>NW_017728914.1:1387225-1428260 GCF_001723895.1 Crocodylus porosus | reverse complement strand
TCTTTCCTACCATGGCGGGGGGTCGGACTTGATGATCTGCTCAGGTCCCTTCTGACCCTACTAACTATGAACCTAGGTACCCAGGAGTAGAACAGAGATGGGAGCACACAGATTCACAGACATTTAGGGCTGGAAGAGACCTCATGAGATCATTGGGTCCAGCCCCCTGCTCTGGGCAGGGAAGACTGTTGGGGTCAAATAACCCCAGCAAGGCATGCATCTAGTCTCCTATTGAAGATCTCCAGGGTAGGTACCTGCACAACTCCCATTGGGAGTCTATTCCAGATTCTGGTCACACAACCGTGAAGAAGTTTTTCCTTATATCCAGTCTGAAACCTTCTTCTGTGAGTTTATAACCTTTGCTCCTGGTTTTCCCCTGGGGTGCTTTGGTAAATAGTTGTTCACCTAGCCGCTGAACTCCTCCCCTGATATTTTTGTAAGCTACCACCAAATGACCCTGAAGTCTTCTCTTTTCCAGGCTGAACAGTCCCATATCTGTCATCCTTTCCTCATATGGCTTGCTCTTCAGGCCTCTAATCATATGTGTGGCTCATATGTGTGGCTCTTCTCTGGACTCACTCAAGCTTCTCTACATCCTCTATGAAGTGCAGCGCCCAGAACTGGATGCAATACTCCAGCTGTGGCCTCACCAATGCTGCATAGAGCGGGAAAGTAGAGCAGAGTGGATCCAGTGCCTGGCGGGGGACCAGAGGGGTCTGGTGCCCAGGGAAGACTATGTACCTGGGAATAGTGTGGAGATGAGAGTTAGGGAGGGCTCAAGGCCAGAGGCAGAACAGACTCAGATCCAGGAGTAGGACAGGAGCAGATGAGAGATTACTCAGGAATCCCTGGGGCAGCCTCCCTTTCCTTAGTGGTATAAGGACATCAAGGTGTGGCAGGTGAACCAAAGCAGGAGAACAGGGTAAAGCAAGGGCTGAATAGCCACCAGGGAGTGTCTTGTTTACCCCTGGGTAGGCCTTTGTTTCAGCTACACATTTTCTCTTTCTCTCTCTTTCTTGATAGCTTGCTGTCCGGCTACTGCTGCAGAGATTGTGTATATGTGTGCAGAAACATGTATTTCTCCCTCTCATCCACCCTGCCTTGATGCCAAGAAGGAATAAGAAGGTGACTTCCACCTAATACCAGTTCCTGGCATCTGGGTGGAAAGCTTGCTGAGAACTCCACACTTTGCACAAGGGCAGTGCTGTGATCAACACATGAAGAGTTCAGTCAAACTCCTGGACTCTGAGAGCCATATGTGGGCTCCTGGAAACCAGGGTTATATGTCTAAAGGCACAGGTTGAGAGTTGTGGCTCTAGGGGCTTTAACTCTGGCAGACAAACACCATCTCAGAAAGAAGAATTTAGGGCAAAGAAAGTAACAATATATCTTTTTTTTATTTCCCTACAGTAACCACCACACTCTCGTCCTGGTCTGGGCATGCCAGAAAATGCAATGAAACCGCCAAGTCCTATTGTGTCAATGGTGGGGTGTGCTACTACATCGAGGGGATTAATCAGCTGTCTTGCAAGTAAGTGAGCGTAGTCCTTGTTTCAATGCAGAAGTAACCTGGGATGGCAGAAGAGATCTTTCTGTCAGTTGCAGAAGTGACATCTCTCTGAAGGTTCCTTGGTAGTTAGTGGTTGGACTGAGCAGATTTAGCAGGACAGTGTATTTTGGAACCACTGCATTTTTAGTTTCCTTCTCCCAACTCAGGTCAAGGCTCCACATCACAGGCAGCATCTTCCCAGCGAAAAATGCCTCGGACTTTTCTTGGAGCCTGTCAGTATGTCCTCTTTATGGGATGAGGTGGGGGGTCCTGTTGAGTGATTGACAGCCTTCCTGCCTCTCTTCTTCTCATAGTGGCCTCTTCACTATCAACCCAACTAGCTCAAGGAACATGTGCGTTGCATGACAAGACAGAACTTTAATGCTGCACCAAATTTTCTTTGAAAAGGGGTTTAAGGGCAGTCTGTAAATGGAAATTGGGCATTGTGTGTGTTGTGTTCCTTTTTCTTATTAGAACCTGAAGAAAGAGGCGAGATAAATGTTAAGGTATTGAATAAAAATGCACAGTGCATGGTTTAAGGGATATGTAATGGGATATTCTAACCTTTCACCTCTTGATCACTGCTTCAAACATAGCTAAGCATGTTTTAGCTTTACATTGGTAGCCGATGTGGACTGTGAGTGAGGGTACAATCAAAGGCCAGTGACAGAAATTTATATATCTAGATGCTTTACAGTCTCAGCAAAGAGGCCATGGAGACTCAATCATCCTTACCCTCATAGGAAGTGAGGAACATTGCCCTGGCAATGGGTAGACTTACTTTCCCACTACCTGTAGTATATCAGCTGTATGGAAAAATGCTATAAAAGACTTCAGCCTCCTTTGGCATGTCTCCACTTCAGCCTTTGTGCTGCTGAGGGAGCTCTGCATCACACCCAGAAATGCTGTGGTGAAGGCGCTCTGGGATCACTTGTGCAGCTGCTCTCAAACATGCTGGAGATGCCCCCGAGGTGGCTTCACTGCCACATTCCCAAGGTTGGCCAGTACAAGTGAGATCAGGTGGGGAGGGTGTGTGGTTGAGTGTGGGTGTCCCCAGAAGCACAAAGGTTGTGGTGCAGGCATGAACCATGGCTTTTGATCCATTCCCTGCTTCATAGTAGTAATACTCAATATAGATTTCAGTTATCTATATAGGTTTCAATTAGGGAGGGACCAACAATTTTGGCTTAGAGTATGTACTTGAACTTGAAGTATAAACAATTTTGGAAGGTCAAAAAAAGTTTGGTTAAGTCTTGTGTGTTTATTTCCTCCATAACTGGTATGCTTTGGCACTCCTTTGTTTTGACAGGGATCTTAAACAAAGAGCTGAAAGTCAGCCAAATCTCCTGTTTCCCCCATATTTCTGCCCCACTTGTAAAGGAGTTATGTGGTAACTTGTTCTGATGAGCACTATGCTTTGCTGTGCAGGTTTAGATAGCTTAGAGAAGCAGCTGGACTTTTGTAAGCTTTTCTGAATGGCTCTCCCAGTTCGGTCAGGTTTGCCCATCTCTGCTTTGAACGTAGGCAAATACGTAAAGAAAACATGTTTTGTTTTCCTTAACACTTCTCTAGCACACATACATTTCCGTGTACGTGAAAAAGCTGTAGTCCTTATACATCATGGGTTCAGTTTTTAAAGTCATGAAGATCTGCTGCTCCCATTGACTTTTCAGCTGGACATGTTGAGGCACAGCACCACATATTACCAGTCCCAGATCATTCCATGTTCTTTCAGCTCCCACTGCAGGAAATGCAAAAAAGCCATAAAAATGCCTTGCAAGAGCACAAAATTCTCCTCTGCATTAGACTTGGCAGTGCACTACAATAACAGCTCCCATCCTTTCCCAATGTTAGAGAGCTCTAGCATGAACCCCTCAGATTTTGCTAGAGGTTCAGATCTGTGTCTAGGTCCAAATGCTGGGGCTGTGGCCTACCTTTGTGAATTAGCTAAGCCAAAAAACTAGATCTGAACCCTCTCCCATGTTCAGTAATTTTGGATCCATACCTAAACTTCACATATCAGGTCTGTTTCTATTTAAATAGAGAGTGAAATACGTGTTGGCATTTATAAGTACCCTGCTTCAGGTGCTCTTACATTTGAGGGGCCAGATCCTCAGCTGATGCAAATCAGTGCAGATTTCTTGAATTCGGTAAAGCTATACCAGTTCACATCAGCTGTGGATCTGGTCCAGTATCCACCCACAGCTGTGAGAGAAGTATACAATCATTCTGTACATAGTAGGTACATAGAGTTTATGAGGTGTGATCTTCATGCTCCTGGCACATTGCTGTGTTGGACCTTAGTGGCTCCTGGTTGGGCATCCTGGAAAGTCTTTTTGAAAGAAGTCTGATTTTCTCCCTCCCTTTCAGTCACAGGCATAAGAGCAATATTGAAGAAATTTTACAAGCATTTGAACTGGGCTTACCACAGCAGTCCTAACCTTGGCATGAAAGGTCGGAGGTCTACCAGAGCTTAGACAAGGCCTATGAGAGGTGGACAGTGGGGGTACAGTTGTACCAGGCCCCCAAGCTTGGGGCCTGGGTGTTGGAGGGGAGTAAAATCAGATGACTATTTCCTGTTTCCAAAATGGGAGGTGAGGGGAGACTATCAGGATGTATTGGGAACCCCACATTTTTCATACAGGTCCAGCTTGCCTAAGGCATATTAGTTTCTAGGCCAATAAAATACAAGAGTTCAAAGTTAACTGGGGTTGTCCTTTAGTAGGTGCCTGTAGTAAAACTGGAACTCAGCACGCTGGTGCATGAGCAAGATGCCTTAACCACTCTAGTACCATGCCCAGTTGGGCTGAAGGAGTGCACCTTAAAATCAGGACATGGTGATTAACGTCTCACTGAGAGGGAAGTTCTAACTTGAATCCATCATGCTTTTAACAGCCAGAGCCTTATGAACTACTAGAAATAGACATGCATATTTTATATCATTTGAAAGCTGCAATTCCTTACTTTCAGATGGTGTAATGGTTTCCATTTCTGATGAGTCCCAAAATACTGACTGCTAAAAATATGTTAGAATTGAAGGGGTGGGGGAAGTGAGGGAAGGGGAGGGGGAGGACTGGGGAGAAGCAAAGTGCTCATCAGAACAAAGTAATTCTATGGTCTGAAATACCACTATTCACCAAAAACCCTGTGCCAGTGGGAACCTTGGCTCTAGGAAACCGAATGTTGAATCTTCTTCATGTAGCAGTAGTGTTTTTAACACTGTTTAAGGGTTGAGTTCAGCAAGTTCTAGAATTCAGGCCAGTGTCATTTGCCGTCTCTGGAGACTCGAAGGCAACAATTAGCTATCAAGTAATGGCTGTGACAGTTAAATTTGTAAATATGCATCACATTACTTATCGCTCAACTCAAAATACTTTACTTGCCTTTGGAAAATGGGTGATAATTAATATAAATGACAGAGAAACTGATTACAGATTTACTACAATACAGAATATCAACATGCCAGAATGTGTATCAGCTTCTCACAGAAAATGCTTGTATGCTGAATAACAAAACAGCTTATGATCTGATGCAAGTTAGAGTTTAGAAAGCCATTTCTAGGGGTGGGCAGGGAAAAGAGGGCAAGAAGATAGCAGGTCAAGAGAAAAATCCAGAGAGGGGAGGCAGCTATGACTGGCATGATTGTAGGGTTGGAACCAGACCCTGACCACTCAGCATTGTTTTAAGACTGGCTTTGCCCCCAAAATCACTCCAATCAGCATGGAAGCACAAGCATACAGCATTGGCCCTTTCAGTGTACAACTTATTAAAATGCTTTCAAAGCAAGGCAAGGATTGTTTTGTGATATATTTTATTGGACCAACTGTATTTTTCTCTTCATGTTGTGAATTTTCCATTGTAAATGGTGAATTTTGATATCCTCCATGTTGTAGTAGGGTTGGAGGGTTGTTGTAGCAACCTGGACAATCATAGCTGCAACAACCCTCCAACCCTACTACTACGTGGAGGATATTGAAATTCATCACTTGCATGTGGGTGCCTGCCAAGGCAAAGGCACACAATTGGCAGGGGGTTAGGTAGCCACAGGGTGACCAACCGCCATATTGCACAGCCTTTGCTTACCTATTTGCTGCCAGTGGCTATGTTCAGTGGGGCCCCAGAGACCTGGATTCTGTGGCAGGCCGTGCCTACCACTAGCTACACCCATAAATTCCCTGGGTCAGTGGTAGTCCAGAGGGTGAGATGGAGCAGCTTTGCCATATATTATCATAGGCCTTTACATCAACTGGAAATTACCAGCAAGTTGTGTAGGGGTCAGTACTTTATGTTCTGTTCCCTAACCATAAGCTGGCATATGCCCAATGCTAGCTTTTTTTTAAGGATGCATGGGAGAAACAAGGCCAGGCTTCCATCCACTGAGGAAGTCCTTAGCAGCACAGTTACAGAAGCTTTATAGCCATTCAGTGTCATCTGTATGGTGCAAGTGAGCTAGAGAATGGGCCAGGAACTTGTCTAGGACTTCTAAATTGCATGGGAGCAGAAGCCATTAAGGGGCTTATAGCCTGAAAACCAAAACTATTAAAGGTCATTTCCACAAGAATCAGACTATTGATTGAGTCCAATAAAGAAACATTCTTTCCTGGTTTGGTCCTCAGCATAGACTTAAGGCAGAGAGACCTGAATGGGATGTAAAATCTGTGCTGAAAATACAAGCTCTCCAGAAGGAAGGGAACAACAGCAGAACTAGGTCAGGGTGATGAGAGTAGCTGCCACAGATGCTGACTTGGGAGGGGCACAAATAAAAACAACTGCAGCTGCACAATTACACCAGTGCTAACAAGAAATCATTGCTGCTCCTGTGTGTGAGCTGCCCCAGGTGCCCAACTGCATAGTTACACCTCTGAAAAGAAAGGGGATTTTTGTTCTTTTTTTTTTAATTGAAAGTGGCTGAAAGAAAGATTCATTTGCTTACTGCTTCCATAGGTCTTCTGTCTGTATTTTCCTCAAATTTCCTCAGAACAAAGGGAAAAACATTCTGCAGGACTGGCAAAGTTTCACAGATTCCCGTCTGCCATTTTTGCTCTTTTAGGCTGATGTCTTGCAGCCAAGGTCTCCCCAGCAACACAGATGGCTCCCATAACATCCACAATACACAGCTCATCTTCTTTAGAGTGTTAGGATCCATGTGGTGCTTATCAATCAACTTAATAATGTGGTTGGCACCAGAAACTGATAAATTGCACCCTTTCAGGAAAATGACATGGGGCCCCTCCAGCCCAAGGTACCTCAGATGCTTTCTTTTTCTGCAGTCACTGATTTGTTTCCTTCCTGGTATTCTGTTCTATATCCTGCTGCTGTTTCTCCAACAATTCTTGCCACACAGCACTGGGCACAACTAGTATTTTATTTATATCTTATTTATGTTTGATTTATTATGTGCTCTTCTCAGCACCTGTAAGTTTACATGCAGAATATGTAATCTGAAATGACACAGTACTGGCTACAAAATCCACTCCTAACCCTGTATCCATTTACAGGCCATCCCAGAGACTTAGCCATCCTCTTCCACTTTACAAAGCAAAATTTGTGTAGAAAGGTAGGGCTGGTGGTGTGCCTCGAAGGGGGTGTATCAAATCCACAGGGTAAGCATATTGCAGAGTCAGTGTCCCTTTTCTCAGAAACGGCTCAATGATGCCATCTTTTCAAATATGGACAGGGTTGATTTGATCATCCCATACGATCTCAAGTGGTAGAATGGCACAGAAAGGAAAAGGATGGGCTCTCAGGCAGTGGAATTACATCCTGCAGTTCCTGGCAACCTGCTGCCAGATTCTGCCTTCACAGATCTGAGAATTAGAGTTATAGCACTACTGCCACTGAGGTCAAATGGGACTGCATCTGAAAGATACAATTTGGCTCAGAGTCCTTAGTCAAATACATGTGGACTATATGGAGCAAGGGGTATTTCAGCTCTGCTGACACCTTCAGTACTTCCCTTTCTTTCCTTGGGCGTGAGGTAATCCTTGCTGGTGAAAGCTTACCCAGGAAGACTTGCTTCACAGAATCTGAGATATTTTTGGCCATATAATCCCATGGTGTCAAAAACACCCACCTGCTAATTAGAAGTGTGGTGAATGGGTGCACGTGTGAAGTTTGCAGCACCTCAGACTGCTTTGAGGCTCCATAAGCCACACATGCACGCTCCTCTGGACACTCCCAAGCTAGCTATTGAAATGTGGATACAAAAATTGTACCATTAAAATTATGCAATGCTCTTGCACAGACACAATAGTGTTCTTCCATATAGCTGCTGTAATATCACTAAAAACAGGTCACTTATTTGTATATATAAATATTGGTGCATATGACCACCTTGGAAATTTTAGGTCAAACTTAGCTACAGTCTAATACTAGAGGGAAAAAAAAAGAAACCTTGGAAAAGCAATACCAACTAAAATGTATAATATTCAGTATTTAAATATCTCATATACCATAAAGTTCTATTTGCTGTAATCTAAGTTTTGAGATTCCAGACAAGCAGCATTATGGTAGCATGTAACAGTAGACAAGCCTGCCCAGAACTCCTAGTAATAGCAGTTGCTGCAGCCACAGTGTTATTAGTATCCCAGTTGAGTTATTCTGCCATCACAGTTATCAACTGGACTGTGAATGTAACTCTAAAGCCCTTGACAGACTTTCAGCTTAAGATGTGATTGGATCTCATCTTTGATCTCAACAATCGCATGCCATTCCATGCCATGCCACATGTCCATGGCGGAACAGATGATTTTGGGATGAAGGGTTAGATCCAAATTGCACTTTACTTGCTGATGCAAGTAAAATCAACCAGCTGATTGTCAGCTGAGGCCAGGAACCAAACCAGTCTCCAGCCCTAGCCAACAGTCAGCTAAGCGCGCAGGAAGCCCAGCATCAAACTGCCGCAACCCAGTGCTGGGTTCCCTCTGTACCAGGACCTGTCAAAACCATGTGTGCTTCTCAGCTAGGCAGCACACAGGACTTGTATGGTTCCCTGTACGCTTAGAGCCTGTCATCCGGCTGCAGTAGTCCAATGCTGGGTTCCCTTTGTATGGGGGACTTTAAAACCATATGTACTGGGTGGTACATAGGGCTTATTGAGCTCCCAGCTTATAGTACCCCAATGCCAGCTTCCCTGTAGACTGGGACCTGTCAAAACCCTGTGTCCCATCCAGCTGGGCAGCACACAGGGTTTTGACAGGTCCCAGCTACATGTTCAGTTTAAGGCACAATACAAACCACAAAGTTATTCCAAATTACATATTCCACATTGTCTGTGGAATAACTGTGGCTTGCTTACTGCATTATAGTGACTAAAATTGAGTTGCACATGTGGCTGGTTATTATGTAAGGCACAATTACCTTGTTAATCACATCTTAAATGTAATGTGTGTTGGGGGCGTAAAAGCAAGACCTTAGTAGAATTGGTTGAATGCTGCACATCCAGTGTTGGTATCCTATGTTCATAGAAGTGTACATGGTTTTGTGACCGTACAAATATTTGAAAAACAGCTAATTGCTCAATCAAAATGAGTGAGGGTATTATGGAGCCAAACTTTGCAGTTCATTATTTGCAATTCATTCAGGGTGCTAAAGACAGTGAATGGTTTGAAAATGGTTTAGAAGGTGATTGTTGGCCAGTACATAATGAAAAACAAACACATTTGCAGAATGCCAGATTTGTTTGTGAACAGTCCACAAACAGAAGGATAATTTTTGAATAATTCAAACCAACTAGTTTTAGAATTGGTCTCTTTGCCTGTTCACTCCCTGGCCTCTCAGTTGACCAGACTGTCACTAGTGCTAGCTGTACTGTTTTTGCTTTGTGGATATATATATGTCCACTAGGAAACAGACATCCATAAACTCACTTCACATAGGTCACCAAATGGCCATTGGATAGTAACAGTTTACAGATGTCATCTGTGCTAAATACAAACTGGTGAGCTAGAGGTGAAAATATCTGTCTTCCATTATATTAATCTCTTTAGCTATCCAGTCCTAGTATGTTTAGCATTTCCACTGTCCTAGACAGAGAGACTAAAATGGTCCATGTCATTATCTGTGTAATCATATTTGAGTCAATTACTTTTTCTTGTTCTCTTGTTGATGTGCCTTAATGCCTGAAGCTCCAGGGGATTCTTTCAGCTCCCCAGCCAGACCGCCACATTCACATGGGACCTGATTTTAGGTACCTAGGAGATATTAAAAAACCCTTTTAAAATTAGAGCAAGATATGGAAATTTTTCCTGTTGCAGTTGGGATCAGTGGAAGATGTGCTGTTGTCTTCCCAGGGCCATCTGCAGTCTGTATGTGCCTATGATAGCATCTCTTTTAATACCTGCTCTGGATAAGGCCTTTGCACTTGCTCTTGCTGCTTTCTTCTCTCTTATCACCTGTTTGTAGAGCACAGTTTGTTGGTGTGCTCCAGTGCATGACTTTCTGGGACTGGTTGGGGGAAAATGACAGAACAATATTCTTTTTTTCAGCCCTCTGCACAAATAAGGAGCATGCCCGAAACATTTTTTCATTCACTTATTTCAGTGCATTGTGCCCTCTTGCTTCAGCTTTTTCATGTCCTGGTATAAACCACCTTCACTTTCATGCTGTTCTATGTAATAGATTGTATTCTAAGGAGTCACCTAACTGGGTATTGTTTCTTTAAGTAAGAGCACAGTGGAGGGAGAAACAGGGATGTGTGGTACAAGCTGATACCTAGAGCTAGATAGAAAATGGTTTTCTTGTCCAACAACATGTATATGTTTTTTTCTTTCCCAAATTGAACAAAAAGTTAAAAACTCAACATTCCTGAAAACTGAGCACTATCCCCAAAACTCAGCTTGAACCAAGTCAGACAGTTTTGTTTTGATGAGCTGGAAATAGTTTGTGTTAATTGCAACCTTTTAATTTTTTTTCCAATATTTTTTTTACAAACTTATGTTTCAGTAGAAAAGGTAGTTTTGAACCGTTGCATGCTTTTTTTAAGAGGATGTCAAAAGTTTCCCATTTTGACATTTTGAAAATTTTCTCTGGGTATTTTTTTGGTTTGTTGTTTTGTTGTTTTTGACACAGGAGATTTGTCTAAGTTGGCTGGTTCCTATGAGAAAGTTTTGGTTTCAAGGAATCAGCTTCTTCCAAGAAAAATAAAAAAAGTTTGGCTGCAAAATTCCTTGTTAGCTCTTCTGGTATCATCTGAAAGAGGCAAAAGTGATACTTAAATATACTGGGAGTACAGATCATTGCAAAGGATGAAGGGAGGAGGTAGATGAAGGACTTCAGTCCTCTGCCACACTGGCACATGAAGCTGATCAGGTAGAAAGGCACAAAATGGGGTTGTGCTTTTATAGCTTGGTGCAGCTATACAGTTTTTCTAGCATAAGTTTATTCATTAAGACTGCAACCTACACTCAAGGCATGCTTTGCATTGGGTAGGACAATAGCACCAGGTAAAATCATGAGATCTTAGTGGCAGGAACAGCTTATCCTTCTATTGGACCTTGCAGGAAGGAGGTTAGTGGTATACCCACTCAGGAGAGGGAGAGACTCACCAAGGCCACTCAAAGTCAGCTTATGAATGGGGTGAGTTGTTTTTCAGAAGTAAAATTCAACCCCGTGCACACAGCAGTGCATTGCTAACTTGATGCTCAGCTTCTATGCATCAGACATGCTTTGTCTCAAAAGATTCCTGGATTACAGAAACCCTATCAAGGCTAGCAAAACCCTGGATCATGAGCTGACTCACCTGTCCAAGAGAGTTTGCTGCTTCCCATATTGGAGCAGTGGGTCATCACTGTGCTGTAGTATCATTCCCAGATGGGCCCTATTGAGGGAAAATCATGAAAAATAGTTCATTCTTCCCTGTAAACTTAACAGTGCAGCAGTTTTGCTCCTAAGATCATTAAGCTAATGAAAATGGAATCAGCCTGGCTGTTTCTCAGTAGATATACACCCAGAAGAGTTTTGACCCCTGGAAGATGAATTATCTCGAGAGGTTAGATGTCTTGTAATCTTGCATGCTAGCTTTGAAATTCACAGAACTTACTTGTGTTCACAGGATTTTTTTCCTGTCACTCAAAACCTACATATTTTTTCAGTGCTAATCCAACAAGAGGGTTTTTTTAAAGCCCATGTGTACTAGACAATGCAGAATCTGTGTTACATAATGTGGTGCAGAGAGATCTTGCCACAAATTGCTAGATTGACATTAGAGAGACTGGGAGATACACAGGCAGTCCTCGACTTCCAACATTTCGAGTTACAATGTTTTCACACTTACAATGTTTATAAATTGACACTGTTTCAAGTTTATGACGTCAGTTTTGACTTTACAATGCTTGATCCGATATGACGCCATGCCAGCAAACAAGTTCACTGCGTCGCTCATCTCCCTGGAGAACATCTGTCCAAACTTCCTTGGACACTTTCTTTAAGAAAGCAGACAAGACTCCAGAAGAACTTGCAGCAAGACTCCTGACAAGACTCCAGCCAAGAACTCTTCAAAAAGTCCAACCAGGAGTCCTTCAAAAAGTCCAGCAAAGTCACCTCAAAGCAGTCCTTCCAAATCTATTGCTATTTCCAATATAAATACATTAATGTAGCTATATTACTCATCTATAATTGATCAACCACAAAATTCTGGGGTATTTTTGGTGAAAATAGGGTATCAGGCCTTGGTTCAGGAACGAATCCCCCATTTATAACATTGTTTCTTATGAGAAAATTGGTTCTGAGTTACAATGTTTCAATTTAAGACGTGGTTTTTCGGAACCAATTGTGTCGTAAGTCCGAGGACTGCCTGTACACAGTAGCTGCTACTGAACCAACATGTCTCTTCCAGTTTTTCTTTGATATAACATGCTTGTTTTGCTGCTTCATTTCTTAGCAGTTTTTTCCTTCAATTCCCCACCCCCCCGAGGTGTCTCCTCCTTTATCTAAGTTGTATGCAAATACAGTAACAATAAAGTTCTACTTTTGGCCCATGATGTGAAGATATGATTTATAGACTTATGTTTTTTTGGAGCAGGAACTATCATGTCTTGTAGGTGTGTATGGGGGAAACACAACTTCTTTGGGACCTCTAGGAGCTCTTACGATATCAATTTTCAATCGCTTCTTGGATTCCAGATCAATATAGCAACAAATATAAAGACAGGCTGAATGCATGTTTAACTGTTCAGCTACCTCTGATCACTGCAATTATTTGTAAGTTCTTGATGAGGGTACATATGAATCTATATGTATCTACAGTGATGGGTGAACTTAAAAAAAAAGGTTGGGTTGGATAAATATCTGGAAGTGTGGGTATTTTATTCAAATCTTAGTAAAACATTTGATCTTGTTATCCAAACTTCTGTTTCCCCAGAGACGTCCAGGTAACTCAGTCATCTACCCTGGGTTTTCTTCATTCAGATTAGCAAGGTGCCTCCAGTACAATAAAGTTATTGGCCTTAGCTTCTTTCCATCATCACTGGGTGTATCTACATGTGCATTTTACTGCAATGTGGACTAATTAGCTCCACAGTAAAGCATCACAGTCTACACATGTGCCAGTATTAAGACACAGTAAATTAATTAACTCTGCCATAGGATAGTATTGTCAGGGACAGTACTATCCTATGGAGAAGTAATTTACTCCACCAAAATGCACATGTAGATAGTGACAGGGGCTGGATGAGACACAAGGGTGCTAAAGTATGGGGGCTGCCTGCTGCTTTACCCTCCACTTTAGCACCCTCATGCCCCAGCTAGCCCTCCACCTCCCACTGCCACCACCCAGAGCCCAGAGTTTATCCCCCACCACTCTTCTCCAGGCCTCCTGCCAGCCTGGGGCTACTCTGTCTTGGTTCAAAGTGCTGCAGTCCTACTTGCATGTGGAAATGCTGTGCCTGGGTGCAGTTGTCTCCAGCATGAATTGCATCAGAGTTTATCATATCACATCTGTGGGGTACATCTGCTGTAGTGACCAGTTCCTTGGCCCTGGCTGAGTTGCACCTGTTGATTGTCAGTGACATTTATGAAGCTTTTTCTTTCATTGTATTCCAGGGTGAAGTTCTGAGATCCTGCATATTTTAGAGATTAAGGGTAACATATTCAAAGACACCTGTTGATTTAGGAGTCTAACTCCCAGATTCAGAAATGACTTAGGCACTTGGAAGCCAACTCTTATTGAAAGTCATTGGACTCAAACATATGAGGTCACTTTTGAAAATGGGATTTAAACTCATAAATCACAGAGGTGCTTTGGAAATTTTTCTTTGAGAGGGTCACCATACAATCTGAACAACAGTAGCAAGGTGAGTGCTGGGTCTGAATGAAGGAACAGCCATGAGGTGAAACAGAATGGAGGGCTAGGGGCTACCTTCCCTTCTGAAAAACAGTACAACCCAGGTACTTCATAGAGTTGGGGTATACAGAACAGCTGTTCAGGGTCCCTGCGGTGCTCCAGCTGAAGACAAAAGTAGGGCCCTTTCAGGTAAAAGATGCAGCAAACACCTGAATGGCTTGTCTTTATTTAAGCAACCTGCTGCACATGGACTGGATATGAGTGACTATGTTTTACTATACTTGCCAGGGACAGGGCTGGAGTTGCAATGGGAGTGAAATGAGGAGATTTGGTAGCGAGAACCAAAAGATCAGCCAGGTTCTCCTTTTTCCCAGATATGATATGGTATTTCCATCTCTGCAATCTCCCTCTAGTGGTGGTCAGTGTATGTTTGTTCAATTCCCAGATAGGAAACAATGGTGCACATCCTTCATTCAGACCCAGGTTGACTAAGCCTTGAGATTCCCACTCATTGGCAGATGAGACAAGTATTTTATTTCACCATCCATATTCTCACAGTGGTCTAATTAGATGGGTGCATTGCACTATGGAATTGATTCTGCCACATATAGGTGGATTAATGCATGGGCCAGCTAGACACAAGCCCAGAGACCTCTACCAATTTGGGTCTCCTGGATCCTCATCAGCAAGGAAGCAAAAGCCTTGTTTTTAAACTTGTCAGGTTTTTATCTCCAGCACAGAGACAAAAATGGCACCAAGTTTAAAACCAAGGCTTTCACATTTGCTTCCCTGCGGCTGGGAGCCAGGCCTCTCCCCCAGGGGGGCTGGGGCAGGGCCGGCTGGGGCTGGGGCTGGGGCTGGGCTAGCTGGGAATGCTACATAGCACCATGCCTGGGGTAGGGGGCCCAGGCTAGGAGTGCCACGTGGCACTGTGCCTCTGCAGGTAGGTGGCAGTGCGGGGGAGGAGCCACAGCCCCCCCAAATTCACCTTAGCCCCCATAGCCACCCCTCCCAATACTGCCACCCACCCACAGAGGCACAGTGCGGCACTCCTGGCCTGAGACAGCCCAGCCCAATGCACGTGTACAGCTGCATGGACACAGCCAGGAAGCATCTCCCTGCCAGTCAGTGCAACAGGGGCTGGGTGGGAGCGAGACTGAGCCACCAGCGGCTTGTAGGGGAGAGAAGTGGGGAAGAGGACAGGTCTGCCTCAGAGTGATTGAGAGGGAGGGAGGGGGGAGGTCCCGTGAGGAAGATGTGTGTGGCTGGGGGGGTGTATATCTCTGTCTGTGCTTACATCTGCATGTGTGCATGCATGCAACTGCGTGTGTGTGTGTCTGTGTATGTATGCATGCAACTGCATACCTGCATGTGTGTGCATCTGTGTGTGTGCGTGTATCTGTGCATGCATGTGTGAGTGTATGTGTGTGTCTCTGTATGTACATCTGTGTGTGTGTGCATCCCTGTGTGTGCATTTATCCATGTGTCTGTACGTCTGTATGCGTATGTGCACACATATGTGTGTGTGCACTCATCTGTGTGTGCCTGCCTCTGTGCATCTGTGTTCATGCATCTGTGCATATGTGTGCATCCATATGTGTATGTGTGTGCATGTCTGTGTGTGTGAGTGTGCATCTGTGTGCATGCATGTGCTTGCATGTTTGTGCGTGCGTGCGTGCATGTGTGTGTGCTCATGGTAGGGAGAGTATTTTTGTGACTGTGTCCATGTGCAGAGAGTGAGTGAAAGTAGAGTACGTACCCACTTGTGTGCATGCCTATGTGTACACCTGTGTGTGTATATGTTTGGCTGTAGCAGCGGGGAGGCAGGTAGCAGGGAGAAGAGGCAGGCATGTACACCCCCACCCCCAGCCTGGCAGGGTTCACCCAGCCTCCTCCACCAGTACCAGGAGGGGAAGCGGCCCCACCCCCCAACCTGCAGCCCAGCTCCCAAGGGGGCAGGGGGGCTCCAATTTTGTGTTTTCCCAGGGCCCCAGTACACCTTAATCCACCTCTGCTGCCACAGAGTCCAGTGCCCCAAAGAGCAGGAGCTCTTCCTCTAGTGTCACTCTCTTGTTCGGAGGTACAGGACTGTTAATCCCTGACAATGAGCTGGTGGCTATACTTTATTTTCTCATATACTACATGTTCCAGAACCTTGTTTTTGAAAGGCAAAATAAAAAAGATCTTTCCTTGTAGTAAGTTACTTACTGTCCTATGGCAGAGTTAATTAATTTACTGATGAAGTTTTTTTCCTTGTCTTACTTTTGCATACAAGGGAACCTCATTAAATACATTGTCTATAATTAAACTGCTGCCAAAAGCAGCATGTGCTCAGTAATGGAAACCAGCTATGAAGCAAATTAAAGCAATCATCACTGAGCATGACTATAAAACAAATGGCCCACAATGGGTAACCATATTGATGGAAACCTACCACAAAGCTAGTTTAGTAAAGCCCCTATACATAAGATAATGGTGCAGTCCCCCTCAGCACTAACTTTTTCAAGTCATGGTGAACACAACATTGCATAAATTTCAACTTACTCCCATAGCTGAGCTTCATTTTTCTTTCCCATTTCCAATGATTCTTGTTTTTTCACCAGCCTTAAATGTCTGGAAAATATCATCAAATCAAGGAGCTCCCCCCCAAACAGTTCACCCAGAATCCTAGTGTTGCCCTCTCTGTCAGCCTGTCACATATGATTAGTGTGGCCCCACCCTCTATGACCAGGGTGGACAAAATCTGGTCCCCTGGCCCAGGCACAATCCAGCCATGGTGTGTCCTGCCACCTCATGGGCACGCAGCAGGGTGGGGCAGCTCCATCACAGGACTGCCTTTCTAGACAGCCCAGGTGGCAGGCGACTCTTTCTGGCTGCCGCTACTGACAGCCCCAGCCCTGTGGTAGTGGCAGGGACCCATGCTGCTCAGCCCCAACCCCACATGCCCTGTGCCTGCTTTGGGCTCACCTGCCCAGGCTCTCACTGGCAGTGTGGCACAAAAGCTGTTGCTTAGCGTTGGGTAAAAGTGCCCCCTCTTCTTCCTGCTGCCAGCAGGTCCCTGCTACAGTTGCCTTGAGCCCGTGCTGGGCTGCCCTCTGTTTCTGCTGCTGTCACCGCTACCTCCAGGCTGCCCAATGGGGCAATGGTGGCAGCACAGAGCAGCTACAGGTCAGCCCAGTGCAGGCTCCAAGTGGCTGCAGCAGAGAACTGGAAAAAACAGGGAGACTGTTTTTTCTGGAAAAAATAGGGAGCTGCCACCTCCTGGGCTACCTAGAAAGGCAGTCCCATCGCAGAGCTGCCCCAGCCCCACTGTGTGCCCAGGACACGGCAGGATGCACCACAGGGGAGTGGTGCGGGGCGGGCTGGGTCAGGGCTGTATGCATGTTCTGGATGATCCAGTCTGGTGAGAGTGAGTCCAGAGTGGGTGGTTGGGCATGCTGGGGCTGCGTGCTGTTGGTGGTGGCAAGGAGGCACCTCAGGGTGTATGGACTCTGGGCTGTTTCAGAGTGGGAATGGGTGCTGACCAGCTCAGGAGGGCATGCATGGGGGAGCTCCCATGCATACTCCACCATACCCACAAACCCTTCCCCGCAAACCCCACAACCACACACTCCCCCACATGCAATCACACACCCCATAAACACCATGCCCACTCACACCCTGCCCCACATTCCCTCACACTCACACACACACACATCTGTGCACCTCTGTGGAGAGCCCTGCTCACTGTCCACCACACACACACACACCCTACACCCACCCTCCCCACATACTCCCCGAGCCACCCTCCCCCTCCGCACACCCCACAAACCCCATATCCACCAACAAACACACCCATACATCCCCACAAATACCCCTTACAACTCCCCATACCCACCTGCCCACCCACATACACACAACCCACACCCTCCCCCTACACCCCACATACACACACATCCATACACCCACAGCCTTCCACAAGCCCCATACCCACCCCTCTTCCACACTCCCCTACAATATACAAGAGTAAGACCTCATTTCACGCTATTATGCAATCACCTCCATGTACAACACACACACATAAATTAGGACAAAATATTTTTTTAAATAAAAATTAAATATGCTGTTTTCAATGTTTGATTTTTAGAATATAATTTGTTTTTTATTATGGTTTCAAGATGGCAAAGCCCTTTCCCAAAACGAGTTTTATTTCTGGGAGCAAGGGAAGGGAGTTCTAGTGGCAAAGGTCAGGGATTAGGGAGTAGGACTTCCAGTCCCAAAATGGAGACCAGGGGGCAGGGCATCTGTCATTGGGCAGGGCTATCCTTGTGGCCCTCGACAGCTCATCAAAACTCGTTAAGCAGCCCTCCACCTGAAATAATTGCCTGCTTCTGCTCTGCAAAGTGAAGCCAAACCAGTCTGCTTTATGGCTCATCTGCATATACATTTTTGGAGGATCACAGGACTCATGACAAGAGCACCCAGATTCAGTCCTGATTAGCACATGGATTCTTTATAGATGTATCTGCAGTACACACACATACTTAGCAGTGCTGAGCTATGGGGTCACCATGCCTTGAAATTGCTGTTAACTGCTGGGGCACAGCACAATGAACTATATGGTAGATCATAAGCCTTGTGGCTTTGGACTCATATCATGCATCGTTTGTACTACATATAAGTAGATCCCACAGTCTGCTCAAAAAGTGTGTTTATGGAGCACCTGTATTAAAAGTTGCAGGAGTTTCAAATGAAAAGGTAAACTGAAACAGTTCTGGATGAACTAAATCTATGGGTACTATATGAAAATTTTTACAGCTGTTTATTTCAAAGTCAGTGTTTTCAAATTTGCTCCTCACTTCCATGTGGTTGAGGAGAGCAGGGTCTGACAGTAAGGAGAGAGAGGAGGCTGCAGGGAGGATTGGGGAAAGGCAGAAGGCAAGAGGGATACCTGATTTATTTTCCTTGTTGTAGAAGTGGCGGGGGGGGATAATTTCAAAGTAAGCCTTCAATAATTAGATTTTATACCTGGAAAATTATAACAAATTTATACATTTTCCATATATAGAATCTAATTATTGGATGGACCTCTTATAATCAGGGTCGTCTTATAGTTAAGTAAATAAGGTAACTGTATATTACTAGCAGTAGTAAAGTAGCATTCATAATAGTCAAAACAAGTAAAAATATTTTTTAAAGGGCTTGATAAGTTTGGCTTACTAAATAGAGAAGTGACTTGATTATGGTGTATAACTACCTTCATAAGGAGAGACCATCAGGATGAAGAAGAAATTAAAGTCTGACATCAGGAAGAAATTAAAGTCTGACATGGAGCAATATCTAGAAGTTTAAGCCAGGCAAATTCAAAATGGAAGTCAGACCCCAATTTTTAACCATGATGACCAGCTACTAGCACAAATGATCCACAGAAGTGGTGAATATCTTCCATTCTACTGAAGAGTTTGGATCTAGACTGGACTGGCAAACAAATTACTGAATTTGACATTAAGGTCACAGCATGGGTGACATGCTATTGCCAGTGTTATGTTAAATAAATTAGTGGCCCATTTAGCCCTAAACATCTATTAATCTCTTGCACTTCTATATAGTCTTTATTATAACATTGACCCAGCATTTTACAAGCACGATTTAAATTGCAGCAAGATTTATATTACAATTCTCATTTATGAAAAGATAAATTAAATCACAGAGATAGTACATGGATTTTCCAGGCTCACAAATAAGACAGAACCCACGAATCCTGACCTCAGGGCTGCAGATGTAATATTAAATGCGTAGTTGAGTCATCTGGGAACTTGTGTGATAGACTGTGAAGATCAACATAGGTCACCAAAGTAGGCCCTTTAAACTGTATTCTGGCACCAAAGTATATGGCTTGATTTTCAGAAGTGCTGACCATCTCCAGTTCCCCTTGAAGTCAATAGTAGTTGGAGGTGTTTGGCATCTCTGAAGATAGACCACTTCCAATCCAAAAGAATTCCTTTGAAACCTGGATCTGAAAGCAGTGCCTGTAGCTTATTCATAGTTGAATCTGTAGCTTTAACTTAGGGTATTCAGGAAGGAGTTGGACAAAGTTTGTTTTTAAGCCCTCCTTGCATTCTCTTGATCCCTGGGATTTCAAGGCTCAATTAAATGCAAATGTAAGGTAAAAGAACTTAGGAGAAGGCATCCCCAAGAGGCCATTTTGGGCTCAAAAATACAAGAGCACATTAGCACTTTTGCACACACTACACACCCTGGGCTAAATCCCTGCACTAGCTGTACCAGCCCTAAGCCAGCTACATGTTGGGGAATTCCTAGGCAGCTGGAGCTAATCAGGCTACAGTGAGCCTCCAGAGAAGAACCAGGCAGCCAAAATGTGTTCACACTGGTCAACAACATGATAAGGGACAGCCTTTAAAAGCCTCCCTATTTATGGCTCTTTGTTTCCATTTGTTCCTCCCTTACCCTGAAAAAAAAGGAAACTCATTCTGAGTCAGACAATGCCATGTCCAGTACCCAAATAAAACACCTTCCGGGGAAACCTGAGGTGAGGGTGGAAAGAGAAAATCCTCTAAGGGAGATTTCTGCAGATCCTTCTTTCTGTGTATGGGGGAAGAGTTACTTTCTTCCTTGCCCAAGCTGCAGAATCAACTGTGTGCACCACCAAACCCAACTAATTTGTTCTTAGCACTGGGACCGGTGGCATTTCCTTGCCCTGGTTGCTTCTAAGGCTAATCCTATGGACTTACACTGCCAGAGTCTCCCATCTCAGGGAAGTCCTCCAGTTCAAAGGTTTCTGCCTCTGGCTAGCTTTCTAAGCTGTACAGGGTTGATACAGTACCTTGCAGCCCTGCCCTACACAGTCTCCTCAGCTCCAATCATATCATACTGGTAGGGAACATGATCTGAGCTCTTTCAAGAATTACTTGCACTTGCTGATCCTCTCATACTTAACATATTCTGTGTTGTTTTTGTATTTCCTACATGAGAGAATTGTTAAAATCAGCCAGAAAAAACCAATAAAACCCCCCTCAGTTTTTAAAGATTTAGGAGGACACTTCTACCCAGAATTTTTAGCCCATCCATTCTTTCCAAAACAGACTGTAGAAGCTAAACTATTTGGCAGTGTTCCTTTAAATAAGTAGATAAGAAGCTGAAAAATAGCTCTTTTTATTGACAGTGAATTACTTGTATATCCTTAACTCACCCACTAAATGTAAGTTTGACCCAAAAAAAAATTCTGTGAGCACTGGTACATAGTTAATCTGCCAACATCCTTTTAACTAGAAAGCTTTGATCATACTAAACACTGCATAAAGTTAAAAAACACAGCTTCTCCCCACTCCCTACAGTTTATCTATTGACTGGTATTAAGTACTATTTTGCACAATGGAGAAATCTAATTTGTGTATTTGTTACGTAGAAAAATAGGGCTAGAAGGGATTCGTCCTTTTAAAAGTATTGCATACAACAACACAATCAACTGAAATGTGAGCAGTTTGCAACTTGGACAGTTCTTACATGAAATACAGTTTTCCTGTTTGCATCGAAAGGGTCAGACATCCCTGATTGTAACTTCAATGAAATCTGGTTTTGCAAGGGAGTAATATGGTATAGAGGGTCTAAATATAGAATGGTAAACTTGGTGCATAAACAAGACTTAGGAAATAATGTACAGGCCTAAGTCTCAAACAAGAGCAAGCGTGATTTTGTAGCCTAATGTTTAGACCATTCAGGGGCAGCAGAGGTCCTGAGCTCTAGTTCTTGCTCCTAGAGCTATTTCTATTTACTACCCAGTGACTACCTAAAATGGAACCAGAATCCAGGGTCCCCCATCCCAGGGGAATGCTGTGACCATTGGATACAGTCAGGCCTCCCTTGACTTCCTTTTTCCAGTCCCATGATTCTTGCATTCATGACTGCACAGTAGCCCAGCTGCAGCAAGAGAGGTGAAGGATACGGTGCGTGCACTTGGGTAATGGGAGATATGGGCTTGAATCACATGAGGCTGAGAAGAGCACAGAACCCAGTTTTCTTGGGTGAGAGCTCTAAATGCAGGATTATCATTTTAAAGGAAAGTGGTGGTACCACTGCCATCAGAACAATGATGTTTTAACAAGAGTAAGCCCATCTCAAATAAACACCGAGCCTCAGCAGAGGACAGGGTGCTCTGAATTCTGAGTGGATGGAGGCTTAGATATGCCCCTGTGCTTAGTGTTTCCCATTGGCTAACTCTAAGTGGACTCCCACTTATGATCCATTTCTGGACCTCTGTTTGGAGATATCTGACTCTTTCCATTGATTGTACAGGAAATGTAGGCATCTAACTCACCCTCCTGGAGCCAGGCATCTAATTTTTAGGTAGACTGAAACACAAGTTGGAAGTGCATAAGGAACCGGTCTGGATTTTGTCCTTAGATGGTCTCTTTCAATGCGTGGGAGCTGTCACTGGGAAAGCTAACAGTATAGCCAGGCAGAGCCCAGCAAGCTAAATATCCAATATGATATCTCTAACCATTGTGATACCAGCCAGGGTTTGGCAGCCTCCGCAAAAAGAGAAAGGTAAGTGGTGAGAGAGCTCCTTTGAAATCACAGAGACAGGTGTGTGTGTATGTGTGAGAGACTGTAAAAGCTGAGAGTGAGGGAAGGATAAAGAAAGTACTGGGGAATTATCCAGTTGGGGTAAGAGGAAGGATGGATAAAAATGGAGATGGGCTATTAGAAAGGGAGCCTCAGGTTTTTTGATACACATTTAAATTGCTCAGGAGCTAAGGCTCCAAACTCGAACCTTTTAAGAGATTTATGACGAATCAAGTCAAACAAGACAACACATTTTTTTACTTTTACTTTTTTTCTCCTTTTCAAAGCAGTCATGCTCATAGCCCACTATATACATTAGTGCTAAAGTTCATAATCCTGGTACCTCCTGTTTCTATCTCTGTCCTGTGCCTTCCAGCTACAAACACTAGGCAGGCTCAGGGATCTGTTCTCCCACAAGACCTCCACATATTGAACTGATATGTGTGTTGTGCACACTTTGCAGCACTACAAAGCACAAAGTCTATCCTGTTACATCTATGTAATTGCTTTAGCAGAATTTTTTGGGGGTTGTACTAGTTTAATTGGTGGTCAGATTTGGCCTTCTGCCTGCAGATCATCCTGGCAAAGTAGTTGTGCCTGGAGTAGTCATGAGACCCTAGCAACTGGGGACACTTGTTCCAATTCAGCTTTATTCTCTACCCCTTCCTTAACCTTCTCATGGAAAATCGCTAAACATGTAGGGGCTCTCTCCAAAGCCCCTACACAACAGTTTCCCCTTGCAGATTGTTGGAGCTTCCAAAAGTCCTCCTGAAAGCAACTATCGTAGGAGGAATGGGAAATTAGCAGTGCATGTGTTCTTGCTATCATCTCTATCATTTTGTGTTGCTTGCTGTCAGTCTGTGTAACAGCATTAAAGCTAAGCCTCCAAGAAGATTACTGTGTAGCACATAGCCCACCCTTTTCTTCCACTTAGGGAGTAGGTGGGAGAGGTGTTTAGCAGTGGGTAGGTAAAGAGGAAGATGAGAGGCTCAGAATGAAAGGATAGGCATTGCTTGCTGCCTGAAGACTGGGAAAAAATAGAATATTGCTTTTAAGGAAAGCGAATTGCAAGAAAACACAGGTTAAAGCAGGTGCTATTCATGAAGCTTTTAATTTTTAGTTTTCCATTCATCACTATGCACTTTTATTTCTAACCTTAGCCTCACAGATGATGCCAGATTTGTTCTGTGATTTGTCCCCTTTTCCTCCTCCAGATGTCCAAATGGATTCTTCGGACAGAGGTGTTTGGAGAAACTGCCTTTGCGATTGTACATGCCAGATCCTAAGCAAAGTATGTTTGAAGACAAAAAGTGCACCACACTACCTAAAACTTCTGGGCACAGCGCTGGATATAGAGGGTCTAGTCAGGGGTTTATTTTCATCTATGGGTTAGGGTTTAGGGAAACAGGTAAGGGACTAGCCTGAAAGCAAATCCATAGGAATCTTGGAAGGGATCTGAGGTGGCATCAGAAGGGGCCTCATTTCAGTCTGTTTGGATGTCATTTTGCTACCCTGTTTCTCTCTTTCTGGTTTTCTTTCTTCCGTTAGGTGTCCAATCGAATTCACAGGGGACCGGTGTCAGCACTTCGCAATGGTCAGCTTCTCCAGTATGTCTCTTTCTACTTCTCTCTTTCCCTGTTCGTCTTAGCACTATATGACATCTCTAAAACAGGTTCTTCCTTTCCTTAGGGCCCCATTCTCCTCTTTTTATGCATATCTAGCTCTGCTGGCATTAATGGGAGCTACAGATGAGTGCTGCTAAGAGGAGAATTAAAGCCCCTGCCATCTTGAAATAATTTTCAATAGGTTCTTCTTTCATTTCTAATTAAATAGAATTTAAGATAATATTTTGCTTTTTTCATACAAAATTCAATTAAGACAAAGATTCTACAGCATGTTGTGTGAGAACAGCCTGTGTCTATTAGCATTGTTATCATGTGATGGACTGTTGGCCATAATACCAAGGATTCATTTCTGGACCTTTGTAAGTGCAATCTGAGAGCTGTCTGTATTGATCTAGGAATCAGGTATGCATGTAGATTGTGTTTACACATCCAATAGCCAAGGCAAGGTTTAGTCACTATGAAAGTAAGATTATTTGTGGCTAGTTTGCTATCACACTCCAAAGTCTTCTCTGAGTACCAGATCATGGCTCTGCAGCCTGTGATGTTCATGTAAGGGTCTGTCACAGTTGCAACATTTTTTGTCTGTCCCAATGTAGATTAGTAGGAAGCACAGCTACAAATGCAGCCCCTACCCTGCCCACACAGGATGGGATCAATGCAGTGGAGAATATACAAAGCTTGTGTTCATGTGACTTAGCAATATGTCTTGTATCTGACACAGAATTGCTCCTACATCTTCCCATGAGGAGAGGTAGTCCCATACACATCCAGTGTTGGTTTATGTTTAATTGGATGATGAAGTCTTTTGATTAACCTATTGAGACACACTCCCCACACCAGTGTCATTGTCAGCCTTGCCTGAGTAAGAACTGATTAAAAATTCAAAGCCAAAGTCTGATCTCAGTTACATCAGTGTAAGGACTGCGTTACACATTACACTGTGAGCTGTTCAAATGTTGATCAGTGTTAGCGCTAGCACGAGTTTGGACCAGTCACACGTTCAGGCCAGCGGGGGCCTGGAGGACTGAAAGGTAAGAATTCCCCCTCTCCTCCCCTCCCATTCTGGGCTTCCCCCCTGCCCTTCCCCACTCCCATTCCCAGGGTCCCTCCTTGCCCTCTGGGGCTCCCCCTCCCCACGCCCAGGGCACTCCCCTACCCTTATGTGTAGCTGCTTGTGCTGTCTGTCCCAGGTGAGCAGGCAGGGCAGGGTTAGGCAGGGCAGGGTTAACTTGTCCGCCCAACTCCCACCACTGATACTGCTGTGCTGCTGCTATTTGGGCTGAGCCCACCCAGAGAGCAGCAGCAGTGGCAGTGGCCGGCAGGCAGGCAGACAGCTACCTTTATCCTCCCCTGCCTGCTCACCCGAGACAGACAGTGCAGGTATCCACAAGTAAGCAGTGGAGGGTTGGGGGCGCAGTGAGCAGCGATCTGGCTCACTGGAGAGGGCAGGGGGGCAGTGGGCCCTATGCAGGCCATCGGGGTGGGGAGGCAGGTGTGGTGTTTACACTAGTGTGTAGCCTTTAGTGGCTACACATTAGCTGAGTAACACAGAGCAGAGATAAACATGGAGTGGCATAACTTTAAGCCACCCTAAAGAGTGTTTAAAACCAGTTTCAGGTGTTAATGTGCAGACAATCCAGGGGTTCAGAGCACCAAGAGCTGTCTAAAATTAATGTGTAACAAAGTCCTAAATCAAGTGTGATGTCTCTGCTACTGTTGGTGAACTGGTAAATTTTCAGTTGAAAGCAGGGACTTCTGACTTGGCCTTTTTCAAAGGTCCAATTATGTAGCCTTTACACCAAAGCAGTATTTACGTGTATAGCCTAGTTGATGTCAGTGGGACAGCTTGTGTAAAAATACAAATTCCAGAATTAGTTCCTGAATTAGAAACTCAGCTAAATGGAACATGCAGGTATTGTATTCAGTAAAGGAGCATGTGCTAAATCCTAGATGCTGGCTGTCCTGTTTCTACTTGTGTTCCTGCTGAGCTCTGATAGCTCATTTATTCATTCAGAAGTTGTTTATTTGTAAGTTTTATGCATGTGGGCTAGAGGATGTGTATATGTTTAGCTACTTAGCTTTTGTTTGATTTGTCCATCATGTGCAGAGTGTTTTTTTTTTTAAATTGCACAGTTCTGCTCGCTATTACTTGTGTCTAATTTCCATCAAAGATGAGCCTTATGCTGAAAGCATATTGGAGCTTTATAAGCGCAACTTTTTTCTTCATGTACATAGTGGTATCTGAGATCTATGCAAACAAATTCCCAACGCAGATTACCACAATCTCTCCTTAGATATATAATAGCAGATACTGGGTGTGTCTACATGGGCACATTAGTCTGCTGCAATAAACTCTGATGCTTACCGTACTGGAGTTTATTGCTCCTGGGTGCGCATTTACACATTTGCTCAGGATCACAATTTGTTGAACCAGGTCAGAACAGCCCTGGCTGGCAGAGGGCCCATGGGGTCAGCCTGCCAGCTGGGGCTGCTTCCCCTGGCTCAATGCACTATAGAGGGGTTGGCTGGGGCATGAAGGTATTTCAGCTTAGGGTTAGCTGGCAGGCAGCCCCTGCACTGAATCACCTTTGTGCCCCAGCCAGCCACATCAGCATCTGCATGTGTGCTGCTGCAGAGTTTTTTACTCTGCGGCAGGATAGTACTTGTATTTACAAGTACTTGTATTTACCTGTAAATTAGTTTACTCCAGCCTAATAGGGGTGCATGTGTAGACATGCAATGTTTACTGCATGGCTAATTAATCAACTACACAGTAAACGTCTCATGTAGACATGCTCACTGTTACTAAATATGTAGTACCAAACAGCAAACGTTAACGTAATGATCACTTTTATGTGCAAACGCAGTGTAGTAAGCTTTGTCTACCAGGTTCTGAATAGAGCGGAGTAAAAATTCTGTGAGAACCTCTGATATTTTAGCATTTGATTCTATCCTAAATTAGGAAATACCGAATTTTTGGCAGACTTACGCATTCCAAACATTTCAAATTGGAATGGCAACATTTGTGTTTTAGGATTTTTTTATTGTGAAGATGGTCTAATATTTTCCCCATCAAAATATATTGTTTTGTTCTGTTTTTAGTCCTGGCCTGAAATGTTTTGAGTCTGAGGCTTCCATTTACCCCATGACTGAGCTGCACTGCATCCCCCACAGCACATCATCCTGGTCAGAGGAAATTCTGCACTGCACCCAGGGAAATATATTCAGTTGGAAAGAAATATCATCATTTTTGCAAAGAAGTTCTGTTACTTTCCTCTAACAAAACCACTTTTTACATAAGCAACGAGTTTTCTGTTGTAGTGGCAAATAGCATATTCAGGACAGAAACAAACCATGGTCTGGCTGTTTTGCAAGCTTACAGAATTCAGTTTTTCTTTGGCTGTGAGAATAGTTTATTAAATTTATGATTAAAGAGATACCTTCAAACTTAATATTGCATATTACAAAAAAAAATACATTTCTTTACTTACATGATGCTTATGACACAGAATATTATAAGTGAATACATTTTAAAAATCCAGGTTACCTTTTGCTAATGTGGATAAAAAATATCAAAGAAATTACTTTCACATTTCTTTATAGATGCTTTTATATTCAGGTTCCCAGCACTGCCATATTTGGATAACAAATAGGTTTTAATTTGTGCCAAATGGAAAAACTAAGATAATTTCATTGGTTGTAGATTTTATAACAGCTATTTTTAAATGAAATTTAGACATTAAAACAGAGGCAGGCAATTATTTTGGTAGTGTGCCACATAGGCAGTCATGAACGACTCATGCCTCCTGAGGCTGGGAGGCACAGTGACCTCCTGCAGGCAGCGATGTTAATGTCAGTGGTGGGGGCATGGTGATGGCGAGCGGGGATTGCCCACAGGCAGCTATGGCAATGTCAGTGGCGAGGGCAGGCCGAGCGGGGACCGCCTGCAGGTGGCCATGGTGACCTTGCAGGTGGCTGAGGTGGTGGGAGGGTGGAAAGCAGCGACCACCCACAGACACCAGTGGCAGCATCGGTAGCGGCCAGTCTCGGAGAGCCCATGCCCCTCCACCCCATGCATTGCCTATGTAGGCAGTTCTGGGGAGCTGTCACAGGCCAGTCAGCACCCCCACCCCCAAGAGCCCAGAGCCCACAAGCCCTGTGGCACCTTCCCCACCACTGCCACCAACTCCCAGCAGCAGAGCACACAGCCCCAGCCCTGACCCTGGCCTGCTCTGTGCCCACTCCAGATTTGCCCCAGTGGAGCAGACCAGTGCCGGACCAGCCAGAACCCGCACGCACAGTCCTGACTCCAGCCCGCCCCGTGCCTGCTCCAGACCAAGTACCTACACTGAGCAGTGGCAGCAGTAGTGGTGGCTGGGAAGAAGCTGCTGCTAGGTGTGAGGAAAAAGTGGCCACCTTCCCCTCACCACTGCTGGGCCATTCTTGCTGCACCTGCCTCTGCCCGGGCTGCCCTGTGGCTCCTCTCCACTGCTACCACTGCCCTGCCGGGTGGCCTAAAGGCAGTGGTGGCAGTGGTGGAAAGGAGCCACAGGGCAGCCTGGATGCGGGCTCCAGGCAGCTGCAGCAAGAAAGGCCTGGCAGCAGTGAGGAGGTGGCGGTTGTTTTTCCCGTGCTTCCAGGAACAGCTTCTGCCTGGCTGCTGCCTCTACCCAGCGTCGGCAGTCCAGAGCAGGCATGGAGTGGGCCAGGGCTGTGAACGCAGGTCCCCACTAGTACCATGGGGCTGGGCCCAGTGGCGGCAGCAACCAGAAGGAGCCACCACTGCCTGGGCTGTTTAGAAATGCAGTCCAGCTGCATGCCCAGGGGTGGCAGGGTATGTCATGGGCCATATGGTACCTGGACTAGGTGGGACTGAAGGACCTGCCACGAGCTGGACAAAGTTCCTCCACTTGCCAAATCCAGCCTGTGGGCCATATTTTGCCCACCTCTGCATTAAAAGCTGACATTGTCCCTTTAATTATCTTTTGCACTTCATCCCACATGGTTTATTGACAGATCAGAAGCTGAAACGAATTAAATCAGGTTCAGGAACAGTTTCCAAGCAAAATGAAAAAAGATGTGCTTTGTGATTCATATTCCATGCACATTGTCAGTGCTTAACAAATAATTAGATAAAACAATAAAGAATTATGACCACTTTAAAGCCTATTAAGTGCTTATTAGTTACTTTTGATACTGACTGGACTTTCTTGATGCTACTGTAAAATTAATAATATAGATGCCTGTTATCAGGTATAACCAAGAGGTTGAGGGAGATTCCTTACAAATGGTAATAAATTCAGAACTGCAGCCTGAAATTTAGATAACTGACCCCTCTGCTGAATCTAGGCCAGATACTGAAAAGGTTGCATTCTTACCAATAGTCTTAACATGCCAAGGGGTGAGTGCCTTCCAAGAGCAGCAATATGTCCTCACATGTCACTGAGCCAAATTCTACGTTCCCTATTCATTTTTTACTAAGATCTTTCTCAAGAAAAACTCCCCTAGGCAGCAGCAGTTGCAGGATTGTACTGTCTCTTTGCCAGGTAACAGTGGATGTTTGTATTATGATTATCAGAAAAATCTATCCACAGGTCCTATGTTTATTAAAAGAAAAAGCTGCAATAATCTCTCAATAATCTCTAAACTTCTCATACAGAAATCTTTTCCATTTCCCTGTTAGGATCATATGGCTATTGCAAGTCAGTGGTGCTAATTTTTGTCCCTTTATACTGTATGTAGTGCCTCTGGAAGATATCATTGTAAGAAATATTAATAAATTACTCTACCATGTGAAAATAGAATTTAATCACTTACATTATTTTTTTTCTGGGTCAAATTTATACTATTGTGGGTTTTGCTCATGTTCTGGTAAAAGAATTTTCACATCTTTTTACAGAGGATCTCACTAAGATTTGTATTATCAGCAGAGATCCTGGTTTTCTCTTTTTAAAAATTACAAATTCTCAGATAAATCCTGCCTCTCTGCCCACAAATTCTCTGATTAAAACTCCCAAAATCCATGTTTTTCCATGACTAAAATGAAATGCCACTATATATATAGGTATCAATTGTTTATTGATGTTACAATTTTAAAGCAATTTGGAAGCCACAATTACTATTATAAAATAAAATCTAAATACTTATAAATTTTGGCATTTGATTTTGGGTTTTTTATCATGGAAAATCAGAGCACCCCCTGCCCCCTTCACTCACCAGGACATGTTTCCAGCTGCTGCTGTCCCCCTCTCCCCCCCGCTTTGTGGCACTGAGCAGCCTGGATATGCTAGTGCCTTGCCCATGCCATTGCCCCTCACCCCTGACCCCGCCACAAGCCCTGCTGGTGCTCTTCACTCCCCACCCACACCCTCCTGGGCCCTGCTGTTGCCCCTCACTCCTTACCCTTAGCCCTTTGTTCCCACCAGCCCTGCCAGAGGTTGCCCCCAGTGGCCAGGGTTATGGGGCCAGGGACCGGAGTCTACAGCCCCTTGCCTCCAGCAGGAACATCTGAGCCCCGGCTGCTGCAGTGGAGCTCAGCTGCTCCTCCCCCATGGGTGACATGGCCAGAGCAGAGCTCGTGGGAGGGGCAGGTGTGGGCTGTCTACTGCAGGCTTGGGATCTCCACCCTGCTGCCCTCCCCCTGGGGCCTCCGTGGCCTAGTGGGTGGGACCTGGAGCAGCGGGGTCAGGCGAGGATGCTCAATGCCACTTCTAGGAGTCCCCCACCGCCATAGTGAAGTGCCCCTTGCCTGGCTGGCAGCAGTGAGGGGCATGATTCTGCGCCACCACTCCTGCTGCTACCAGGCAGGCAGGGGACACGTTTCCATGGTGGCGCAGGGCTTATGGTGCCAGCACTGCATTTCCTCCCCCTGTTCTGCCCTGCCATGCGGGGTTGCATGCACTGGGCTGCGGAGGCCCTGGGGGGAGGGCAGCAGGTCAGGGAGCCCGGGCCCACATCAGGCTGCACCTGCCCTGTGCACAAATATGATGGGGGCACATGCCCCCCACTTCTGCCCAGGAGTGTGTGCAGTGGTGGGGAGCTACTGCCCCTACTGCCCTTTGGATGAGCCCTGCAGCTGCTCATTTCAGCCCTGGGCTCCCTGCCTGGGTCCTGCAGCCATGCATTCTGGCCCCAGGCCCCAAGCCCCATGTACTTCCCCAGATGGGCAGCTGCCCCAGCCTCAGCCCTGCCCAAATCCCTCCCTTCCTCACTGTGAGTTTCTCAAACCTCTCCACATCCAAGACTTACCTGCTGGGAGATGCCCTCTAACCTGCCTGGCTGCCACATGCTTGTGTATGTGAGCACATGCACATGGCGCCCCCTACCTAATTGCCCTCCTCCCACTCCTTCCAGGCCCTTGCTGCCTGGAACTCTGGCAGCCTGCAAGGAGAAACTCACCATTTCCTATGTTTTTCTCCTTTAAAGTTGAAAATCTGTTTTTTTCTCCTTTAAATGAGAAAATCTGAGTTTTACCATGTTTTTCTGTGGCAAATGAAAAACCTGGATCCCTGATGATCAGTATAAGTTCTGAGATTTTTAACTCTTTTTTAATGTAAATGCACAGCATTTGACATTAGATACACTTTGCTTGAGTAGAATCTGAGTACGATTCTCGATATATGATCCAAAATTAGCATATAATAAATATGGCTTTTTAGTTACTTTATGCTGTAATGCAAAAATAATCAGAAATGTGTTGAAAAACTGAAGCAAATCCAAAAGGTATAAAGAACAGTTGATAATCTAGCAGTAATTGGCATCCTTTGAGATGTTTTTTCATGTAGACTCAGTGCAGATGAGAGGAGTGTTATTTCATCCTATGTGTTGTAGCGATTTTCATACAGAGTACCACAAAGCACTTTTATAGACATTTGCAAAACTAAAGATTGAAGCATGCAGGGAAAGAAAGGTTAAGAAAAAGAATTAGAGATTCACTAAGAGTAAAATGTGTTGAAGAGATGTAGCAAAGAAAAAGAAAATAATTAAGACCCTGTTCCTACAATGAAGCCACTGGTTAGGACCCCTGTGCCCATTAAGAGCTCTGTTGATTTTAGAGGATCTCCTGGGAGACATTCTGGATGCCATCCAGATCATCTCTCCTCCTTTAGTTTCACCCTGGCTCCTCCAGCACACCAGGAGCCAAGGGAAGCAGAGAAAGGGCAGTTTGCCCAAAGTGGGGCATTTTCCCTGCACCAAAGTGCATGTGCAGGGACATGCAGAGCAGCAAAAAACAGTGGCACAAATTTGTGCCACTACTATTTTTGCCACTGCAAGTGCATGCCCCTGCCTGTGGAGACACACCCTAAGAGTGTTTCCTTGCCCTAATGGTGTAATCAATGCACTGTGCTTAAGCTTCAACTTCAGTTCAGAGGGTCACAATGCTAGTTATAGTATTTCCTGCACCTAAATTTTCAAAGCACATGTGGTGGTGTGGAAATTTCCAATTTTTTTCCCCATTTTCCTGCTGTATAATTATGAGGTCCAGAAAGAGCATTTTCCTGATGAAACTATCATGACTTCTCAGTCTGTTGAGCAGTTCACACTTCACAAAACAAAAGTCTATTGAGCATGAGTCAGGGTTGATAACATTTCATCCTGTCTCATAGACAGCCAGTGCTTTGGATGTAAAGTTGGTCTTTCCTCATTCAACATGTCCTGTAAAACCATAATTGCAGCAGCTATTGTTTTTCCACAGAAATCTCTCTCCCTCTCTGTCTCTTTGTCTCTCTCTGTCTCTTCTGCTAACTGAGCTGACAGAGCCAACTAACCAAATCCTCATTTTAAGTTTTATTAAATTTATTAACTGGGCACAATATCCACTGGTAAATCAGATTGTTATAAACTTCCCCATGACACTAGGACAGTATAATAAGAAGTAACTATTTGGTAACTGCTGTACTAAAGGTTAGTAATGTCAGCTTGTAATATGTAGGTCGACCTTGATCTTATGATTCTTCTCAGCCTCTTCATTTATTTCATAGATTTCATAGACATCAGGGCTGGAAGGGACCTCGGGAAATCATCGAGTCCAGCCCCCTGCCCAAAGGGCAGGAAGTCAGCTGGGGTCATAAGATCCCAGCAAGATAAGCATCCAATTTACTCTCGAAGGTGTTCAATGTAGGTGCTTGAACCACCTCCGCTGGCAGACTGTTCCAGACCTTGGGGGCTCAGACAGTAAAGAAAATCTTCCTTATGTCCAGCCTGAAACGGTCTTGCAGGAGTTTGTGACCGTTCGATCTAGCCATTTGTAACACAAACTCTTGAATGCCACTGAGAATTCATAAATAAATAAAAATTACATTTAGTTTTCTCTAAAGCTTTGGGAATTAGGTCTCTGGAACAACCCAAGAGTCCCCAGATCTCATAGTATCTTAATAGGCATAAATATGATATGGTTATGGGATCCAGAAAGATTGCTATGGAGGGAAATTCCCCAGTGCATATGATAGAATTGTTTCCATATTTAGTTTGACACTTAATTCACTGAAATTCTCTACTTGATAATCTGTAGTATTTAGAATAGTTCTCTTTCTCTCCTTTAGGTACCTGTGTCCCTGTCTACCTATGTGCATACAAGGGCCAAAATCCATTAACTCACAACTTGTAACTATCTCTTCTAAAAATGTGAGGCAGAATTGTTTCCTAAGAAGACTGAATTAAATAACCAAACCCATCCTCTTCACTTTGGGCACTTGGTTATATTTCACCTCATCTTGCTTGGCTTTCATCCCTCAGAGAATCTTCATCAAGCCTGAATTAATCTTGACGATACATCCTTAACAAGTTTGCCTTCAGCTATGCATCAAGAATAAAACAGGTCACAACTGTAAAAGCTGTTATTCTGATTTCACCTCACCTCAACTTTATCTCTTTTTGGCTGTGTTGTTCTTCTCATGATGACCCCATTGTACCTGAGGAAGCTTAGTATGATTGCATTCCACCCTGGGACTTGGAAACAATCTTCCTGCATTCCAGATTGAAACTGAAATGTATTGTGCAGCAGACTGGATGTAAGGGAATAATACTTGTTGAAGAATACAGGCAGCTTGGCCACTTCAAAAAACAGCTTGGAAGTCTTTCAAATATTTGAGTTCCAGTGGGTCTTAGATACCACCCTGTCAAAAGCTTTCTCCTGAACCAACCTTAACATGTAAAATAACATCATGCATTTTTTTCCAGGTTTTACCACATTTGCTGCAAGGATGGCAAGTTGTTTAAGACCTGCCTTCTTTTCACTACCCATACATACTCTTGTGTTACAAAGTTGGTAGAAAAACCACTGCACTTGCAAAGAAAACTGTTTCAAAAATCATGTAATTCATTGATCTTCCTGACTTTGTGTCATAATATTCTCCTTATACTGCAGAATTCTGAAAGTTTGAGAGAGCTCTATTTTTCAGTTGCCTACTTAAAAGATTGCTAGACCTCTGGCCCTATGGTCCCAAGGGTTTTGTAAAACACAGAGCTAATTACCTCATTCACTGTGAACTGGAGACATTGACTGCATTAATGTTATAAACAAAAACACTTTTGGTAAAAACAGTTCAGGGATCAGCATCGTGACAAAGTGTTGTGTTCAGTTTTTATCTAACTGAGTTTTATGGAACAATTTAGAAGTCTGTGTTACAGTTTAGCAGTACTGAGTGTTCTTTATATTTTCCATTTACAGGCCGCATCTATATGAGACACTGACTTCACAGTTGTTACTGCACAGCCACTTAGTATTTGTATAAACAGTACTAAATAACTGTGCAGTAACAGGAGTTACTGTGGAGTAGCATCACTGAATGGCTTTTAGGTGACGCTGACTGACTGTAGTTCATTACTACTGTGCAGTAGCATTCTGTCATGCTTTGTGCCATATGCCGCTACTGCCCAGTAGTAACAAGCTACTATACAGTCAGTGTCTCATGTAGACACAGCCACAGTCTTGAAAATTCTTCCAAAATTAAATATTCCAACTTTTTTCCTAAAAGAAGTAATTCAGATCTTGAGGAGAACCTAAGATCTCATTCATCTCACTGTTGATTTTTAGAAGATTGTATTCCCTATTTTGATGAAGCTTCTTTAGGTCCCTTTTTTGGCATTATTAAAGTTTATATTTATGACCTGGCTTATATAAATTCCTGGAATGGAGCTGGCTGACTTGCACTAATTTCTGATGTAGGCTAGTATGTTCTTTTTTTTAATTTCATATTTCATACTTCTTTTGAAAAACTAATTTTGATACATAGCTTGGTGTTTTTCCCCTAGTTTGCCAAGACATCATATAACAGCATTTTCTAATCCTCGTAGAAAAAACAGATTTTGCCTTGAACTTGGTGGTCCATAAGACCTCCTTATTCAGGCATCAAATCCCTTTTGCTAAGTGGAGACAGACAGTCAAGGTTATTGTACACTGTACCGTATGGTGATCTGAAAACACATAATGAAATAACTTCGCTTGTTAAAGCATACCTCATCTATTCTGCTCTTAGCAGCACATTTTATGAAAATGAATCCTGAGTTCCTACTTGTATATATCTTTACATTCTGCTGCATTCTGTCTTTTACAGTGTAGCCAGACTGCTATCCAAGTTTCTGTCTTTATACTTCAACATCCCTGCTATAGATGTGAATTTTAGAAAACATAATCAAAACTTAAAGGAATGAGGTACTCAATACAGCTTTTGTTATATCTATTCCAACAATGAAACCAGTTTTAACACAATTTGAGAAGAGCGCAGAGATAACCCAGTTCCAGCTACTCTGAAAAACAGGAGGTCATTTTCCTAGTCAGAAAGTGCTATACATTAGGCTGTGCGAAGCTTCAGTCACTGATTGGATTCAATGGAGATTTGGCCTGATTCAGCAGCTGAATCTCTGAATCCAAATAGAATCAGGAGATCCTTTAATCTCTGCTAATTGAACTGGAACCTTCTGAATCTATTCGGAGAGATTGGACGATTTGGACGTAGACACTGCTTTCTATGTTTTTTCTACATACCTCAAGATACCAGGCAGCTCATGAACGCTGAGATGGTGGGGTGGATAGTATCCCACGGGAGCATGGGAGGTCCCCAGTGCGCTTAGCAGCGGACCCAGAAGTGGACTGGAAGTGCTTCCGGTCCATTTCTGTCTCTGCTGCCAAGCATGTGGGGTGGGGAGGGGCGGGGTTATCCCCTGCACTTGTGGGATCCATCCACCCCACCATCGCAGCATTCATAAGCCGCACCTGGTACCTCGAGGTATGTAGAAAAAACATAGAAAGCTATGTCTATGGCTGAATTGCTGATTCTGTGAATCAGAATCGAATGTTCAGATTTGAATTTGGCTAAATCGAATTGGGACGGTGATCTGAATCAACGAATTGAATCACTGTCCCCTGAATCGGGCTGAATCTGAATCAAATATGGCCTGCTTCTCACACCCCTACTATACATTACATTATTGATACAAAGAATGCTTTTCCTTCTGGTGGGAAATAGAAGTGATCAAAATGTATTCATCTAGAAGGGTTCCTCTTGGATCCACACCTTTTATCAACCCTCTACAGAGACTTGCACTGGTTGTGTTCTGTGCAGTGATTGCAATAGCATGATCATGGCACCATCTGAATGTTTTTTTCCATAGAAGAGAGTGGCCTCTTCACCAGTCATTTTTTGCATCGAGTAAGTGTCTTCAAAGAGAATCTTCTATAGCCTCAGTATGAGATACTGCACCCGCATTTCATATCTGATGGATTCTTAGTCATGTTCATGTTGCTACAAAGCATAGGAGTGTCTACATAGTTGAGCTAGAAAACATCATATTCTCACCTCAGCTCTACCATGGATATTTAATCATTGCTAACGCTCTCATTTTCCCACTTTGATCTGGAAATAGACAATTTTTTATCAAATGAGACCAGCCTTTTTTCTTGAATGATCAGATGATAAATATCTCTTAAGATCCAATTCTGCTTGCTTGGAAGTCAACTGGAACCTTTCCCCAAGTGGTAGAGGTGCTGTTAGCGGCTTCTTGAAGACAGGAGCTTGATCTTCTCAGATCAAATAAGAACTGACTTGCAGTCTGGTTGTATGCATTTAGGATAAAATTCACTCCTTTACAGAAAGCTACCAGAAGTCCTATCTGAGTCTTCAAATTATAGTTTTAATGGGACTGAAGGATACATACGCCTGAATTTCATGCTTCCTCTGCATGCCAGTTAAAGTACTTCCTACTTGATAATCAGAATACTGGCAAATAATAAAAAGAAAACATTTCCTCTTATTTGAAACAGCTGTAGAAAATGTGTTCTTATGGAAAGATAAAACCTCTATATGCTTTTCATTGTCTTTTCTTTTTTACTCCTCTTACTCATCTGAATTCAACAATTACATTTACATTTCACAAACACCAAGGAAGTACCCTTTAATGATATAACTACTGACCATTTAATTATAGGGTAATTACCATGTCTTCTTGTGTCCATGCTATTACAGAGGATTATAGTTTATCAGAATAACAGGGTTACATCCCTCCCCTGAACTGAAGTGCAGGCTACACATTAGGCTCTAGTAAGGTTAATTACACAGTAATTAACAGGAGCCTGCTAATACTCTGCTTTTACATGACTTTTCTATCCCAGAGTGACCCACTAAGTCATTTTTATTAATACAATACAGTGCAAGCTAAATTCCTGTGCAACTAAAGGAAAGTTATAGAATGACTGCTGTTTAGGATTTGAAATATTATCCTGCATTCCTTTCTCTTCAGTGCACTGTCTTCTTTTGCCATATTTCTTTGGGTAGAGCTTGGCTTGCTGTTCAGATTTTTGGAAGAAAATTATAACAGTTGTGCAATTAGAATCACTCAAGTGTTCACAGATTTTATTATCCACAAATGTATTAGTTATCCCTCAGATATTTTTTCATTTTGTTTTCTTTCTTCAAGCTATTGGCCTGGGGGCAAAGGGAGGGTCAGTCCCACCCAGTCAACCTTTTGTACAACCCAAAGGTGTTTTGAGAAGGATAATTTATGAGAGAAGTGGGAACCTCTGTCATGCTTTTTAGGTGCTTTCAGGCCAGGGGAGCTCAGACTTAATGGTCAAAGTATATGCGAATCCTCTAATTCCTGCTTATACCTTCCCAGAACTCTAAAGTTCAGTGGTGGCCATTTTATCTTGAAGTGTTGTTCACAAAAAGATAACAAACACACGCTCAAAGCACTACATGGCCATAGCATTAATAGGGATTTGTTAACCATAGGTCTGCTGCTCTTTTGTCCTCCTAGCTATGGAGAAAATACAGAGGGAAGTTCATTTGTAATGAAGTAGACCCAACAAGTGTTTTAGAGCCGACAGTATTTTAGTATACTGGCGGGTTTTTTTACTTAACAAGACAACTTTTCCACTTAAAAGCATATACTGGGCACATCTACAAGTGCCCCCCGTGGCACAATTGTTATTGTGCTGCCATTTAATTCTTGTTTTAGGAAGTACTAAATGACAGCAGCTCAGTAATGGCCATTACTGCACCTTCCCAGCAGCGCAGTTATTTTTAGCGGCTACATCACCGTAGCAATGCGCTATAGTGACCTAGCTCATCACTACGGCAACATAGCGTCACATGTAGATGTGCCCACTGTGAACAAACTTAGTTCCATGCCTATGGTGTTCCTAATGGCTCCACAGACATTTATGGTAACACTAATAAAACATAAAATTGAGTAGACTTTTCATCTTTTCTTCACTTTGTTTTATACTGATCTAAATTACACTTGGATAAAGAATGGGCAAACAAGCAATCATCTCCAGGGACCTGCAGAGTAGGGTCCAGATTCTAATGCACCTGTTTAGGTGCCTAAATGTGATGTCACCTTGCTGAAGTCCCTGAAAAATAGCGCACGTAAAAAATGAGTGGTTCTTCTTGCTCTTAGCTGTTTTTTGTGACCCAAAAGTAAAATGTTAGTGTGTTACAAAAGTCTCTGGATTTTCATGGACTCAAATAGTGAGAAATCAAACCACACTTAGTCTTCTAAATCCCCCTAGAGGCCTAAGAGGTGCAACTGAATCTGGCAGGGGAGCAAGTAATAACCTGTTTTCCTTGAGAACAGCTATCCTGGGATAGATGCAGACAGGTGAAACCTATGTTAGAATAACTGTCACAAAGCAATATTTTATTCCTGATTCTTTCAAGAGGACATCTCCACTAGTTTGAGTGAAATTACTCCATTTTAGGGATTTTTGTCATTTTTCCATTTTACTGGTGCAGTGTGAATTACACCGATGTATATGTGTCTTCTGTCCATTGCCAGAGAGAGAAAAAAGGAGTGAGATACATATCAGCACTTTATTTTTTTTAATAGGAGTCCCTCACCCCTTTCTTATTTGCTCCCATTTGTCCCTCCCCTACCTGCCATTCCCAATTCACTTTTATCTTCAAATGTTCTTGTTTGAATTAAACAGTGTCCCTGGTTATTTAAACATTTCTAAAGCTACTTGCTATAAATAGCTGCCTGTCCATTGTACATTGACATCAGCACATGATCAGCACAGAATTGTCCTTACCATGACATTGGTTTACTGAGTGCAGATCAGGGCAGTGACTCATCTTCCCAGAAAAGCAGTTTGATTCAGTGGGATTAGCTCTTTTTGTAATGTGCATTTCCATTTCCACCTATTCCACATTTATTTCTTTTGGATTTTCCACTCTACTGGGGCACTGCAGAAGAGTGAAACCCAGACTTTAAATGCTAGCATACCTCTAACTGCAGATCTATTCATTGCCTTTTCCTGTTGTAGCTCCACTGGGGTGGTGCCAACTTGATCCATAGCTCTGCTTGACAGCACCATCCTGTCCCATGTGTTTCAGCACTACTCAGGCTGAAGTATTCAGCTGCAGTGATAAAGGCTTGGTGAGAGTCTGTTTTCTCTTCCCAGTGATTCCCAAGGAAACTGAAGAGGCCCTTATTGTGTCTGAATATTGGATAAGTAGGGAAGAAGCATGGTCTGACTGTGAAGAGAACTGGGTTTGTTTTTGGCTGTGATGTTGACTGGCTGTGTGAACCAATAAGTCACTTGGCCAAAACTCTCAAGCTTTGGTGCCTAAAGTTAGGTACCTAAATGATTAGGCATCTCAGACAAGAGGTTTGACTTTCAGAGCACGGTGATGAGGCACACACTCAGGTCCCTGTAAATCACCTCTGCTTCCTAATTTCCAGGCTTGTGGGTGTGTGGAGTGGGAGCAAGTAGGCAGAGCTTGTCTCTTGGTGGTAAGCTCAGGCTTGGCAGAGAAGCAATACAGACCTGGCTTCAGTAAATGATGAGCAATTGCAACACCAGTTTGCTACAAAGGAGAAGTGTATATGTGAGAATGATGTGCTTAGGTGCTAAATCTTGACTGAAGCATGTAACTATAGGCACTCAAGGTAGAAGGTTTTGGTCTTAAGGGTTTTTTGGGTTTCAGTTTGCTCTTGTATGGTAGGGAAAGTACTCTTTTACCTGCCTCAATGGAGCCCTGTGAGACCCAGTTCCTTAAAGTAACTTTCCAAAAAATGTGTCATCAAGCCAAGGAGAGAAGCAATAGCCTGCAGGTTGGATAAAATATTGAAAGTGGAACGTCATGTCCAAAGCCCTTGGCTGAGGGCTGTGAAACCCCTACATTGTGACCACATAAAGAAACCAGCATATGACTTTAAAATCACAAAGCTGCCATGTCACAACACAGAAGGAGCTGGTTTCTCACACCAGTTGATGTGTGCCTTTGGCTCAAATGATCTTCTGTGGGACTCAGTCATGAAAGGTCTGGTCCACTCTGTATCCTGTTGTCTCCTCATAGCATGCTTATGGTTTTGCTACGCTGCATCAGACTGTCCTTGGGAGCATGACTGTGGAAAGCTACCCAGTCTTTTTACTCCTGTTTTGCATGCACAAATATCTAATGTTACGTAGCCTCTTTGTGGCTTCTACTCAAGGCTCATTAATGCTGCTCTCAGGCTCAGGGGTGTTTTTAGAATGATTTCACAGCACTTTTTCCTTCTTTGGTGTAAACATTTTCA
>NW_017728914.1:1358911-1387125 GCF_001723895.1 Crocodylus porosus | reverse complement strand
AATAGTGAGAAATCAAACCACACTTAGTCTTCTAAATCCCCCTAGAGGCCTAAGAGGTGCAACTGAATCTGGCAGGGGAGCAAGTAATAACCTGTTTTCCTTGAGAACAGCTATCCTGGGATAGATGCAGACAGGTGAAACCTATGTTAGAATAACTGTCACAAAGCAATATTTTATTCCTGATTCTTTCAAGAGGACATCTCCACTAGTTTGAGTGAAATTACTCCATTTTAGGGATTTTTGTCATTTTTCCATTTTACTGGTGCAGTGTGAATTACACCGATGTATATGTGTCTTCTGTCCATTGCCAGAGAGAGAAAAAAGGAGTGAGATACATATCAGCACTTTATTTTTTTTAATAGGAGTCCCTCACCCCTTTCTTATTTGCTCCCATTTGTCCCTCCCCTACCTGCCATTCCCAATTCACTTTTATCTTCAAATGTTCTTGTTTGAATTAAACAGTGTCCCTGGTTATTTAAACATTTCTAAAGCTACTTGCTATAAATAGCTGCCTGTCCATTGTACATTGACATCAGCACATGATCAGCACAGAATTGTCCTTACCATGACATTGGTTTACTGAGTGCAGATCAGGGCAGTGACTCATCTTCCCAGAAAAGCAGTTTGATTCAGTGGGATTAGCTCTTTTTGTAATGTGCATTTCCATTTCCACCTATTCCACATTTATTTCTTTTGGATTTTCCACTCTACTGGGGCACTGCAGAAGAGTGAAACCCAGACTTTAAATGCTAGCATACCTCTAACTGCAGATCTATTCATTGCCTTTTCCTGTTGTAGCTCCACTGGGGTGGTGCCAACTTGATCCATAGCTCTGCTTGACAGCACCATCCTGTCCCATGTGTTTCAGCACTACTCAGGCTGAAGTATTCAGCTGCAGTGATAAAGGCTTGGTGAGAGTCTGTTTTCTCTTCCCAGTGATTCCCAAGGAAACTGAAGAGGCCCTTATTGTGTCTGAATATTGGATAAGTAGGGAAGAAGCATGGTCTGACTGTGAAGAGAACTGGGTTTGTTTTTGGCTGTGATGTTGACTGGCTGTGTGAACCAATAAGTCACTTGGCCAAAACTCTCAAGCTTTGGTGCCTAAAGTTAGGTACCTAAATGATTAGGCATCTCAGACAAGAGGTTTGACTTTCAGAGCACGGTGATGAGGCACACACTCAGGTCCCTGTAAATCACCTCTGCTTCCTAATTTCCAGGCTTGTGGGTGTGTGGAGTGGGAGCAAGTAGGCAGAGCTTGTCTCTTGGTGGTAAGCTCAGGCTTGGCAGAGAAGCAATACAGACCTGGCTTCAGTAAATGATGAGCAATTGCAACACCAGTTTGCTACAAAGGAGAAGTGTATATGTGAGAATGATGTGCTTAGGTGCTAAATCTTGACTGAAGCATGTAACTATAGGCACTCAAGGTAGAAGGTTTTGGTCTTAAGGGTTTTTTGGGTTTCAGTTTGCTCTTGTATGGTAGGGAAAGTACTCTTTTACCTGCCTCAATGGAGCCCTGTGAGACCCAGTTCCTTAAAGTAACTTTCCAAAAAATGTGTCATCAAGCCAAGGAGAGAAGCAATAGCCTGCAGGTTGGATAAAATATTGAAAGTGGAACGTCATGTCCAAAGCCCTTGGCTGAGGGCTGTGAAACCCCTACATTGTGACCACATAAAGAAACCAGCATATGACTTTAAAATCACAAAGCTGCCATGTCACAACACAGAAGGAGCTGGTTTCTCACACCAGTTGATGTGTGCCTTTGGCTCAAATGATCTTCTGTGGGACTCAGTCATGAAAGGTCTGGTCCACTCTGTATCCTGTTGTCTCCTCATAGCATGCTTATGGTTTTGCTACGCTGCATCAGACTGTCCTTGGGAGCATGACTGTGGAAAGTTACCCAGTCTTTTTACTCCTGTTTTGCATGCACAAATATCTAATGTTACGTAGCCTCTTTGTGGCTTCTACTCAAGGCTCATTAATGCTGCTCTCAGGCTCAGGGGTGTTTTTAGAATGATTTCACAGCACTTTTTCCTCCTTTGGTGTAAACATTTTCACAGTAGCCCTTCCTAGCACAGTCTGGTGAAATGTAGATCTGCCCTTATCATCTACCCAGGGATTTTAGTTCAACTCTGAAGCAGATTAGGCACTGTACTGACCTCAAGTCATAATTTTAAGGTAGAATAGGGCTTGTTGCCCTCTGAAAGTCCCTTCATAGACCTCAAGATTTTACTTTTATCCCAAAAGTTTTTGAGCATCTGAGAGTTGACATGATTTTTATTTTTGCATCGGCTTTTACTTTTGTTGTTTCCCTGCACTGTAATAAACACAGAGTTAAAATAGCCTCAGAAACAGTAAATATACTCCACATGCTGCACTGAAAACTAAATTAATTCATGTCTTTGATACACATTTTTTGCCACAAATGTGCAATAATTTCAGTTGCACTCTACTGAGACTTTGTGTTAGCAAATCCTTAGATGCCTGCAGGTTGGCGGCAAAAATTGTTGACTATATATCAGCAAAAAGCTGAGTAGTACACGGGTATTTTAGAGCTGGAGGTCCTGTCCCAGTGAATCAAATTGCATTTGACTCTTCACAGGTGTACTTGGATACTGTGAAGCAGGGGTATCAAACGTGGCTCAAGGGATGGACTTGGCCCACAGAGTTGGGTCATCCAGTTTGCTGTGCTTCTTGTGAGATGGACCACCCATTTCTACAGGCTGAATTTAGCTCATGTATCTCAATGCCATAGCTGCTTGTGCCCCAGCAGAGGTGGCATTAATCCCGACTACTTCAGTGCCTACTGAGTTAATGCCTGTTACCACCTCCCCCTTTACCTACTGCCTAAATCAAGGTTTTTAGTCACTCCTGCTAACTAAGATAGGCAGCAAAGGGGAAGAGAAGGAAAGCAGTAGCCCATAGGGCCTAAAAAGTTTGATATCTGTGCTATATGTTATAAAAGCAAAACTTTGTGAATATATGGTTAAAAAGTGAAGAAAAGAATGTGGACTGTTAACCTGATATAATCAATGGTTAACTTGGTTAATTGGTACTGCCAGTATTTAAGCATTCAAAATTCACAAGTTAATCCCTATTACAAACATAAAAATCAAATGAAATTTTTGGAAATCAGATTCTTTTTTTTTTTTTTTCCCTTCCATTTTCTGAACCTTTTAGGTACATATGGTTCATGATCTCAAGGGTTTTTCTGCAACTTTGAAAGCATGATCCGGTGGCTGGAGTAGTTGGGGCTTCACACAAACAAATGTTATGTTTCATGGTTTCCAGTAAAGTCACTAGAAACATCAGTTCTGTTTAGCTGCATACAAATATCTGTTTAAAGAAACCATTTTACAAGCTTCATTTAAACTGAGTTAAGAATATTTACCCTATGTATTAGGTTCCTATTTGCAAGAATGAAATTTTACCAGTTCTAAAATTCCCAGCTATGGTGGTACAGGTTTGCCTGCAGAGGAGGCCCAATTTCCAGTTGTTGCTTTTAGAACAACAATGGGATTAAAAGAAGAGAGGAAAAAGGATTCCCCCGTGTCTGTTAGCATTTCAGTGTTCTCCACTTAGCAATGAAGTTCATACCTTACTGACAGGAATGTGGTGTAAAACAGTGAGTTCACATTTTCAGTGCTGCTGTAGCTTAGTGTCAAACTGTTATTTTAAACAAGCTTTGTGGGCAGCAATGTATATGACAAAGCGAAGAATAATGGTAACAGCAGCAGCAGCAGAAAAAGAAACACCATAGTTGAACCTGTTCCTTTTGAAGGCAATGGAGTTTTTACTTCCGTGAAAACAGATCTGTTCCACAGGTTCCCAGTCCTACATAGATCCTCTTCCCTGCTGTATCAAAGTCACAAAGACCTTATGCAGGCACGAGGTTTCTTTTAGTGGGCAGATATTTACAATCTTTTTCATGTTAACTGTCCTAACAGCCACAGCCTTGTCAGATAGGGAAACTGTATCTTGGGCCATCAGAAGGGGCCAGGGCTTCGTTTGGCTACATGGGCAGATACAGGATTTTGAAAAAGGCGGATGCAGAGGCTTTGGTGCATCATCACATATAACAACACACATCTCCAGTTATAAAGAAACTAGCTTTATTACTACCTAGGGCTATATCATTCACTTGAAGATCAAAGCAAAAATAATTACAACTTTACTGGAGTGTGCAATAATTTGCTATATTATATATTAAGTATTAAAGACTCAACAGACTAGGAAAAAATAATCAAAAGATGTTGTTTTATCAGGCCTGTAGTCATTATAAGTAATTGTACATCTCTTAGGAAGATTCATAGACCAAAATCAAGCCTTCTGGGCATCTTGACAGTGCATCCAACATTTCACTAATAGCTATTTCTATGCCGGAGTTAATGTTCATCTGAGTTGATGTTTCTATACCTGGGTTACTGTTTATTGGTTATAGCTAAGAACCATCCACAGGGTTGTGGAATAGGAGAAGAAAAAAGAAAGAGTAGCATGACTGGTATAACATTAAGACCATTAAAAGGAGAGAGGATCATTAACAGCCTTTTTTAACAAGGAAATTTTTTTCCCCCCAAGACCAAGAAAAGTTCTAGGCAGGGACCCTTCCCTTTACACAGTCCTGTAGGCCCGATCTGGCCTATGGACCTGTATCATCCAGCCTGCTTGGCTCCCCACAGGTCCAAAAATTTGGCAGTAGGGGAGCAGTGGCAGTGTTAACTGCTGCTCCCCTGCTGCCGAATTCCCAGATGTGTGGGGGGCCTAGCAAGCTGGACAGCATGGCCCTGCATGCTAGTTCAGACATGCAGAGCTGGGGTTGCACAGGGCTGAATCCCGGTGTAAGGGGCTGGACTGATGCAGTGCAGGGCCCGATCTGACTGTATGAGGCCAAGTGGGGATAGTGTGGGGTCTGATCTAGGCATATGGGGCCCAACCCGCCATGCCCATGCCACAAGGGATCCACTGACCAGCCGCATGCCACTCAACCAAAAGTTTGAGCAACACTGCTCTAAAGGGAACTTTTGGGGAAGTCTTGTGAAAAAATGAGTGTTATAACAAAAATCCATGTGTAATCTTAACTACAGCACTTGCTACTAAATGATATGCTGTATACGTTACAACAAAAAATGTATTCCACTTTTACATGCTTAAGTGTCACTTACAGAGCTGTGTGAATGCAGGTTTTGGCATGTGCACACAGTTTGGTTCTTTTTCTACCTGTTGCAAAATAAGATTGCCCAGATATGTCCACACTTGCCAAAAGTAAAATGGAAGAGAAACCCTCTCCCACCTTCTGGCTCAATAGCTAGAACAGCTACTCAGGGAGTTTGAGACTGAGTTTTAGGCCCCCATCATCCAGAACTGATTTGAGCCTGCATCTGAGCAAAATACTTTAAGTATCAGGCCACGGGCCAGGCATTGTCCAGAGCACTCTTTGCTTCTCCTCTTAAACTTGGCCCACTTCACCTTGCATTTGATAGTCATTGGTTAAACTGCACCGGGATATTTTCTGCCCCATTTGGGGCAGGAGCTGGGGCTACAGCCCAGGGCTGTCTCCCTTGCATGGCAGTATTTATTTCACTGAGCACCCCCTTTCTCTGGGTTGCTTTTTTGCTCCTGGCCCCACTTATCTTCCCCTCCTGGCTACCTGGTGGCTAAACTTCAAGCAGGCTGGAGAATACAGTGGGTAATGTGCAGCATATGATGTGCTAGTTTGAACACTCGTCTGGGAAGTAGGAATTCCAGGTTAAAATAACCTCTGAGTGAGGAGCACCTAGAACCCAAGTCTATAGATTCCCTGAGGAAATGCCATGCCTACTGGGCTAAAAGGTGAAAGGGCCGCAACAATAGGCTAAATTTCTGAGTTGAGAAAGGAGAGGTCAGTTCCTTGGCATAGAGGTATCAAACCCATCAGGCCCCCAGAACTGGTCTGTGCATCTGATCAGGCTTACAGTCTGGGCCTGACACAGCATGCAGAACATTCCCCAATAGGGCTGGGCTGGTACATGCTGCCTGCAGCATCAGGTCCAGTTTGAGACCAATGGGCACACCTGTGGGCCAGATGATAGGGTTCACTGGCCTGCATGCTGTCTTTGACAATTCTTCTTTAGCAGATCAATTATGTCACATGGGAAGCAATGTGTATAATTGATTGCTTGACACTTTTCATTTTAAAACCCTGCCTTCAGTTGCTTACATCTTTGTAAACTAAAAGCATTTTATGCATACAAATAGTTATTAGTGTCTATAATAAATGTATATTACTAATATAAGATAATATATGCATCTGTGTGTATATATACTGATACACACACACATTTTGAAGAGCTGGTTGAAAATAAACCACAGAAGTTTTTAAAACTTTAAATGTTGCACAGGGTAATACAAGATACAAATTAGGGGAGAATCAGGTTCTGTGATAATTAAATGGTTCAGTACTCAAATATGTTTTTGGAGAAAATTTTACTGTAGTTCATAAACATTTACATTTAGTATAAATTCCCCACAAGTCATTATGCTGTTGCAGGCAAAACTTATCTTGTTGTAGAACAAAAGCACTAATACTGACACATAAATTATGAATATTTATGGTTTGTGTATTGTGGCTTCGAAGAGTTGGAGCACTGGACTGTACATGATAACATGTATTCTGGACCTGAATGCAGGAGAAATGGCTACTGATGCACAGGGATTTTTTTTAAGACAGCACCTTCAACACTTTTTGGGTGCAATTATATAAGGGCTTTATAGCATCTTTCAAAACTGGTACTTGTTTTATATATTTGCAGTTTATTTTTTCATTAGGTCAACTATTTTTTATTTAGCAATATCTTTTCACCCTACACTACTTTATTATATTGAGCTAATTTGGAGTTCAGATGGCACACAATTATTTCATCTAATAGGATGACTGTTATTTCTAAAGTAGACAAGGCTACGGTATATCCTGAAAGGGAAGACTACAAATTTTGAAGAAAGTTGGGGAGCAGTTCTGATTTTTAAGATCTGTAGGGATGGTTTTCTTACATAACCTGTTAACTATTTGCTTTATTAATTACATGATGAAGTATATAACTCCCTAGTCATTATAATTAATCAGTACATGTGTACATCTTTGATGCAAAAGCTATGCTGCAGGATATACCAGTATATCTAAGAGCAGATTTCAGATCAGATTACACAAGACTGCTATAAACATCTTTTAATTAAGAATAATATATTGTTCTCTTTATTGTTAGTGCTTGATATTAGGTCTGTACACAGAGAATGGGTGGTGAAAGTGACTGCTGTCTAATATGTGTATATAAGTCCAGTGGATTTATGCAGTAGCAGTGTGCGCCACCTTTCTGAAGTCAGGATATGTTTCCTAAGACTGTGTATTTATGAACCTGAACTCCATACTAGGTACTAACAGACATGTCTCATCTCTAGAGAATTCATAATTAACTACCATTTCTATCAATTCTGACATTTCTTTACGTTAAATGGTGCATCTTGTGGGAAGTTAAGATTCTATGAATGCATACACTGTGTTCCTACTTACTGAATGAATAGGGAAAGCTAACCTGCTTTAACCACACAGTGTGTATGTTTTATATATTTAGAAACCTCTGACAGACCTGTTTTTCTCTTTCTCTTTCTCTTCCTTGTCCTCTTTCTGCATTGGCAGAGCATCTTGGATTTGAATTAAAGGGTATGGAACAACCATTCATTTGTTAATCAGAAGCCATTAAGAGCTGCCCACATTATAGTTATGGCTTTAATGGGATGATTAAAAAAATCAGCTGTTCTGCTCTTTTTACTGGCACCAAGATAGATATTTGGACCAAAAACTTCCTTAAATATAAACCTATAAAATTCATGTGTATTGTTAGCAGCACTTATTTCTTTCTCTGGATGAATGAGAAGCACAGTATGTGTAATAGTATTGAGATGTTCAAATTGCTCTGTGTCTTCTCACTTCAAAGGCTTTTTTCCCTATATTTAATTTGAAAAGATAGAGTTTCTACCTATTCAAAACGTGACTGGCAGATGCAGTGTGGGACTGGGCACATGCTTCAGTAAAAGAAAGGATGGTTTCTAGGAAATTTGGGAGCAGGGGCTTGAATCTATCGTCATTCCAAACACACAGCTCCCACTGGAACCAAAGAATGTTCAGTAACAGACCTGGGCCACCTTTTTTTAATTCCCCTTACCCCTCCACCACCTCTCTCCCTCCTAAAAATTGCTCATTTTGTGCTTAGAGTGGAGGAACTGACGTAAGATTAAGATCAGCTGAGTTAACATAGAAGAAAGAACAGGATCCCAAGTTGAGGCTGACTAGAGATTTTTTTAATTACTTGAAATGCCGTTGGATTGAACTCTAAAAGACTATAAGCCAAACATTTTTTTAAATGCCTCAATGACTTAGAAGCTTCCAACCATCTTACTATTGGGCAACTTTAGGTATCTATCTGGTCAAATGTGAGTCCTGTCTGCTTTATCATAATTTTGCTATTTTCACTTCCATTCCCTCTCTTCAGAAATACAGTGAGGTGCTCTTTGACCTAATATTTTGTGATCATTTTCCATTGCTAATGTATCACCTCTGAGTTGTTTTCTCTGTGTACTATAGTTCTGCAGAGTTCTCAGGTGGCCCCTAATTTCTGGATTGCTCCCTGGTTTACAATGCGCATTCACTGTGCAGAACTATTCATGGCCAAAGCCCACCCAGTTGTTTCTTCCACCGGTGTTTCAGCAGGTGGCTTGAGAACTGGTGGTGTGCTATTGCCTCAAATAGTTTCCAATACAAAACTCTTATTGCTGTTTTTCTTGGGATATGTCCTGTTGACTGTACCAACAACTCCTTTCAGCCCTCTCTGAGCCTTCCCAAGGGCATATTCTGCTCTCCTTCACACCTGTGTAATCACACTAGCTTCTGGACGTCACCAGGAGTAACAGGCAGCAGAGAGCAGAATTTGGCCTTGAGTTTCCCGTTTCCCTTAAATAACATTTCTGTTCCTTTAAACTTCCCCTCAAAACATTCTGCATATCCCTGAGTCCTACTCTCCCTCTTGCCCAGTGCTGCGTCTTTTCCAAATATATGTCCTTCTTTGTGCAGTGTGGTGCCCAGCTGTGCAGACAGGTTCCACGTGGAGTCTAATAAGTGTCCTGAACTGTATTCCACCTCTTGTGTCTTATTCCTTCTCTTTGCTTACGCTTCTCTGAGCCAGATTCACTGAAGTCAGAAGGTTATTTTAGCCTAAAGCAAGGGCACATTTTGATACCATCTGTACTTCTGTGGGGTTGCAGCTGCAAGAAAGCAATGTTAATTCATCCGTAGAATCAGCACATCCCCTATCTGCCTTGATCACACTGCTTTCACAGCCAATGGACTCACGTCCAAGGTTTTGACAGTTCCCTTCCATTTGCACTGGCAGAGAAGGGGTTTCTGTAGTGTTGTGTGTCCATAGCCTTCCTTATTGGAATACTTTCAGCCATTAAATTCTTCACCAGGGTTTCCAGTCTGATAAAAAAAGCATGGACCAAAAGCAAAACTAGTCCCTGTTACCTTGCCCAGCTGCTTTGCAGTGGCTGATAGCATCCATGATACCAGTATTTTTCTCAGAGAACCTCAGATCCTTTCCTTGATCTAATACGGAAAGAATCTTTGAGATCTTTGATGATATAACTCAACCCCAAGTTCTGCTCAAGAGGTATTTACATTCTGTGCTGTTTACATTTTCTAGATGTTGCAGCAAATCCAAGTTCACAGGATTTACATTTTGATTGATATTTACAAGTCCAAGAGGACTCCCTACTGCCCTGGACTGGGCTGTATATGCTGCTATACTAAAAAAACCAAAATAACCCTTGGAAATAAATTCTTTATTTCAGGTTTCATCCAGTAAATGCACAGCAAATGCAGATGGAAAGGGAGGGACAGAGAGAAAAATAGTCTTTATCTCCCAAATAGAGATCTTATAATATAGCACAGAGAAGACCAGCATGGTTAAGATATTTTAATTCCATGGGATGGGCTCACTAGCCTTTCCGTTTAGAAACATTGGAATTACATTCTCCTTTCAACGATCTTGTATAAATTTCCAGTCACCAGAGTAAGAAATAGGAATTTCTCTCCAAGGCTTAAATTTTTGATTCCTCAGAGTCTGAACCTGTACAGCTCTGAGTGCTCTAGATTCCAATTAACATGAATATAAAATATGGTGCTTCTCTCCTTGAGGGAGGAAGTCAGAGCCTGTCAGGATCCAAGTGCAAGCGGGAGTTTCACTATAGTCCCTAATGGATGTTGGTCCACTTACCAATCTGTCATATCATTGGCCAGAATTTTGCACTGGTAACAGTCAAAAAATAAAATATTTAAAAAAAAACCCCTAAGAATTTTAATTCTGAATCAATGTGAAGCAGTTTACTTGATCTGAAACAAAATGTTTTGTTTTGTTTTGTTTTGTTTTGTTTTTGGGAGCTATATAATCTTTTTTTGGAGGGGCCATTTAATTTCTTGATTTTTAATAGATTAATTTTAATGTTTAATCTTTTGTTCTTTTAATTTTAGTCTATTTTTAAATGTAACTTGCCATTTTGAAACAGAAACTGAAAGAAATCTTTTGAAAATATCAAAATGAACCATTTAAAATATGAATCTGAACTGTTTTGATGTTTCCAAAAAAAGTCCCCTATTTTGGGACATAATTCACTATATTTGGTCTGATACCACAAATAGTTTGAGTTTCCCCTTTAGCATCCTGAAATTCCATTTTTCAATAAATTTACTGTCTGTCAAAAAATGTCATCCAACACTGCCTAGGATCAAGCTACCAGAACCAATTTACATTTTTACAGCAGGCTATTTTGTGCTATAGAAAGTTAATTGATTTTGGAACCAGGAGTTATGGAGAAACTGGTGCTGCTAATACAAATACACTTTTAAATGACTGTTAGAATTGAGGATTTTTGACATCCCTTTTTATTTTACTTCTCCCATTTTTCACTTTCCACTGTCATTATTAAAACACAAACATGCCATGCCACGTCTTCAGCTGCCTTTTCTCCTTCATTCACCCGTCACTTTTTCATGCGTTTCCTGTGGTATCCATGGTTAGTATTGTGACAGTGTCTGCCTTATGTGTCATAGAGTGGTTTGTTCATCACATTTGCTGTTTTAGAATGATGAAGGTGATAATGTTGAATGTGTTACATCATAGGTAGGTTGACAATATATCCCAGATTGGCTGGGAGAGTCCCAGAGTTTGGAGGGCAGTCCTGGCCAGCTGGTGAAAATTAAAATTAAAATTAAACAGAGCATGGAGGCAGTAGCAGGAACTGTGAAATAAGACATCCTATTAATGCTGTTACTTCATAGGTGATTGTTAATACCTGTGAAGTAAAGAACAGTGGGTCATTAATGGGCCATTGACTCCCTGCAGTGGGGAGTGGGGGCAGAGGCAGGCAGCGTCCTGGATTTCACATTGTCCCATGTAGTCACCCTAATCATAGGTGTGCATGGCACCTGAAAGACAAAAATTGACAGGCCTTAACCTGAGTATGTTATAGTCTACATTGAACATATAATTATTGTGTACACTGCATTATTTTCTTCCTCTCACTGTTCAAATTACTTTATATACATGAAGATGTTATGCTTTCAACCACCTCTTTAATGAGACATCTTGGTGCCACCCTAAATTGTCTTCAGCAGCCTACTTTAATCTCAGACTTGGAGATGTGGCACATAGCTACAAGTTATATTGCTGAACAAAGAGTTGTCAGCTTCAGATCCAGGGTCTGAACCTGCATCTCTGGTTCAGCCCAGACATCCCTGTTGAATTGAATGATATTTGATACACTTGCAGGGAAGGCAGAACCAGGGCCATATGTCGATTTGAATGGCACAATAGAGACTAGGATTTGTTCCTTAGGGGAGAAGTTTGTAATATGGGTGAAGAAGTAGGAGGAAATAATTTCTTTGATGGTTTTACCGCTTCCCTTCCTACACCCTCTTTTCCACAAAATGAAAGGCAGAGATCGCATCTGATAAATTGATATTTTGGCAGCAAAAATTATGAACTATGAACATTCTCTGGGAATTTTTTTCACTTGTTTTTTCCATGGTAAAGTTTCACCCTGCTATTCCCCACATAAAAATAATCTCTGTTCACCCAACAGAAAAATTCTTGACCAGATAAATCCTTAACCAATACAAATCCCTATTGGCCTGTTTTTATAATTTGTTTAAAACACCAAATTAAAACAAAGTGGATTTGATACAGTTTTCAAATACCTAAAGGGTGGCTATGAAAGGGCTGGAAATAGAGAGTGGCTGTAGGGTACAGATCTAGGAGTACTGATTTCAAATTGCAGCAGGCCAAATTTAGGTTGGTTGTTAGGAAGAACTTTCTCATTATGAGCATGTTTAAATATTGGAACAGGCTACCCACAGACACTGGGGAATCTCCATCCTTTGAAGCTTTTAAGAGCAGGTTAGAGACTCTGCTGGGATGATTTAGTTAAGGACAATCCTGCTCTGAGAAAGAGGTTGAGCTGGTTGGCCTTAAGTTCCCTTCCAGTCCTACTATACTATGAATCTGTGAGTGCATCTACACATGCGCTTTACTCTGGAGTTGACTAATTAGCTCCACAGTGAAATATCACTGTCTACGTATGTGCCAGTATCAGGACACAGTAAATTAATTAACTCTGCTGTTAGGATAGCACTGTTGGGGACAGTATTTGTAGAGTAATGTGTGCTGCAGTGCACATGTAGATGGTGACAGGGGCTGTCTGGAGCATGAGGCTACCTGCTTCTTAGACCTGAACTTTAGCACCCTCATGCCCCTGCCAGGCCCTCTGCTGCTCAATCCCGCCATCCTAAGTCTGTAGCTAACCCACTGGGTCCCCTGCCAGCCTGGGACTGCTCCACTCTGGCTTAAACTGCTGTGGTTCAGGGTGCACATGCACTTGGGAGCAGCTGAGTCTGGCACAAACTGCGCCGGAGTTTATCACATCACCTTAATGACATTTGTAGATGTACACTGTGGTTCTAAAACAAATGGATTAACACAGTCTCTATCTTGGCAATTGCCACAATTTACAGCAGTGATCATGGAATGAATAATACCAGCTGTGAAGAAGGTTGTCAGAATTTCCATAGCTTTGAAAGTCCATAGTTATCTTTAAGCTAAGTTCAAAGTTAAGCTTTCCAGGATGTTTTACCTTAAATCTAAATTGAGTAAATATAGTCTAGGAAAAAGCCATTTTCCAGAAAATAAAACATGTTATGCTAGAATGCATTTATGGTGATTAAAATGAATTAATAAAATCCACAGAATGAGCAGTTCTGGTGTTGGAGCAGCCAGTCCTGAAAACTCAAAAGAATAAATTATTTGTGATCCTATGAAGCACTGCTCACACCAGGAAAAAGAAAAGTGTTCACTGCCTGTTTTAGCTGTTCCTGCTGTGGCTGTGCTCCAGGTGCTCCTAGTTGCCATAATACCTTAGCTCCAACTTTACTGGTTGTCAGACAGGGTTTACAGACCCTGCAACCAATGAATATCACCTGATTTTTAGTACTTTCTAGCTAAATCATGGCTCCTGCTCCCTTCCCCAGTTTGATGACTTCCCAAGCAGAAACATCCATTTAGAATAGTGATTCCACCAATGCCATGACTGCACCAGAGAACTTGCACCATTTTTCTGTACAATAGAGCTGGCCTATTGAAATCTCAGCTCAAAAAGGAAGGGAAAGATCATGTTTCCACTGCCCCCAGTACTTACACAGCATTTCTTACCAAACAAATACATAGGGAATGGAAGAGGAAGAAAATTGAGCTAAACATCCCAGTCCAAAGATGAACTCTTCCCCAAAGTATTATAAATGATTTAGTGTAATGGGGAGTCCAAAGAACACCAGGGCAACCATCACTCCCCAACTACTGGAACATCAGCATGGAGCTGCATCACAGGGGAAGATCACATCTGTGCAGAAGATTAGTGCATAGTCTGGGTACTGCTTCAGGCCCCATTAATCCGATGCAGAGGGTAAATTTAATCTGAATTGAGGAGGAACATGATACAGTTTTTATCAAAGGCCATACTACTCAAACCCAGTGTTGGCCAAGAAAAGGAGTTGGAGCCCAAAGCTCGGGAGGTTTTTGGTTGCCATCCTTAATAAAAGGGGAAGGAGGAGCTAGCATCTTGGCCATACTAGTGAAAATGAGTTATGGGAAATTCTCATAAGAAAGTCTCTAATTTTGTCCCCTCTATTTCCCAAGGAACCAGTCTTTGAGCAAAGTATTCCTCTCTGGCCTGCAGGGTGGATCTCTGTATGCACTGTGTTGATTCCTATATAAAACTTGCAGAGGCTCATCATGCATCTCAAGTGCCTGTCGTGTAATAGATGTCCACAGTGTATAACAAAGTAGTGTGGACTTTTGCTCTCTTTTTGGCACACTAGAACAAATGGTCATAGTGTGCAGAATAAAATATTTCTGATTGATTTTTTGCATGCTGATGACTGAGCTGACTTTATCAGCCTCTAGTTTGTCAGTAACAGTTTCTGTTCTTATCCTGTTCAGAGCTTCAGAAAGGGTTTAATTTTGTTTACAATTCAGACTTCCAAATGGCAGGCTAGTATAGGCCAAAGTACCAAATTTGTTGGAATGTATTTTTCTCTTCCCTTTATTTCCATTCTATACCCTAGATCTTGAACATGACTCTAGTATTCCGAGAACCTAATGCCATTCTTATTTTCCTTCTAGTTTTTCACCTCTAGCTTCACAATTGCTGTGGGATTTTAAGATGGTCTATTAAAGCGTCTTAGTGTCTCTCCTGGTGGAACATTCCATGATACCAAATGTGAGAAGGGTTTTTCATGTGAGAAAATGTTCTTGAGAATGTTAATTAAGGGACAAACTCCCCCAAACCCACAATGTTTTTTACATAATACATGTTACTGGGGCATCACACACAATAGCTATTCATTGCACAGGTCATTTTGTGGGTCTTCCAACTATAGTGCTCACACAGTGACATAGTAGAAGACCAAATTCTATATCATGCAGTTGGAAATCCAGAGTTACATCACTGATGTCAATCGATGTATCCACCTGAAATGTAGAAGGGAGTTTGGGCAATTGTGCTCATAGAAGAGAAGAGCCATATAGCTGATGATATTTGAGTTGAACCAATCTAAGGTTGTCTAAAGCTTAGCTTATCCCCAACTTTTGCATAAAATTTTGGGTATCTAATTTATTTGAATTAATTACTTTTCTCCACTAAGGAGCTGTTAATCTGTCACAATTGATGGTTTTCAGTGGATTTGTATTCCATTACAAATTACTATAATTACTATAGATCACCAACTATGTCTACCTTAATTTCACAAATGCACAAACTGCATAGTGAGATTAAGACTGATGTCCTGTGAGATGATACATACTTAGGACATGTCCAGGAGAGCAACTGAGAGTCTTCTGTAATACTTTTTGTGAAAATTATTTGATTACTTTTAAATCCATTCATATAATCAGTTACCACATCTAATTACTCCATCCCCTCCAATCTTTCCACAGTCTCACTGCTTTCCTTCATGCACATCTAACCTTTGGTTTTTTTCCTTTCAGCATCTGCATGCTTTGGGACATGATGTGTTATGGTTTCTGGAATACCCCTAATCTCCAAAGCATGCAGATGTCGCAAAGAAATTGCACTTCTGAGTCCATCATAGAGACTAATACTAGGTTGGATTTTGTGATGGGGCCATCAAAGGATGCCTGGGTATATGTAGTGAGTGGGGGGGGTGTGGTTGTGGCCTTTATCTGTTTACCAGATCACCTGGGATGGATGCTGAAAAGTCAAAAGAAAAGCTGTGCGGCTCTTGGAAGTCATGGGAGAGAAGTCACAGCCCTGTTATAGGGGAGGAGCTGATAAGTTTATTGGAGCTCTTAAGAGAGCTTTACAGGGCAGGAGTGAGGAGCATGGGAAGAGAGGAAGGTACTATATTTCAGTATGCTTGAGAAAAGCATCTGTAGTTTTGGGTGCAACCAGAAAGGAGCCATGGAACAGTGTGAGGTCTGTCCATGACAAACTACACCTGTTTGATTCTGCTTCCTAATGGGAGTGTCAGTCCTTGTGCAGTCAGAACACAGCATTTGAATGCAGGTACATTTTAAAATAATTTATTTATCTCATCTTTGCAGAAGCTGAGGAACTTTACCAGAAGAGGGTTTTAACTATCACTGGGATCTGTGTTGCATTGCTTGTGGTTGGAATAGTTTGTGTGGTGGCTTACTGTAAAACCAAGTAAGTATTAGTTGCCAAACAACAAGTATTAGTTACCAAACTTTACAACAAGATTGAGGTTCAGGGTTAATACCTCCAGCTATGACACTTATGGACCTAAATAATACTTCAGAAGTTGATAGTACTACCCAAGTTATATCTGCAAAACAGCAGTGTCTAACACAGCAGGAATGTAGAGTTCAAAATCTGTCTTCACCTGGCCTTAGTTTCCCCTTGAAGTCAGAAAAGGACCAAGGCTGTTGTTCACTCTGTGCTGGTGTGGTGTGGGACAGGACTGGAACAGGACTTCTAGCCTAGTCTAGACCGGAACATAACTTCTAGTCTAGCATGGAACAGGACTTCTAACCTAGGAAAAATGGCACCAGACTGGGATCTAGGAAGGCCTCCTTCCCCCTGGCACCTACTGGACATGGGTTTTTGCTGGGTAGAATTCTATGACTTACTCCCACCCAGTATGCATGTATGTGACAGCATATCTGTCTAGACAGGACAAGCCTTGTGCACAAGTTTAGTTACCATGTTAATGCTTGCAAATCCACACTGCATAGGCAGTAGGATTGCAAACTGTGCAAAAGTGCCCAGATTGCAATATACACAGCTGGAAAAGTGCCGTTTGGGAGCATAAAGTGAAACAGAATCCTGCCCTGAGTGCAACCAAGCTACAAAGTTTGAGTCTGAATCCAAATTTTACAATATATTCCATGACCACAGAACAGAGGGCTGGGTTTGGGCCCATATCTGTTTAAAAGCTTTGGAAAACCATGAAAATTGTAGGTAGTTCCGAACACTGGGGAATTCACTTTTCTTGTGTTCATGATTTTCCACAAGCCCAGTCAACAGTAAGTACAGTAATGAATATTACTGTAATAAGAGTTAAAAGTTTCCCTTTACATCCTTTATTTGTCTCCTCTGAACATCTTGGGCCTGAAAAGTCCAATGAGTTATTAAAATCTAAAGTCTAACTAAAGCAACTTAATCTGTTTCTTGCTTTTACTTTTTTTTAACAGAAAACAACGAAAGCAAATGCATAATCATTTACGGCAAAATATGTGCCCAGCCCATCAGAACAGGAACCTTGCAAATGGCCCTAGTCATCCCCGGCTGGATCCTGAAGAAATTCAGATGGCTGATGTAAGTGCCCTTCATGTAAATCAGTGCTGGAGGCTACTGGACATATTGTTCAGGCTCCAATTGTTTATTACGTGTGACATTAAAAAAATCAAAATGAAGACATGCATGGGTCCTTTTCTAAAGTGAAAATGGGAGTGGAAACTTGTTTTTTAAAGTCAAAATTTGTCTGGCTTAGGGCAAGGAATTCAGAGCAGAAATATTTGAACTGGCCATATTTAATTCTGCTTCCCTCTTTGTGAGACATTCCTGGTATTTTCTGTTCATTAAGATATCCCCAAATGCATCATTCTATAACATTACAAATACCATGCATGACAAGGGTGCTGACAATGTGGCTGGGGCTGCTGCTGTTGTTATGTTGTATAGATATAAATGGCATTTCATACAGAGCTATAGTCCACCACTTTTGCTTGGAACGCAGATATCACAATGATGGACTCAGTAAAGAACTTATGCTTCAGAAAGGCACATAACCATGTTAGATTCACACATATGAGAGGTCCCACTGAATTCAATGGTGTTATCAGCCTGCTTAAGTGCTTTTCTGTGTCAGGAAAGAGTAAGAGTAGGAAGGCCTTAGATTCATAGCCAATGAAGACACCAGACTAGTTTCCCGCCTGTGCCCAAGCCCTGGTATTCTAATTTTTACTTACTTGATTTCAACCATCACATTTTCTTAGCATTTTTTGCAGAGAATAGAGTATATGTTGTCCAATACATTGTACATAAGGGTCCAGAATATTATTGGTCATGAGTATAATGAATTACTTGACAGCTGCACCAAAAATAGATAGATATGTTGTAAAAAGTTATAGACAGACAGTCATGAGTGCAGAAAGAGAATCAGCAAAAGCAGCCACATTACCATTCTGTGGCCCTGAGAATTCCCCAGCAATACCTTGTAAACTCTCTTGGTGATGAGCAGGCATAATCCATGCAAAATATGTGGTTGATCACTGCCAGCTCATGGAAAATCTGAACGTAATTATTTGAACTACACCCCATGCCTTCAAGGCTCTTGGTATTCTTCACACCCCTTCATACTCCTTGGCATTTTGGAGAGGCCAGAACAGAGGCACACAACAGCCATAACTTTTTAACCTTTTGGATACATTGTTGCAATTCTCTCTTTTCACTGAGCACTGAGCTGCATGCCATCATATGCTTGTTACATGGGTTGATATAATGTAATTTAACCAATATCATTAGCTGATCTTTGGGATACTTTTCATTACAGTATATTTCTAAAAATGTTCCTGCCACTGAGCATGTGATACGAAGAGAAACAGAGACAACATTTTCAGGAAGTCATTCCTGCTCACCTTCTCATCACTGTTCCACAGGCACTCCAACATCAAGCCAGAGGTGATGTATGCCATTTCCCTATAAAGCCATGCAATCACTGTAAGGATAATTTTAGCAAGACAAGCATTGCTTAATTCAAAGCAAATACAACATATTTTTTCATCTTCATGGTCATTTTTCATGGACGTTTGCAAAATACTGTCATTTAGGCTCTGTCTACACTGTAGGTTTCTGTAGTGCCAGCTCTTTAATTTATGGTTGTGAAGAGGTGTGATGGCAGAGTGACCTTGCTTTACTGGCAAAGACTCACAGCGTTGGTGCAATTATTCTGTCAAAAATGTGCTTTTGCTGGCATCACTTATTTTTCAGTACTGGAAGAAGCTATGTGGGCAAAAGTACATATTTCATGGCATAGATTATGTCCAAACCAGAATGCTTTTCTGTTATAGTGTATATCATAGGAAGAGATAGAAGGGACCCCAGGAGGTCACCTAGTCCAGCTGCCTCCAAATCAAGGCACGACCATGCCAATCAAGTATCTGTCTAATCCCTGAACATTTCCAGGGATGGAGATTCCACAACTTTTCTAGGTAGCCTATTCCAATTTTTAGCCATCCTTATAGTAAGAAAGTTCTTCCTTTATAGTAGATCCAGGTGATCCCTCCATTTTGGCTGTGCTGTGCATGCACAGTGGATTCTGCACTCACTGCCTAGTCAACATGGGCTCCTGCCAGAGCTCTGCATAAACAGTAAACTCTGAACTCACCAGCTTACTGGGCAGGGTCTGGCTGAAGCCCCTGTTTTCTGTGGCTCTGGAGCCCAGAGGATGAGTGCTGCTGCTCATCCCCCTTCCCCTTCTTCCCGTCCCCACTGAATTTAGCAGCAGGGAAAAGGAAGGGAAGAATAGTAGTGGCAGGGCCAGGAGGGCCCAGGAGGAGGGAGCAGGGCCTCCCACCAGGCCCCACATTGAGAGGGCACAGTTGAAAGAGGCTGTGACCCTGCCACTATCTGGATCCACCCCTGTGTACCTGCAGAATGCATGCAATATACTTCCTCTGAACAGAAAATACTTTAGCTACCCTAGTGCAGTGCTGGAGCAGGTTATTTTTTCTGTGAAGGGGAAAAGCTAAGTAGCACAGATGCAACCCTGAAGTAATGCAGTTTCACTGCCACCTGCAGAGCTAGCCTTGGGTAATTCTGCAGGGGATCACCTATGTTTGTGTTGTTACCCAGAGCACAGGGCAGTGCCATTAAGAAATAGCCAAGCTACCTTCATGTGTGCTACTTTTGAATCTGGAAGCACTATAGCCACTATAGCATGACACTATGCTCAAATTAATAAGCCATGCTTCTCAATAGAGCCAGTTCGTCCTCCTGCATCACCCCATAAATACCACTATGCTGTTTTCAGTTTGGGAGATAGTGTACTTAGAAAAACAAAGCCAAGTAGCAAGTTTGTGGTGCGGACAAGCCTTAGGCTCCATTTATGCAATACCTAGCTCTCATATGGAAATTTCCATCATGCCTTAAAGTACTTTACAAAGGGGGCTTAGGGCCAGGTTTATGAATGTAGCTTGATACACAAAAGGGCAGAAAGACAACAAATAAGATTTTGAAAAGTATAGGTACTTAGGTATCTAACTCAGTTAGGTATCTAACACAGTGTGCTAACTCACATTTCCTTCAATGGCAGTTACTTGCTTGACATATGCAGTTTCCTTTGACTATCCCATTGGTACCTATAGGTGTCTTCAGGTACCTATATATCTTTACAGATCTTGCACTAAGCATGTAAATCATTTTTGTAAAAGGGACCTAGGGTCCTACATCGCATCATTTTGAAAAGCTCACCATTTATGTCATTTGCGTACTACAGTCCTGTTGCTTTGAATTCATCAAAAGGTACTTGAGATGGGCTCAGGGACTCATTTGGGTAACTTCCGTTTCAGAAAGTGTGGTTGACAGGATATTTACAAAATCACAAAAGGCTCAGATTTGACTGATAGGCCTGGGCTCACTATGACTAATGACTAATCTAATACAATTATAATAATTATAATAAAATTCATTCTAATATTAATATTCCAGTGGTTATTAGCATTTTTAAATACTACAGGTAAGGTGTATATTCTCACAGCCACAGGATGTGTTCTTCTGAATTTATGACTGCAAATGTGCCTTTTCTCCAGCTGGGTTTTTAAGTCTGGTCATAGAAAAACTACTTCAGATGATTGCTGTGGCATGTTTAGAGCTAAACTTTAAATGGAAAAAACTGGGTTGTACTTTTGCAGCATACACATACACAAAATGGAAGTATCTACAAGTAGGAAAGCATGTGTCTGAAGATAAATAATTTATTACACATGTACAGATAAACATATACGTAGTGTATTTTACTAGTGTTTGAATATTTTGCCCTATTAGGTCCTGTAGTATATAAGTATTGAGGGCTATAAACATTCTTAAATACAAGTGTAGAACTTCAATGTTCAGGTCTGATTTGGCAAGTGCAATTTTCACCAGCAAACACTTCTTCATGCAACTTATTGCAGGCCAGTGTGGTTCAAAATGTCAAATTCTTGGACTTTGTATCTTCAGAAGTAGAACTTTCTAAGGCTACCATAACATTTTGGGTCTCAGTTATGTGTGTGATTGTAGGTCATCAGAGAAATGGCAGTAGTTCTTGTTGAGAGACTGTCAAGATGTTATTTTTCCACATTTTAAAATATTCATTGAGGTAGAAGGAACTATGCATCTATAAAACTGGGGTTATGACCTTTTTCAGGCATATTTCAAATAGCAAATAAACCTTTTCCATTTTACAGTGTCCAGGAAAGTCCTGGGTTGCATCCTCGGATACCCTAGAGAATGGCTCAGAATGGATATCTTTATGCCTGTGTCTTTGTGGATGTTATTTTTCTGTCTCCTTTATTCTAATGAAAGCTGTGTTTATTCTAGTGAGGGAACTCTGAAAAAGCATTCAACACTGAAACATAATTGTAAGATGACACTGGCATGTTTATATCTTGTTGGTGAATGGCAGATCATCTGACAAGTCAAAAGGTCTCAGGCCTGATTCTGGTTTCACTTTTGCCAGTCATCCACTCTAAGTTTATGGACATATCAAAAATGTACTTTATGACAGAGTTTTGCCATATGTCAGCTGCTCTGTGGCAGCTGCCAATGTGTATGCTCTTACCCTGTTTTAAGTGTAAGCTAAAGCAGCTTAGTCCTCAGTGAAAGAGGAGAGAGTCACCACAGTATAACTACGTGTTTTTCTGGGATAAGAGCATACATGTGGACAGTCACTGCAGAGCAGCTGATGTGTGGTTAAGTCCTGCTTCTTATCACATTCTGGTAAAGTGTTTCTATGTCCACATCCTAAATTTTGGTAGATGTTGATTAATCCTTTGCATTGTAGATATTCTGAGAAGTGTTCCAGAAAACAAAAGATCTTTTGAAGATACTCATGTACCTCCAGCAGTGTTACCATTCTGTTAGTTCACAATTTTTGGTGGTTTAGACCTGAATTTTTCAGCTATCCACACAACATTTTGCATTCCTGAGTTGCACATACAAAACACAGGGCTTTAGTTGTGTGCCCAGAGGTACATGTGCAAGCATAGAGCTGTCTGGCATGCTCCCACCAAGTCCTTTGAACTCATTTCAAAATGTTTAGGCCTTTAGGCCAGATTTACAAAGGTATTTAAACACCACCTAAAGATGCAGGTAGATATCTAGAGAGCAAGAGAGGCATCCAGTTGCCAAAAGAGGGTTCCATATCACTCATTCTCTTTTCTATGGGGACATGATTTGACACTGGAAATTAATTTGGTGGTTGTAGCTGAGAGCGTGCCTTGAGTCATCAGTAATAAATATAATATTTTATAATTAACACATCCTTTGAAAGCTGTTAATAGTACTGTCATCTTGTGGAAGCACTCATCTGCAACCTAGGACCAGGTTCTATGTGGGCATAACTCCATCAATTTCAGGGACATGAAGCCATTGGAGAATTTGACTCCCAGACCAGAGACAGGTTGGCATTTCTGAAGCGTTGGACTATTACTCACAGAGAAGATCTTTTTCCCATTAATGGTCATATTCCCAATATTGGGCTGATCAACTCAAAGCACAGGGGATATATGTCATCTCCAGCTGTCTGCACAGAAGTATGTTGGCACATATAATGCCAGTGTGCATGCATCAAAAGATTCCTAGGCTGGATCTCTTGATCTCATATTGTTCCTTCCAACTATAAAAATCAGCCCCTGATATCAAAGAAAACTCCTACTGATTGTCAGAAAAGACTTGGCTACCTTGCCTTAAGTCAAATACGCTGTAGTCTTATTGAGGTACTGAGTCTCAGCATCCTATTTGGTATCTACTTTTATTGGCCTCTTTCAACAGCCTTCACTGAATGGAATTCCTTCTTTGCAGCACATGCATGTTCACATGTAAAGTCCCTTGCTAAAACACCCGTTGACTTCAGTATTTAGATCAGTAGTCATGCTGTAGGCAAAAAGGAAGCAGCAATCTTTGGACTTCACTTTTCTAGTGGGCATAATCTGAGCACCCTTTCCGTATCTAACTGGAAACACAGCTCTGCAGGTATAATTAAATGTGGGCATGAATGGAGGTGTGTACCTGTTTAAGTAACTGATCTGTCAGTGCAATAAGGCTGTGACATTTCTATTTGTCTTCTTTTATAACCAGCAATAATTACACTTACATGTAATAGGGAAATTTTAAAAAAATGAAGGCCAGGTTTTAAAAATCAGGTCTGTAACAAGACCCATTCCTTTGAGTCAAGCAAAGCACAGAATGAAGTGTAAAATGGACTCAGTAGAACAAATTAGTTTTTGCATGACAGTGCATTTTGTAGGAACAAATGACAAAAGTTCCCACAAACTTCTCTTGATCTGTGGTTTGATCTACAGACATGAAAGCCACACATGGAGCTTGGAGCGGACAGAGAGCCTGACTTCTGATTCCCAGTCTGGCATCATGTTATCTTCAGTGGGAACCAGTAAATGCAACAGCCCTGCCTGCATTGAGGCTCGTGCCCGCCGAGGACCTGCATATTGCATTGAGGACTCAAGAAGACCCATGATGCAATATAGGGATTCTGTGGATTCACTGCGAGACTCACCACACAGCGAGAGGTCAGGCTTCACTGTTTTGCACCACCACCAAGATGTAACAGCCACAGTGCAGATACGTATGTTATAGGTTAAAATCTATGTAAGTGAAAGACAATAAATAAGGGCATCTGTATTCATGCAGAACTTAAGAACATATTGACCCAGAACAATGGTCTCTGCTTTCCCAAGCTCTAATGCTCTGCGATCTTGAACAAATCACTTATATCTGTATTTTCAGCTAATGCTTGAATTGTGGGTATTGGCTCTATCAACCAGTGAGAGAGCACACTGTACATCTCCAAACAGCCAAAAAGTGTTATGACCAACCTGAAGGGACTCTCCCTCACTGCATCCCTTTGCAAACAGGTAGCACCCTTGCAGGAACCAATGGAACAAGGTACTCAGTATGTTTTCCCTAATGATGTTGTGGCTGGTTTGTGCACAGAGGCTCCAGGGGTGTTGACTTTTCACACTTCCATGGACATCCTGCTGGGCTGGCCACAGTTTGGTTCTCAGCATGCAGATGATACCAAGCTTCAGGAGAGTCTGGGTAGCAGAGAGAGGTGGTCCAGGTGATGCAGTGAATAGGTAGGCTGGGAAAGCTAAGTAGCAATAAGTGAGTTGAGGTTGAGAATAGGTAAATAAACAGTATTGTACCTAGGGAGCAATACTAATCAACTCCAATAGAAATGGAAAACTACTATTTAGAAAGTAGCATACAGGAAGAAAGCCCCACAGCTTAGACTACTGAATATATTGACTATGAGTTCATACTGTAATGCTGTTACTAAGAGAGCAAATGAATTCCTGAGTTGTGTCTATAGATAGGGAGATCTCTTCTAAGTCAAAGACGGTTTTAACAGAATTTTGTCAAGATTTTGTTGGAAGTACACCATGAGCACTTTGGGGCCCTGCATTATAGAAAAGCCACTGCAGACCAAGAGGGAATACAGAGAACAGCAGGCACAAGGATAAAAGGCATTTCAGGATTTGACACAAGATGAGAGACCTTGCAACTTTGATTCACAGAGCTGGGGAGGTACTGCAGGGAGAAAAGATATATGTAAGGCTGAGAGGATACCTTTAAGGTTGAGAGAAAGGCACAGGACAGACTGCTGTGGATCAGAAAAGTAGGGGAGTTAGGATACAGGATACTGAGGGTCAGATGCCAAACCAGATGAAATAAATGGAATTCTCTCCATTGATTTCAGTGGGCTTGGAGGAGGCCCTAAAGGTGGATGAATTCAGGTTATACTAGATATGAAAAAAACATGTTATGGCTGGTCAGCCTGTGTCTTTGTTGTGTACAATCATCTGAGAGCCATTTGGCTCTGTGTCCCCTGAAAGCACAGCTATACTAGGTCTAGATATCCCCCCATACCGTATTTCATATATATTAATGGCCCTTTAGGAAGAGCAAAATGGTTGCACCTGAAGTATAACATAATCCGGGGTGGGCAAAATATGGCCTATGGGCTGGATCCTGCAGGGCTCCCCCAAAATTTAGAAACTTAATATTTATCTGCCCCTGGCTACCTGTCAAAGATGACAGGAGCCAGGGCATTAGGAACCAGGGGAAGCCACAGCAGGCTCCTGCAACAGCAAGGCCCGACCTGCCCTGCCACCCCAGCTGGAAGCCCCTGCCTAGCAGAGGCTTCTGGCCTGGGACCATGGGGCTGTTCATATCTCCCTGTGCAGGAGCGGGAAATTCAGGTAAGAAGGTGGGGAGGCAGGGGAGGACTACGGGCAATTGCCCCAGTCCTCAGGGTCGGCCAGCTCCTGCTAAGTTCAATGGTCCAGTCATGCAGCTGGGAGCCACGTGGTGCAGAGCAGCTGATGAGTAGGCAGGAAAGTGGGGAAAGCAGCAGCCGGGTAGAGTGGAAATGAGCGGGCGTGCTGGTCCATGCCGGTGTCCCAGGACCAGTCCCAGCAGGGCCCAGAGCAAGAATGCAGGCCATGGGCTGATAGGGGTCTACGGAGCTGGGCTGGGCTGCACCAGCAGAGAGAGGAGGGAACTGGCCCAGCTCCATAGAGCCCCTGCCACCCTGCTCTGGGCCCCACCAGTGCTGACCTTGGGACACTGGCACAGGCCCTGCACTCCCCTCTAGCTGTCACTGGCTCCCATGTGCCTGCTCACTCCCAGCATCCCCTACCCCAGCCCTGTAGTACAGGCAGGGACAAGTGTGTGCAGCCCTGACCCTGTGCACCCCGCACTTGCCCATCTGGTCTGAGCAGCAGCGGCGCACGACAAACTGCTGCTCAGCATGGGGGAAAAGTGCTCCCCCCCACCACGACTGCTGGACAGTGTTTGCTGTGGCTGCCCAGAGCCCATGCTGCACAAGGCTGCAGTGAGGCTCCTTCGCTGCTTGTGAGCTGCCCAGCTTGACAGCAGTGGTCATGTGGAGCAGCCGCGCTGGGCAGCTGACAAGCAGTGGTGAAGGAGCCTCACACAGCCTTGCACAGCATGGGCTCTGGGCGACCACAGGGGCTCTGTGGAGCCGGGCAAGCTCCCCACTTTTCCTGCTGGTGCAGGCCAGCCTGGCTTCATAAACCCATGCCAGCCCATGCCCTGCACTCCTGCCGCCCTGTTCTGGACACCGGCGCGGGCCCTGTGCTTTCGCATGCCCATTTGCTTCCACTCCCCTCCACCCCCACTGACACATTTCCCACTTTTCTACCTGCCTGCCAGCCACTCTGCACCATGTGGCTGCCATATCCACATCCATGCTCACAATACCATACCCACACACACATACACATATCCCCACAACCCCACAAACCCACCCAATGCTTTGAGAAGCAAGTTAGTTTTGCACATTCTAAAATGACCACATTTCAGGACAAAAATATATTTTTAAAAATTAAATTAAAATATATTATTATGGGTGTTTGATTTTTAGTATATAATTTGTTTTTTTCCCCTAAGAGGGCAAAGCCTCTTCCCCAAAGGCATACTTCCAGGGGCAAGGGGAGGGACTTCTGGTGGCAAAGGTGAGAGGTTAGGGACAGGACTTCTGGCCCCAAGATGGCAACTAGGGCATGGGGCTACCCATGCGGCCCTCGGAAGCTTGCCAAAACTCAGTAGGCAGCCCTCTGCCAGAAATAATTGCCCGCCTCTGACATAATCCCACGTAGCCACTGCTTATCAAGGAACCAACACATACGTCACCCTTTCAGCTGTCTCTTCGTGTCCTGGTCATATTCTCAAGTAAAGGTTTGAGAAAAGAGAAGGGTCTTGCAGTAACTGCTGCTGTCTCTCCTGCTCCTGCATCCACTTCATCTCTGGCTGAGCATTGGGGCCCAACTGTGACACCATCTTAGCCACCTGAAAGAAGGTGAATGACCCAGACAATCTACAGGTCTTACAAAGCAGGCAGGCTGCCAAAGGATGATGTTTAAAGGTGCCCTTTGGTGTCACCCTTCAGTAGTGACCAAAGTGGGGACCAAGGGTCTTTCTTTTTCTTTTCTTTTTTGTTAGGGTACTTTGGAATTTGTGTTGTGTGTACTGGAGAGGATGGGAGGGGTTAGGTGGGTCTTTTGGTGGGGAGGAGGAGCAACAGGCACATCCCCTCTGCAGGAGAGGGTGTGTGAGCTTGGAGGAGATGTTAGGGGAGGGGGAGGTGATCTCCTATGGGGTTGCGATAGGCTTGTGGGTATTGGGGGAAGCAGTTTTTGGGAAAAGGTTTCTTGTAATCTTAATGTGCATGGCGATTATGAGGTGTAGTTAAGATTGGTGGGAGGGTTTGCTTATGTGGCAGGGAGGCAGGGTTGGAGAGAGGTGGGGCTGTTTGTCTCATTATCACCCTGGCATCCAAGCTCCAGCAGTGGATGGTGCCAGTTCCATCAGAGAAAGATATAAATACCCATCCTGAAAAATTATGTGGTCACATGGCTTTCAGGTTTTGGTTGAATTCATAAACCCAAACAGAGGACTTGTGGGTCCTTTAGCTGCTTGAACTGAGGGAGAAGGACCCAGCTGGCCAGAGATCTTTGGCCAGCACCCACATGGGGCACTACAGAGGGGCACTGCTCAAAGGTGCTCCTTCGCATTGCCTTTTGACAGTGACGGAGTCAGGGACATGGGGACTTTTGCTATTTTCCTGTGGTGGGTCTTTTGAATTGAAGTTGTTTGTTAGGGAAAGGGCAGTATTTGTGGGTGTGGACAGGATCTTTTGATAGTCGGGCTTACACAGATCACGCTCACTTTAAAGGTCAGGCTTAATTTTATTAATAAGGGTTAAACAAAACAAAATCAACTATGCTGGGTGCACCAGTGAGCACCCACTCACACTGGTGTTGTATCTCTGGGAAGGTGGCCGGGATCAGGCGGGTCTGGCG
>NW_017728914.1:1345314-1358601 GCF_001723895.1 Crocodylus porosus | reverse complement strand
TACATAAACACTAAACACATGCGAACATGGCCACCTATAGCACTTAGCAAGTGCAAAATAATTACAACAGTGGGTTTATGGGGACAGCCAGAGCCCCTCTGTGGAACAGGGGATGTGGTGTTGGGAGGGACATTGAGGGGAAATGGAGGGGTCTCCCTTTCATGAGAGGCAAGGGACTGGGAGTGGGTGGGCACAGAAGTGGGACTAACATTTTCAGCACCTGTGGAGGACAAGATGGGGAAGGGAGGCTGCCAAGCACTGGAGAGCAGGAAGGGCAAAGAGGAACCAAGCTGCTGCTGCCAGCACATAAAATACCTGCACCAAATCTGCTGCTGCCGCCACTGCACAAAATCCCCATGCTGTGGTAGCCACTGTGAAGACTTCCCTTCAGATCAGTGCTTGGGGATGGTGCCATGCTCACTGACCCTAGTTACACTACCGGATGGGTTTGGGGAGGGGAGAGGAAGTTGGAGGAGGTTTTCAATACCTAGAAGTGAATGGGGGCTGGTAGGGTTGCAAAGCATGGTTGGGATAAGCCAGAAGCTTTGTTGTCCGTGTTGGTTGGCAAGGAAGCAGAAGTGGGTGGGGTGAGGTGCGGGTGAGGTTTTAAAGTTTTGAGATGACATCTGGGGAGTCATTTTTTGTTTCGTCTCTTGTGGTGTGTTTGTCTTCTATTGTAAGCTATCTTAAGCCAACTTGGGAAAGACAGTAAAGAAATCTGATGAATAATTAAGACATAAAAAACATGTTTGAAAGTAGGCTCCAAAGTCTGTGAACTACCTCAGGATTTCGTTTTTTGGGGTGGAAGTTAAGACAGAGTGTGGGAGGGTGATCAGTATTGACTGCTTGGCCATGGTGGCCTGCACTCTAGGTGGTCAGTGGAACAGGACTCTCTCTGAATAGCCTTGTGTGTTAATGAGGATCCAAATGCACTTGTTTCTTCTTTCAGATACGTGTCTGCTCTAACAACACCAGCTCGACTGTCACCTGTCGACTTCCATTACTCGATTGCTGCCCAGGTACCTACTTTTGAGATCACCTCCCCCAACTCTGCTCATGCTGTTTCCCTGCCCCCTGCGGCACCCATCAGCTTCCGTGTGGAGGAGCAGCAGCCTTTACTGCGAAGGTATCAAGTCCCCTTCCAGGATATGCAGCGGTATGACAGTTACTACCAAAGGAAGAGCTACTTAAACGACAGCATGGGGAGTCTGCCTTCAAGCCCCTTCCGCATCACGGAGGATGATGAATATGAGACGACACAGGAATACATCACAGCACTAGAACAACCAAAGAAAACAGCCAGCAGCAACAGGCGGTGGAAAAAATCTAGACTGAATGGGCACATCTCACACAGAGCTAAAATGGTCAGAGACTCCTTCTCAGTGAGCAGTGCCTCTTACAGCGAATCCGATGAGGAGATGGTGGCAGAGAGCACCCCGTTCTTAAGCATTCAGAACACTGATGTAATGAACACAGATTCCCCCCCGCTGTATCGACCAGGTGACAGCAGGACTTACTATTCCTTCGAGAGACACAGCACGTATGGGGCGGGCAGCTTGCCACACACAAGACCCAAACCAGACTCAACACCTCACTAGAAGCTGCACAAACTCACACCCCCCCAAACAGAGCAGTATCAAAAAGGAGAAAAAATATTTTTATTTTATATAAAAGAGGAAAAAATATAAGAAATAAAATGTTTTATTTTCATTTTAGCAAAGTTGTCTTATAACAGCTAACAGCAAAGACTTTTTTTATAGGGAATCTCTATTTATATGTAATGTCTTGATTTACAGCTTCCAAAAAAAACACAAACAAACAAAAACAAAATAAAAAAGTGGGCCAATTTTTGACTACTTAAAAATAGAAAATAAAAATATCGTGGTGCCTTTTTGCTGTATGCTAACGCTGGAGTCCATGCTGAGGATTATGTTTCAGTAGCATTCGTAAGATCATAGGTTTTCATTTGGACAAATTACCATTTTAAGGGCGCTTTCTCATTTGAAAAAGATAAAAACAGCACCCTCCACTTTGCCCCATCTCTGGATGTTAGTGATCTAGTTCTTTCCAGTAGTGTTAAAACACACACACAAAGGACACATGTATGTATGTTTTCATAAATACCTCCTAAGGGGAATCTGTCTTGCCCTGTAAAATACGTGTATTTTTGCTTATTTCAGGAAAAATTCTATACATACGGGAATGCAGAAATAACATTTCTTTTTGCAACACAGGTAGGAAGAGAAAAAAGCATACAGTAGCAACAGCCCTTACAATATATCTGTCAACCTCCTAAACGTTACTGTGTGGGGTCTGAAGTAAAACTGGATCATTTTGGCACAGTTTTGTGAAGTTGTAGTCAAATAAAACATTAAAATGAACGTGGTAAAATATTATCTATTTACATATGGTAGAATCCACATCACTGGCATAGACCCCACTTGGGAGGGAAACAGTCCATTGCAGCAATTGCAAATAAGTACTCTTGTTTGGCAAATTGCTTTCAAAGGCAGCATTGCATTTTCAGCAAACAATGTGAAACTCAGACAGAGTCAAATCCTGGCTATAACAGTGCAAGGTAGTAGAACAAAAGGCCCTTTCTTCAGGAAGCTAATGGCAGCACAACCATCAATTCACCCCTACAAACTATCTCATTGAGCTGCACCCCCTCCAACCAGGCATGCAATTTAAAAGAACTGTGTGTGCCATTAATCTCTGTTTAAAGTCATTGCAATACATTGCCATGATCCTTCCCCTCTGGCCAGTGAAGCAGGCTGGTAATTCATCAGGAAACCCATTAAGTGGATTCTTCTGTATCAGTGTGCTGTATATTGTAAAGAAAGTTTTTTTGTAATGTCCCAGTGTTACATAACTTGCTATGAAAGATGGATGTCATGTTTCAGAGCCTGGGGCAGCCCTGGCTACTGGATCAAAAAGGACAGTACTGTGTGTGCAGGCAGCAGAATATTCACATGTGAAAGTGCCCCTCTCTCCTTTTCGTTCTCTGCAGCAATCCTGTTTACATCATAGCCTGATTCTTTTCATTTTATATTTTTACTTCTGCATGTCCTTTGCATTTCAGATACTGTAGATTGGATGCATGGTGAAGCTGTGACTGAGAAGATAATACAACAATTGACAGTGTATTTCATTTAACTTTTAGCAATAAAGTAACTAAACCCTCTATTCCTCACCCACAATGGGGTCAGATAGAAACTCTGCTAATTTGTCATAAGATGATTGTAAAAATTTGCTCTGGATTGTCTGAATGTCAGAACTCTTGACTGTTTAACACTTGAACATTTTTTATATTATAAATAAAATAAAAAATAATTAGTATGTTTCTGGGGTGTTGGTTGTAGCCGTGTTGGTCTAAGGACATAGGCAGACAAGGTTTGTAGGGTAAATTTGATCTCTTTTATTAGACCAACTAAAACAGTTGGGAAAATTCCTCTTTGCAAGCTTTTGGGTACAAACACCCTTCTTCAGGGAGAGGGAGCATCTGCAGTTGTTTTGTGCTTTTCCTGGATGATAAAAAAGCCAGTATACAAGAATGCAGGTCAGTGAAAATGCGATGTGTGGCATTGAGGGTCAAAGGGGGTGAGAGACAGGAGGTGGGTGGGGAAAGAAATGGTGACCTGGAAATAGAATGTAGCTGGTAAATTGTAGAGGTTACCTGGGGTATCAGATGCCAGGCAGGTTATAACGTGCCATAATGTTCAATGTCTATATTTAGTCTATGATTTTTTTATCTAGTAGGTTGATAAAGTGAAGTGAAACACCTTTCACAGACATGCCTACAAACTTCACTTCACCCATTGTCTTTTACCCCCTCTGACCCATACTGCCACACATTTGCATTTTCACTGACCTGCATCCCTCTACCTTGGAACTCCTGAGCATATAGGTTAGGGATAGGCATTACACATAAACTGGTTTAAGTGATCAGAAACTGGTTTAAACCTGCAACAGAACAGATGTTCAGTGCATATAAACTAGTTTGAAAAGGACTGAAACCAGTTTGAGATAAACCTGGTTGAATGCAGTATCAGACTTAACTGATTTGTCTCAAACTGGTCTATGCAATGTCTGTCCAAGACCCCTTGCTAGTTTAAGATAAACCCCCAGTATCCCAGCATGCTCCATGGGCTGGGCAGGGATCTCTACTCCACAGCAGGGCTGGCCCCTCCCCTCTGCTTCCTGGCTGGAGCTCCAGAAGAGACTTTCAGGCACAGCAGGGTCTGCTTGGCTTCCCCCTGCCCTACCGCCTCTTGCTGCTCAGTGCTGAAGCAGGAAATCCCGCCTCCCTCCCTCCCATCTCCCACAGCAGGGACACCAGCCATGTGGTATGCTAGCTAATGCAGATGTGTGTGTGTGTGTCTCTGGTTTCACTGGGGCAGGCAGACAAAACAGTGACCACTTAGAGCTATTTGAAGCTAATCAACAGGTCAGCTGGTAAGCTGTTTAAGAAGAGTTTGAAGTAATGGAGCGAGGCTATTGTTTTGCTGATTGGGTGATAAACACTTACCAGGCCTCTGCTGGGTTGCTCACCTGTCAGTTTGCTGCAGACAGTAGAAAGAAGCAGGGAGGGAGATTGAAAAGCTCCATATCAACAGATACATGCACTGCACACCCCCTTCCCCTTGCCTCAGAGTGCTAGCAGGGGGTTTGGGGCTGGCAACACACCCTCCCCTTGAGCAGCAAGTGGGGAAAAGCCTGGGATGGTGCAGGCAGACCTCCTTTATCATCAGAGGTCTTGCTGGGGCCTGGCCACACCCCCCCTCAGCTCAGCACTGTAAAAGGGAAGGGAGGGCTGCTTTAGCACCCCCTGGCTTCTAACCTGAGCCACTGCAGGCATGTGCCTGAATTTCCTCAATCCAGAGAGAACGTCTGTCCAGTTACAAACTGGTTCAGCCTAGCCAGGTTAGACTAACCTGCAAAGATTGAATCAATTCAGGCTCAGGATTTTTGAATGTCTATCCCTAGCTGTACTGACCACATTTCATGGAAGCAGGACATCAGCTGCTGTGGGTCCCTGCTTTTCCTGTGGCAAGTTAGGTTGTCAGGTCTGTGTTGTGTCAGGGTTGAGGGTAGTCCTATGTAAAGTTTAAATTATGGTTTGTATAGGATGATTTAGCTAGGGATGATCCTGCCTCAGGCAGGGGTTAGACTAGATGACCTCTGGAGTTCCCTTCCAGCCCTACATCTCTATGATTTTATTATAATTCCTGAATCTGTTCAAATATATTTTGAGTGCATGACCTTAGCCTCAACCCCACTGTCTTGTGCTATGGTGTCACTTGGTAGCCAACTAGCTGGAGAAGTGTATGAAGCCTGAACAGACACTGCAGGTGTATGGGATAGGATGCATGTGCTTGTGCATCCTATGAGAAAGCCTAATATAGTTGCTGTCCTTACACTCAGACTGTTTAGGGACCAATCCCTGTGTATGACCTCAGAAACAAGCACCAGCTTAAAGGGAGTGGAATAGATGAGCGATGGTGCTGACTCCCAACTCTGCACAAGACCTGTGACAGCTGCTGCAGATGATCCTCCTCACTGGAAAGCACAAGGAGTGACTATGCTTGACCGTAGCACCATCTTTCCCAGCATTTTGTGTAGGGAAGTGTGACTGAGCACATCCACCTCCAGAGATCTCTACTGTAGAGGAACAGTCCAGCCCGAAATAATTCATTAGCAATAAGGCTATTATTTTGCCATATTCATTTTAAATAAAATTCACAGCAGTTGCAGTTTTAAAAAAAGGTTGCCATGTCTGGTTGCATGGTTACATCAAAACAACAATCTTACCTAAATGAAGATCTCTAGTGTGGATCATTGACTTAATGGTATAGTTTGAAGTGCTATTACCCTTGTTCTCTTCTACAGGTTGATAACCTTAGCTGGAGTACATCTCCCACGCACCAGTATATTCTCCCCCTGACCAATTGTCTCAGTGTATCCCGTGAATCATAGAGTTCCTTTAGATTCATACTTTCTGTGATCTTTGTGATTGCCATGACAAAATTACTTCCCTAATTACAGCTAGGTGGCAGCTATGGTTCCCTGCACACTGGGCTGGGGAAATTATTCAGTTTGGGCCAGCTCATACAGCTCTTCCTCAGTGTTTTCTCTGCCTCTAATCTCCTTTGCTCCAGAACCTTCTGCAGCCAAGCTGGTTGCAAATGCATTGGCACGTGTCTTTCTTTTTGATTAAACCAGCAAGGCTGAGAGGGGTACACTGATGTGTGGGTCAGCTCAGTGTTTCCATATACAATGCCCAGGCATCTGCATCCTGGTGAAGTCACTCCAGCTTTGCTTTATCTTTCAAGCAAGGCTTATGTTCAGTGGGCTGATGTCTCACTCTGTAATTCTATTGTCTCACGAGATAGATGCCTACTACTCAGGTAAAGTGTGATCAGATGATTCCCATCCTCCGAAGAAAAACAAAGGCTCAGGATTGGCTCTGGTGTCCTCCCATTTCAGATTAACCTTTCTGGAAAACCTTGGCAGAAAATTTTGCCCTGAGCATCTCTCCAGTGCCACAGCCACTCCCCCCACTCCCTCCACTGCCTTGAATTCAATGGGACGTGACTGAGAACCATCCCCTGCCTCACGGGGATTTTTCTAACAAATGCTGCAAACAGCTAGGACTGGGGATCAAGAAGTCCAAGTTCTGTTCCTCACTTTGCTACAGAGGGTGACATCTGGGCAAATCAACTGACCTCTCTGAGCCTTATGTAAAACGGCTGCAGCTGCTGCTCCTATTGCCCTATTTCAGAGGGGGTGCGGAGGCCTCTAACATGTGTGAATGTTCCAGTGGAAAGAGCTGAAAAAGGGCAAAGCATTTACTCTATTACTATTGCTCCGGAGAACATCCTTTGGAAGTGTCTATAGTATCACTGCTCAGTGAAGCACTGCAATTGGTGACCCATAATTCAGAAAAGCAAGCAATCAAAATCAGAGAAACAGCAATTTACTTCCATTCCATTTCCTTGAACTGTTCACAGCAGCTAATGTAACAAAAAGGCTCTTCCAAATGGAGTATCCGCATGGGGCAGCTACTCTGGTGTCCTAGATTCTTAGCTCCCAAGTGCATGTTCACTTCTGTGGCTACAAGGTCTCAACAACAGCTGCAGTTCAATTAACACCTCTCTTGCCAACCAGGGATGCTCACAGGAAGAGGATGAACTCAGGAACATCACCTTCCTCATGAATATGGGCCAGCCACTATTGCTGTCCTTGTGCGGAGTCAGAGGGCTGCTGCCTGGCATTGTACAGGGGTTACCACCCCAACAACATCAGAGAAAAGGCACAGCCAAGGTGTTATGCCCCTTCCATACAGGCCAATAGGGCAGGTCAGGCACATGCTTCTTCCTTTTGATGGTGCAGAATTGGGCATGTTCTTCTTGGGCCCTGAGCTGCTTCAGAAGGGACTGTTCCTACCAGAAGTTTAACCCCTCTCAGAGCCCACCCTGAGTGACAAGCCGTGTCCCCAACTGGGCAAATTAAGCAGCCCTAGCTCAATATCAGATGAGAAGCTGATCATGATGCTTAGACAATAAGGGTGAAGTTACACATTACACTTGGATTACACTAAATCTGCAGCATGTTAAGCAGTGTAAAAGTTAGAATGTGTTGTGAGCAATCACATAAGGGTTAAAACCATTTCTCTCCTACACAGGTTTAGTTTGCCATTAAAAAGCCTGGTGAACCAAGGCATGTCTAGGAGCCAGGACATCTGGGCTTTATGTCGCTCTGGGTTGGAGAGTGGGAGCAGCTAGGATCAATGCATCCTGGATCACCAGAGGACTGAAAATTGCTCATTTTATCTCCATGGAACAGCTTAAATTTACCGTAATGTGAGCTAGGTAGCATGCCCCAGAGTTACCCCTCACTTGAACTGGTTTAACTTTGAGATGTTCTAAGGGCATTTAGCATGAGCTAATGAGCTTCAGTGTGCAGGTGCTCATGTTTTAAATGCCTTTAGTATGGTCTAAATGTAACATGTAACTTCACCCTGATATAAGCACATACATAACTTTAAGGTGCACTAACTCCCACCGAACCTGTGGAAATACCTTCGAGGGTCTGAGCCTAAAGGATTCATCCAAAGACCATTGAAGTCATGATTTTAAATCCCACACAACTGGAGTTGGATTTACAGCCATTTTGGCTGTACAACCACAGCAACACCAAAGGCAAAAATAGGTAAATTTAGGTGCACACTTAATCCTTTTGCATGGGTAATTCCAGTGCATAAATTACACATGAAATGATGCCCCTTTAATTGGGTGAAATATTGCCTGCATTTGCCCTACCTATTTCAGAACTGTGTGGGAGGGGGGGGTGACACACACATGTGCACAGAATATTATTCTTGGGATACTAGTAGCCCTAATCCTGCCAGTGGTGCAAGTATGGAATTCAACAAAAAACAAGCTACTCTGTGTCACTGATATGCTGCTTGCTCCACCCCATTTCCCATCTAAGTGAACACCTTGTTTTAGTGGGAGAGGCAGAAGGGGATGGATTCACTTTCTACATTGCTGCAATATGATTCCAGCTGCCTCCACTCCATTTCTAGCCCTAGGGCATCTGCAAGTAAGACAAAAGAGCCACCAAAGGGGAGAACAACTGAATTTGTATTGCCTTGGTGAGCTTGACTGATTACACTTTACTCCAGTATAATGAAGGATGGGTCACTTTTCATGTTCATGGGTATTTTTTGAGAGGAAGTGGGGGTAAACATTGAGAGCTTTTTCCTGTAGGTTGCAGCTAGTCTCCAAACAACCACCAGCTCTGGCAGTCTCATGGCTTAAACAGGTTTTTTTAAAGTGGAAAATTGAATTAAAATCCTTGAAATAGTCACCAAAGCTAAGTGCTAATTTCAGCACACATGACTCCAGCATCTCTGGGGTGTAGCAGGACTGGACCCCAGGGCAGCTGTGATGTTCCCTGGTGGGCACATGGCGCCTGCCCCACTCTGGCTCCTCAGGGCACTCTCCTTTTTCCTCTTTCCTGCCATGCCTTGGTGGAATTGTTTTTTTGGTGTAGAAGGGAGACTGCCACAGGGTCCCAGAGCAAACCCTACCCTGCTTTGGCCAATGGGTCCCTCCCATACCAAGCTGATCCCCAGCTCAGTTCTTCAAGCCTTACGTGGGGGCCCCTCATGGCTCTATCAGTGCCTCAGGGAATCCACTTCCTTAAGGGCTATTTGTGGCTCCTTCCATCCTTACAGCCATGCCTCGCAGATGTTACTTTAAGTTGTCCACTGGGCCCTCTGGCCCATCTATCATGCTCCCATCAGCTTGTGGGGTCCCTGCCCTAATCCCTCCCCAGGCTTTGGCCCTCTCTATTTAAGCCTGCTCCAGCCCCAGCCTTTGCTCTCTGCACCCCTGGCCCTCACATGGTGGCTATATCCCTATCCCAGCCCTCAGCCTTCTTGGTCCTTAACCCCAGGCCAGGCTGTCTGACCCTGGCCTTACCTTTCCCAGCTGAGGCCTAACACTGCACACCAGCCCCAGTCCTTTGAGCCTGGATCAGCAAAAGTCCAATTTAGAAAGCTGTGCCTGGAGTAAGAGAACAAAAGTCAGGTTCCTGGAGTCAGAGAGAGAGAAAGAAAAAGTGTTGGGGTCTCACCACTCAGCAAAGTTTGAACTAGTCGAGGTTCCCAGGTGCTGTTGGAGCTTGCGGACAGGCAGAGCCCTCTGCATGATCAGTGGAAGGAATCCAGGCAGAAAAGGAGTGGAACTGGTGCAGCTTTTGGATCCAAGCACCAGGACAGACACTTGAGCTTGGGTAGGGGATTTGTAGAGAACTAACAATGGCTCAAGGGAGAACACTAGTTTTGCTTATGGTTAAACAATAGCTCATATGCTGGATAATAGGAACTGATCACTCCAGGCTATGGGAGGCATTACTCTGAGGGAGCTCACAGTACAGACAGGCAGATTCGGTCTTTCGGGTACCAGTAAAGGCGTCCTTACTAGAATTGGTCTGATAAATGCTGAGCTGGATGTGTGTAGGTGTGGGTTGATTAGCATTTGGAGCAGGGATTCCCCATCATGCAGTGCTCCCCTGCTTCTCTGGTCCCAGAGTTCAGTGCAATCCTTGGCTTGCAATCTCTCTTCTCCATCCTGAATGCTAATGAAGGTGCTTTCCTATACCATCTCCCATGTAAATGAGTCCAGGGGAGTTGCTTCACTCCTATCACCCTTGTCTGGAGGGATTTAGGTGCATCTCCCAATGCATCTTCATTGTCTTTTGTAAGTCTTTCCTCTAATCAGTTTTTTTGGGGGGGAGGGGGAGCGGTCCTTTGTGAGTCAGACAGGCTGCGTACTGTGCTAGTGTTCCCCAAGAACACAGAGCTGAGAGGTAACACAGCACTGACGCCTGGTAAATAAAGCAAGTCTGGCTCACTTTATTTCTGCAGAGTTTATGACTATTCAAATTCTATGCACAAACAATAACTATTGTGTCACTTACAAGGTTGGGTTTTTTTTTCTCATATTGGGGGACAAATTATCTTTTCAGTCAAACTAGTCTCTATCCTGATGACGATATGTTAAATGGGGTTTTCCTAGCTTCATACTACCATAAACAAGATGCAACTTTGGTCAGAAAGGTCAAATTCTAGGTCATACTAAGAGCAAAGAGAGAAAGGGATGATAGAGTTAGTGGTTATGAGGCTGAGCTGGGACTTGGGAGCTATCCCCATGCAGCACACGCAAACCCTGAAAATGAGGCCATGGGGATACCCCAGGTATGCCCCAGCCTCTGGTCTTGAACATGCTAGAAACATAGGTCTTAAACATGGTGCCATGGGCTTTGATATGCATGGAATGAGAGTGAGTGGGCAGGACTTATATCTTGGCAGCATGACTTAGCATTCTGTACTACAGGGTAAACATATATGTAGGCCCTCATGGATATCTAGGCGCCTCAATCCAGTTGAAATCAATGGGAGCTAGTTGTAAAATATTTTGGGGGGGATCTAGGCCTGAATCGCTCCCAGTACTTATATGTACTACGCAGAAAACAGCCATGTGCTATCTCATGGAGATATGATGAGGGGAAGTGTATCAGTCATGGTGAGGCACTCAGGGTGTTTACACAAGTTACATTTTTCATGCAATTGGGCCCCTGAAAGTGCTCTACAGTTGTGACTTAACACATGTGCATGGCTGCAGAGCACTTTTAAAATGCACAATTGCAAGAAAAGATAAACCTGGACAAATGAGCTATTAGATGAAGGTGCTCTAAAGCAGAGCACCTATGCAAACTTGTGTTCCCTCTAGGGTTAATTTTTCCCACTTTGCAGGGCTGAGCTGATGCTGGCACCAGTAAGAACCAGCCCAGGCTGGGCCCTAGGGCTGTTAGCAGGGGAGGGAGCAGGAGAGAAAAGGGAAGTGGTAGCATGCAGCTGCCACTGTTTTAAATAGCCACAGCTGGGGGCGAGGGGTGGAACGGAGCCCCCTTACCTCCTGACCTCCCCCACAGCTACCCTGGATGGGGTATTGGGGGGAGCCAGGTTGGGATGGGCCCATGAGGCGAGGGGGGCTCCATTCCATACCCCCCCACCCCCCTGCCAGTTCTGGCCATTCAAAGTAGCTGGCAGCTCTGTATTGCTGCTTCCCCTCCCCCTCCCTCCACTGCTGACATCCCTGAAGCCTGGGGGGAGCAGGGGGTGGGGGTGAGAAGGACTGGGGAGAGGGGCAGTTTGGCAGCCTCCTCAGAGGCCCTGCCTGATGGCCAGAGCTGGTGCAGGCAGGTCCCAGCCCCCCCAGACCCAAGAGGTGAACGTCTGACTCATGGAACTCTACGTAAAGCGCCATGAGTCAGAGCAGGAACCTGAACATCTGTGCGCTCCCTCAGATGCAAACAGGAGCCAGATGACTACCCCGCATAGACACTGACTGGCAAAGAATGCTCCTGGTGAAAGCTTAAAATCCAACCTGTGGGCAATAATTCATGAAATCTAGTCCTCAGATCCTGCTCCCCACTTCCAGTCACCAACCAAATTCGTTTTCTTCCTTCTCTACCATTTAGGCAGTCTAGCTTTAGCTCTCCCTATGTGCTATGTCTGCATCTCTTCTCTGCCTCTTTCCTGACGGGGAAGAAAGCATAGCAAGCACCTGGAAGTTGAAAAGGGAGCATGTTTCTCTGGCTTCCCGTTAGCTTGACAAATGCTCTTGGAGATGGCGCTTTATCAGTAGTTAAAGAAAGGTTAAATAAGCAAGTTAAAGGACTAAGAATTAACTGTGCTGCGAAATGTAATAATAAAGATACAATATGACTATGTCTTGCAGACTCACATACATTTATAGACATGGTTTATTTGAAGACTTAAAAAGCATTCTCTGGTCAAAAATAAAACTTCCTTCAACATTTATGTGACCTGTTTGAAGCTAATGTCAGATCCAGGACTGATTTAGAGGGGTTGCTCAAATGAAAAAAAGCATAAAAGCAAAGCCCTATTTAACAAAAATAACAAAAGAAATGTCAGCCATCAAGCCAACATTTTCACAAGTGGGGGCAAATTTCAGATGGCCAGTTTGAGGAATTAAGAACATATTTGTAAGTTGCTCAGAATCATAGAAAATTAGTGTTGGAAGGGACCTCAGGAGGTCATCTAGTCCAACTTCCTGCTCAGAGCAGGACCATCCCCAACTAGATCATCCCAGCCAAGACTTTGTCTAGCCAGGTCTTAAAAAATTCCAAGCATGGAGATTTTAAAACCAAGCTTAGGGAGTGGTGCACCCTGAACCCTCCCAGTGACCCCCAACAGCTGTGGCGCACCCCGCCACCCCCAGCACAGCCGGAGGTAAGTGGGGCCCATGGTGGGAGGGGACGAGCCCAGCTCAGCTGTGGGGAGGGGGCTGATTAGGAGCTGAGGAGGGTCTCATAGTTTCATAGTTTCTAGGGTCGGAAGGGACTTGATGACCTCCCAAGGTCCCTTCCAGCCCTGATGTCTATGAAATCTATGAAATCTAGTCCGACCCCCTGCCATGGCAGGAAACAATACTGGGGTCAAACGACCCCAGCAAGGTGTTCATCCAACCTCCTCTTCAACACCCCCAGGGTAGGAGCCAGCACCACTTCTCTTGGAAGCTGGTTCCAGATCCTAGCCGCCCTGACCGTGAAGTAGTGCTTTCTGATATCCAGTCTAAACCTGCCCTCTGCCAGCTTGTGACCGTTATTCCTGGTCACTCCTGGCAGTGCTTGGGGGAACAGTGACTCCCCCAATGCCCGCTGATCCCCCCTGACTAATTTATAACAGGCCAC
>NW_017728914.1:1335160-1341663 GCF_001723895.1 Crocodylus porosus | reverse complement strand
AGGATGTGTATTCCTCCTTGATATAGAGTGCCACCCCCCCACCTCTCCTTCCTATCCTGTCCCTCCTGTACAACCTATAGTCCCTGACATTCACCACCCAGTCATGCGTAGAGTCCCATATTTCCGTGATCCCCACTATGTCCAGGCCGGTGTCAGCCATCAGGAGGGTGAGTTCCTCCTGCTTGTTTCCCATGCTACAAGCGTTTGTGTAGAGGCATTTGAGGCCTCCTGTGGATGTGTGTACTGCCCCCCTAGTCCCAGCATTGCCCTGGCCCCCATTGCTTACCTGTTTGCTTGTTTCACTCGTTGGTCTGGGCTGGGCTATAGTTGTGGGTGTTGTTTGGACTGGCAGTCTGATGTTTCCTCCACCCTCATCTTCCCCCAGGTCTCGTCCCACCCTGGCTCCTACCTGGCCCAGCCCCCCAGGGAGAGAGTAGAGGAGGGGGAGGGAGTACTCACCAACCCCTCTCCAGGGAGGGAGGGTGCCCTGAATCCCAGGCAGGGCCCCCCCTTGCCTGGGAGTAGCACAGTGCTGGCGGCAGGCCCACTGTGCATACACATAGTTTAGAAGGAAAAAAGTCCCAGTTGGGCTTAGGGAGTGGCGTGAGAGGCATGGGTGAAAGTCCATCACGCCCCTGCACCCTGAAGCCCCCCAGCGACCCCCAACAGCCTCACAGCGCCCCCACTGACCCCCAGCACAGCCAGAGATAAGGAGGGCCCATGGTGGGAGGGAACTAGCCCAGTTCAGCTGTGGGGAGGCAGCTGACTTGGAGCTGAGCAGGTCTTGCCCTGCCCCGGCTCCTTCTTTGCTCAGCCCCCCAGGGAGCCACACAACTGGAACCTCGCAAACAGGATGCACAAACAGATGCACTTCTGGGCCCGGCACATGAGTTAGTGTGGAAGTTTGTGCAGGAGGGCAAGCAGGAGGGCCCAAGGCCCTGCCTGTGGGCCCCCTAGGGTAGGCAGTCCCAGCCGCAGCTGACCTACCAGCAGCATACTGCAGATGGGCATGTGCTGCAACCCGGAGCCTGCAGCACCCCCACCCATGGCTCCTCAGAGGCCTGCACCCAGACGGAGCCCCTGGCTCTCGGCTGCGGGGCTGCCTGACACTTTTTCAAGCTCTGAGGTCCAGGAGCATGGCCACATCCCCTTGTGAGGTCTGCTCCCTTTTGGGGTCTCTGGCACGCCAGCTGGAGGAGCTCCAGGCCACAGTCCAGAGACTACACCATCAGGGATGGTGAGTGGGAGATAGACTCCTACTTTCAGGCCCTTCTTCCCTGGGAGGCAGAGGGGTAGACCATGGTCACCTTCCAGGACAACGGAGGACTCGAGGATCTCCCATGCTGTCCAGCCCAGGGGTTGGACCAAGGTGATCAAGGGCCCCAAGGCCTGCTGCACCAAGGTCCCCACCTCTCTGGATCTTTGAAAACAGGTATGAACCTCTTGCAGCCCCAGCAGAGCTTGCCAAGCTGCCAGCTCCTGCAGACAACACAGGCTCAACTGTAGCTACTGCCCCCACTCTCCCTAAGACAAAATGCAAAATGTTTGTCATGGAAGACTCCATCCTGAGGGGGACAGAGGGGACAATCTGCTGCCTTAACCCGGGAAGTCTGCTGCTTCCTGGGAGCCTGAATCCAAGACATTGCGGAGAAGATCCCTGAGCTCCTCCAGCCAATTACTCTATGCTCCCTCCAGCCCTCCAGCCCTCTGACAACTACCGTATGCTCCTTATCCATGTGGGCACGAATGACATGACTCGCAGCAATCCCAGCTGTGTCATGAAGTGCTACGGGGATTTGGGAGAGGGGCTTAAGGGGCTGGGGGTGCAGGTGGTGTTTTCATTGATCCTCCCAGTCTCGGGCTATGGGCTGAAGATGGAGAGGAGGATCGAGGTAGTGAACCAAAGACTGCAGTGCTGGTGTCATCGGGAAGGTTTTGGCTTCCATGATCACAGTCCGCTCTTTGGTGAGAGAGGCAGTGAGCTGCTAGGAGGGGACGGCTTCCACCTCTCTTCAGTGGGGAGGGAGTTCTTCTCAGCCAGACTGGCTGACCTGCTCCACCAGGGTTTAAATTAAGCCTGCTGGGGGATGGGGGGACCACTGCTGGCCTGCTGAGCAACCCTTGCAAAGCCAGCAGGCCAAGGCACTTAAGGAAGCCCACCCTTGCCCCAGCCCTGAAGTGAGATGTAGGCAAGGCAAGGGCCCCCAAAGGGACACTAGCGTGCCTGTACACAAATGCCAGGAGCTTGGGGAATAAACAGGAGGAAATTGTCCTTCTGTTTAACACAAACAATTACAATGTCATAGGGATAATGGAGACCTGGTGGGACTCCACCCATGACTGGACCACAGGTAGAGATGGCTATACCCTCCCTGTACAGGAGGGATTGAGTGGACAAAGCAGGTGGGGGTGTAGCTCTATATGTCAAGGAAAGCTATATGTCCCTGCAAGCTGACACTGGCACCCAGGGTGGATGATTGGAGACCCTCTGGGTTAGAATCCATGGGGAACACAGCAGTGGGAGTCTATTACAGACCTCCCACTCAGGATCAAGAGCTTGACCAGGAGTTTGCTAGGAAATTGGCTGAGGCTGCATGCTCCAGGTGCATGGTTGTCATGGGAGACTTCAACTACCCAGACATCTTGTGGGAAGAGCGCTCAGCCAAAAGCTTTCTCTTGAGCATGGATGAGTGCTATTTGACACAAGAAGTCTACAGGCTGACGAGAGGTAAAGCGCTGCTCGACCTGATTCTGGCAACGGGGGACGATCTAATCAGTGATTGAAAGAAAGCTGGGTGACAGTGACCATGAGCTGATCACCTTCACCATCTGCCATAAAGCTGGCAAGTCAGTAATACAGAAGTCCTTGACTTCAGGAAAGCTGACTTTGACAAGCGCAGGAGGCTTGTCAGTGAGGCCCTAAAGGACCACAGCTCAAAGGGGAGGGGAGTTTAGGACAAGTGGTTGCTCCTCAAAGGAACAATTGTGGATGCACAAGCAAAGTCTATTCCATCTTGGAGGAAAGGCAGCAAAAGGGCACAGCTTTGGCTGTGCAGTGAACTAGCAGACCTCCTGCATCTAAAAAGACAGACCTACAAAGGATGAAGGACTAGATCCACCACCAAGGAGGAATACTCTACACTGGTCCAGTCCTGCAGGGAGCAAACCAGGAAAGCCAAGGCTGTGACAGAATTCCAGCTAGCTACAAGTATCAAGGACAATAAAAAGTCCTTTTTTAGATGTGTCGGGAGCTGGAGGAAAAGCAAGGGCAACATTGGATCCCTGTTAAACCAGATGGGACAACTGACAACCGATGCCCAGGAAAAAGCCAACTTGCTAAATGGGTACTTCATGTCAACCTTTCACCAGTCCTGTGGGACGCCCCTGCCCATTATGGGACAGGGAGGCCCAGGTGAGGGTGATTCCTTACCCTCTATCAATGCTGACCTCATGAAGGAACACCTTGAGAGGCTGGATACCTTCAAGTTAGCTGGCCCTGACAGTTTATACCCCAGGGTACTCAAGGAACTGGCTAGCATCATAGCCCAGCCTCTGGCATGGATCTTCGAGAACTCCTGGTGCTCTGGTGAACTGCCCGAAGACTGGAAGAAGGCAAATGTGGTGCCCATCTTCAAGAAAGGGAGGAAAGTAGATTCAGCAAACTACAGGTCCATCAGCCTGACCTCTACCCTGGGGAAGGTCTTAGAAAAGATTATCAAAAGAGGCCATTCTTAACAGGCTGGCTGATGGCAACATCCTGAGGGATAGCCAGCACTGGTTTCTTGCGGGTAGGTCTTGCTTGACTAATCTTATTTCCTTTTACGACCAGGTGACCTAACACCTGGACAAGGGAGAGGAGATTTATGTCATATATCTTGACTTTAAAAAAGCCTTCAAGCTGGTATCCCACAATCACCTCTTAGCAAAACTGTCTAACTGTGGCCTTGGCCTCACCACAATCTGCTGGGGAATTGGCTTAGTTGTCGGACCCGCAAGGTGGTGGTTGATGGAAGTCAATCGTCTTGGTGTGCTGGGACCAGTGGGGTCCCTCAAGGCTCTGTTCTTGGGCCTACACTATTCAACATCTTCATTAATGATGTGGACATTGGTATCAGAAGTGGGCTGGCCAAGTTTGCTGACAACACCAAACTCTGGGGTAAAGCATCCACACCTGAGGGCAGGAGGGTGATCCATGATAACCTTGACAGGCTCAGGAAATGGGCAGATGATAATCTGATGGTGTTTAACACCAAAAAATGCAAGGTTCTGCACCTTGGGAAGAAAAACCTGGAACTCCCCTGCCCCTGGGTCAGACAGGAAAAGCAAGGACAGCAGCAGCAGGGGAAGGGCAGGGCAGATAAGGAGGGGAGGTGCTACTGAACCCTGAGGGGAAAGGGTAGTAGTATTCTTACCTGCAACAGGGATTTAAAAAATCCCCAGCTGCTGCTTCTGTGGCATAGTTCAAAAGGGAGTGTGACCATGCCAACCAGATCCCCTATGGATCCACCCCTGGATCTCAGGGGCGTAGGTGGCAGTTTAAGGGTCTCAGTTTTACAAATGATAAGATTGGCTGAAAATCCTGACTTTTTATCATTAGAAAAAGCTTCATGTGAAATTTCAGGTTTCAGATTTCTTTTTCAAAATCTCTTGAAAAAAATTGCTGATAGTTTCTTTCATGGTTTGGTACAGTTGTCTAGTTATGCAAAATCAATCGTCTTTCCTAAATTATGAAACAGTGCACAAAAGAGTTTCTGGTTTTTGTTTCAGTAATTAGAAGCAACATAAAAATTTTCAACTACCAAGGTCCCATCTGCTCATGGACTCTCTCCAGCCCTGTGCACTATCTCTGCACCGAGGGCTCCTGCCTCATAGAGGGTAGGGGCCCTGAGCTGCCTTGTGCAGCTGCCTTAGTCCCATCTTCTCCCAGACCCTCCGTACACCGATCTGTGCACCGATGCCGCAGCTCCCTCCACAGTGGGGCTGGGAGGCAGCCGCTTGCTGCCTCCCACTTGGCGGAGGCATCTTCTGGGTGCTTCTGGGGCAACTGATCCACCCTGCTGGTCAGGTCCACCAGCTCTTTTGCAACCCTCTTCATCGTCCTTCGTCAAAGCCACCGATGTGCTGGGCATGCGGGCTTTTTATACCTTCTGGAGGCTCTGTCCCCAGATTGGAAACAGACCAATGGGAAAGCCTGAGGGGTTAGATCCTCCCCCGGTCCTCTTCTTCACCTCACCCCTGGATCAAGGCGGAGCAATCCTTCCTTCTTCCTGCCATCTCCTGATTTCCACCAGCCAGCCTGCCACAGACATAGGATCTCAGCTTACATCAAATGGGAAACCAATACATAATTATAACCAATACAGAGAATTCATGCATAGAGTCAGGGTTGCGCTAGCAGATCCTACTAGCAGAGTAAATAGAGCAGCTTACAAACCTCTCATAATGCAACATTAAAGACACAAGTTTACAATGAAAATCACAACAACGTGAGGAACCAGAACACAAGAATGGCACAACAGCTGTGCCCCCAAGAAGAAATGGTCCTGGGGAAGGAGCCGGTACCTCAAAGGAACACCATCACGCCGCCCCCCCCCCGGCCATGACTACAAACAGGGCTCCAAGGTTCCTCTCTACTCCCAAATATGTCATCCCCCTCCTCCTAAGGGGCTTCCCTTAAATCACCCAAATGGGCAAGGGCCCCTCCTCCCTGTGGAAATTCTCTTCCCGGGTAACTCATGACTCCCGGCAGCTTTTGATGGGCTAGGCTCATCTTTATCTTTGAGATGGATACAGGGTATCTTCCACCAGGAGGGTGGTTGGCATCTGTTGCCACTTGCTACAGGCCCCTCCAGTGCACTTTCCCACACTGCACACTCCTCCAGTGCAGCCAGGGCCTCATATTTGTTCCCCAACTTCACCGGGGGAGCTTTCTCTGCAGCGAGAGGTCTGGCCCCTGAGATGACCATCCTCCACTCACCAGCATCTGCTTCAGGGCATTCCCTCACAGCTTCTTCTCCAGGAGTCTTGTCCTGCAGAGAATGAAAGTGTGTCCAGGAGTGGACGGGACCTTGGTGGCTGAATGGGGCAGCACAGGTCCCCAACCCGGCATGAAGCAGGAGCCTTGGTGTACAGATAGGTGCACAGGGCTAAGAGAGGGCTAACAGGCCTGGTAGCTGCACAACAATACGCTGGCATGCATCTATTTATGCATCTCCAGCAAAACCAGCAAAACCATTGCAAAGAAGTGATTCTCCTGCTCTACTCAGCTTTCCTCACATGGCTTGCTGTGCAAGTCTCTGATCATATGGGTAGCCCTTCTCTGGACTCTCTCAAGCTTTACCACATCCTTGTTAAGGTGCGGAGCTCAGAACTGGACACAATACTCCAGCTGCGGTCTCACCAATGCTGAGTAGAGCCAAGTAGAGCAGGAGAATCACTTCTTTGCAATGGTTTTGCTGAAGATGCATCAATTGATGCATGCCAGCATATTGTTGGCCCTGCTG
>NW_017728914.1:1329891-1334209 GCF_001723895.1 Crocodylus porosus | reverse complement strand
CAGGAGTAGAGGTGGATGTTATTTTCTTGGACTTTACAAGGCCTTCGATATGGTATCTCATCCTATTCTCATAAATAAATTAAGAGGCTGTGAAATAGATGTTTACACGGTCCGGTGGGTGGCAAATTGGCTTAGCGGTTGCACCCAGAGACTGGTAGTAGATAGGTCGGTATCGACCTGGAAGGATGTGGGTAGTGGGGTCCTGCAGGGTTCAGTCCTTGGACCTGTACTCTTCAATATCTTCATCAGTGACTTGGATGTGGGTGTGAAGTGTACTCTGTCCAAGTTTGAGGATGAAACTAAATTGTGGGGTGAAGTGCACACTCCAGAGGGTAAGAAACGATTGTAGGCAGACCTGGACAGGTTAGAAAAGTGGGCAGTACACAATAGGATGCAGTACAATAAGATAAATGCAGAGTGCTGCACTTAGGGTGAAAAAATATCCAGCACACCTATTGGGTGGGAAGTGATCCTCTCAGCAGCACAGAAGCAGAAAGGGATTTCGGAGTCACAGTGGACTCCAAGATGAACATGAGTCATCAGTGTGATGAAATCATCAGCAAAGCTAACCGCACTTTATCATGTATCAGCAGATGGATGACAAACAGAACCGAGGAGGTGATACTCCCCCTCTATGCAGCATTGGTCAGACCACAGTTGGAGTACTGTGTCCCGTTTTGGGCACTGTACTTCAAGAAGGATGTTGATAGACTTGAGAGGGTCCAGAGGAGGGCCACTCGTATGGTCATGGGCTTACAGGACAAGCCCTAAGAGGAGAGATTGAGGGACCTGGACCTCTTCAGCCTCTGCAAGAGAAGGCTGAGAGGTGATCTTGTGGCTGCCTACAAATTCATTAGGGGGACGCAGCAAAGGATTGGAGATGCTCTGTTCATCAGGATGACTCTTGGGATAACAAGGAACAATGATCGCAAAGTGACAGAGAGCAGATTTAGACTAGATACCAGGAAAAACTTCTTCATGGTAAGGGCGGCCAAAATTTGGAATGGGCTTCCAAGGGAGGTGGTGCTCTCCCCTACCTTGGGGGTCTTGAAGAGAAGGCTTGATAGGCATCTGACGGGTCATCTGATCCCAGCACTCTTTTCTGCACAGGCAGGGGGCAGACTCGATGATCTGTTGAGGTCCCTTCCAACCCTGGCATCTATGAATCTATGATTGGGACAGTGGGCAGCTGGACTGAGGCAGTGAATGGCTGGATTGGGTCAGCACACAGCCAGATCAGGGTAGTGGGCAGCACACAGCCAAATAGGGGCAACATGGAATTGGGCACATGGACTGTTCTCATACAGCATCTAGCCACAGACTAACCCTGTGCCACTCATCCACCCTGCAGGGCCAGAAGTTCGGGTGCCACTAGTTTGAGAGGATATTCAGGTAAGATTCAGACAGTGCTGTCTACCTATATCATTTTCAGTTTACCAGTGCATTATGTATCCTGGGAGGAAGTTTTGGGCTGTGAATACCTCCCACTTTGCCTAGAATGTCTGCAAGGGATTGTGGGCAACTTAGAGAAACATTCAAGCTGCTTTCATGTAGGCTGGATGTTCAAGGTTGGAGGACTATAAAGTTGGCTTCTGTGGGTGCCTGTAGATGTCCTGGGATGCTGCTCCGACATGCTGTAAGTCCAGCACATTGGAGCAGACTTGATTAACTGAGTCTGCTGGAGCATGCTAATTATCACGCTCCAGCAGCCTCTGTGTCTTGTGTATTCAGTGTTCCTGTGCTACAAAATGACAGCGGGGGCACGTTAACTGAAGGTCAAAGGAGCTTTAGTTAAAGCACCCCCACCATCATTTTGAAGTGCGGGACGTTGAATACAGGAGATGCTGTGGGTGCTTTAATTAGAGTGGCTCTTGGGACTGCTCCAATTAAAGCACATGTAAAGACACCCTGTGGTTCTGCATCAAGCACAGCTCAGTTGAATGAAAAATATTGAGTTTGAGATGAATAAATTCTACTAAAATAGAACAGGATTGTTTAAAGCAGGGATGTCAAACATACAGGCCATGGGTCGGGTCTGGCCCATGGAGTAGGATGATTTAGCCCATGAGCCTGGACTGACCCCCATGTGCTGTGTGGGGCATGCCCCAGTCCCAGCCCACTATGCTGCATCCAGCACTCAGGCTGGATCTGCTTCTGCATGCTGGCTGTCTGAGGTTGGTCTGGATTGGGCTGTGCCAGAGCCAATGTTCAGGGTCAGTCCCATGGGGTGCTACATGCTGGCCTCCTGAACTGTGTGCCCCATGTCCCTTATGCTTGATCCAGCTGCATGCAGAGCAAGCTCCAGAGCAGGGCCAGCACATGCTGTATGCAGCAAGATCCAGTGCCATGGGTGTTGTCCTCAGCAGAGGGGGTCAGTTCTGATGTGGACAGCAGACTGGCCAAGTGATCCTTATCTGACCTGTGGGGCCAGAGGAGTTTGATACCCCCAATTTAAACCTGTGGCAGGGCCTGCCACTTTGCTGACTATGGCACAAATTAGCTCCACACCCTGCTCAGGTGCCACTGCAATCCCCCTTTCCTGCCTAATCTGCTCCTGTGCTTTCTGTTCCATGACATGTGCTCCCTTACGGATCTGCTGCTGTACTCCCTGTTTCTTGCCCTATGTACTGCTGTGCTGTCTGTGCCCTGCCCAGTCTGCTGTGTGCCCCGCATGGTTTGACCATGCCACTTGTGGGATCTTTGTTGCAAGTTGGCTATCCCTGAGTTAAAGGACATGTGTGTACACCCTCATTTCCACAATCGCATGTGCAAGACTGGGACAGCCCACAGGTCTGCTGGTGTAAGTGTCCATGTACACAGTGGAGCAACTGGGTGTGGGTATGTGTGCATGTAGAATTTTATGGAAAAAGGGATATTTGGCTTTCTTTAGTTGTTAATGCCCTTCTTCTCCATTAACACCACTAAAGGCTGCATTTTACTTCTTGACTTATAAGATAGTAACTTATTTATAAGGTCCCATGTACTCTTTATGTGTTGCGATTTTAATGAATCCAACTTCTAAAGCTTTAAACACAAATTCTGTGCCCTTTCAAATGTGAATGTAATCAGGCTGGAATGTCTTCACCAAAAGAAACATAATGGTGTAGAGCCTGATTTTCAATGCTAAAAGTTCATTTCAGTGGCAGCTGTGACCCAGATGTCTCCTCAATTTTTGAACATTTGGTCTATAATATTGAACTGAATTCAGTATTAACAAAGATAAACTTGGTTTCAAATTTGCCTTTGTTAATTGCATCATAAATGCTTTTTCTATTTAAGGTATTTATCTGATTACTGTAGTAGCACAGTTTTTAATGCACTTAGCCTCACAACAACCAAGGGAGATAAGGAGGCACTATTTATACCTAGTTTTAAGATAGGGAACTGAGGCCCAGAGAGACAAGGGTCCAGATTAACCAAGGGACTTTGGTACCATCATGTTTAATATTGCAGCGCGACACTTTTGGGTGCTTGGCCCCCAGAGTGGAATCCACAGCCCTTCCACAGGGGCATGTCTTAAATGCTGCCTCTCTCCTGAACTACCCGACAGGGAATGCTTCCTTCCACCTGGGATCCAAAGTCCACAGTAGTTTCCTATGCCTGTGCCCATAGGTAGCAGAAGAGGGGGAGCTACCCAGTCTTAGCCCCTGCAAATGCAGGGCAGTGGTAGGGCCACAAGGCATCCTGGCCAAGGGCTTCCGGTGCAGCAGGGATGGGGAGAGAGTGGAGCTGGGGCTGAGGCTGGGGCCAGGAGAGGGATAGGTGATGCACAGCAAGGGGGGCATGGGACTGAGCCCCAGGCAGCTCATCTGGGGGGCTTGGCTCCTGCTGCTACCCACACTGTGTGTGCCCTCAGATCTGCATGGGGCAGGGTAGGATGCTGCTGCGGGCTGAGGCTGGGGATGTTTCTAGATGTTCCTGGCTGGGCGGGGCCAGGCTGGGAAGAGCCCAGCGCAGTGTCCATTCCAGCCCGCAGCAGCACCCTGCCCTACCCCACGCAGGTCTGGACACACATGCCCTCTACGTACTCCCTGGATGCATGCAGCAGTAGGAGCCACTACCCCCTCTCCGTGCCCCCTGGAGAGCAACAATCACTCGCGGTGGGGTAGGTGTGGGGATCCTAAGGCCTTTATGAACATGAGCTTACGAACAGGACCCAGGGAACTATAGGCCAGTTAGTCTTACCTCGATCCTGGGTAAGCTTTTTGAGAGAATTATCCTGGCACATGTCCACAAGGGGCCAGCAGGGGACATTATGCTTAGGGGCAACCACCATGGGTTCATTAGAGGCAGGTCCTGTCAGACCAACCTGGTGGCC
>NW_017728914.1:1322715-1326869 GCF_001723895.1 Crocodylus porosus | reverse complement strand
TTTCCTCTCACACAATACCTCCTGGAGTTGTTGGTTTTATATGTATAGATTAAAGATTCACTGGAACAGACTGAAGGAGAGAGCATTACTTTCCTGCCACTTTGTTAGGCCTTCTGGTAGGTGGGGTGTCTTGGACTCCAGTTCTTTCTTCATGTGCTCTGGTTTTCTTTTTTTCTTTCTTTTAACTGAAACATCTATTAATGTAAAGTACATAGCAGTTCTTCAGAGGAGAGACTGAAACTCCCTCTAAATGCCCCCATCACTAGGCAAGACTTCTGTTCCTTCCTGCATGTTTTCTCTCTCTGGCTCAGACCAATTTTTTATACAAAGTGAAATAGCTTTAACAGGAGGATGGAAATGTGACGACACCCATCTGACCCCATCTCCTAGACCAGGTACAGACATAACACTTTTACCAGTATAAGTCATAGGAAACCAGTCTATACCTGTAACAGAACAGAAGTCTGGCACACATAACCTGTCTATAGCCATAACAGACACAGACTGGTTTAAAAATGGTGGAACCCAGTCTAAGATTTGTCTCCCCACCACACCAAAGGGTGAATGTGTGGTCTGTTTGTTACCGATCTCAACTACACTGCTTACAAAAGACAGTATAACTTAGATCAATTCTAACTCAGGCTTTCTGAATGTCTGTACGTAGCCCAAATGACTTGCCATTTTGGAACTTCTCCGATTTAAATTCCCTCAGGTGGAAAAGGGAATTGACACCAGCACCAGGTCATAATCAGGGATTGCGGTTTGCAGATTGATGGGCCATGACATCAAAGCCAGAGTTGGAATAAGTAAGCAGAGTCCAGGAGCAGGCTAGGTCATAAACCAAAGGATCAGGAGACAAGTGAGGTTCATGATTGAGCCAGGTCAGGATCCAGGAAACAACAGGAAAACCCTACTGGCCAGATACACGCTGTTTCTCTTCCTGGTCTTACACAGGGAAAGTGGATGGTCAGGTGTTATGAGCCAGCCACTTAGGTTCCAGGAAAGGCATGGAGTGCAGACATTGATGGATGGCTTAGGCATCCAGCTGTGAGGGTAGCAGCTTGGGGTAGGCTGCTGTGTTGATCAAACTAAGGCCTGAGTTTGAGGCTGCAGGTCTGACAATTGGATCCAGGTGGGTACTCTAATCATTGAGCTATTTTTTTAAAGCAGGAGGTTCATGATAAGCTGTTCTTTACAGAAAGCAGTGGCCACTGCTGCCTGATACAGTAGGCTTGCTTTGGGTGCCTTCCAAGTTAGGTCTCTCAGCTGAGACTAGAGAAGAAATGTCATGTTGGTAGATTCAGGTGGGGCCATGGCATGAGTTCTACACAAGTTGCTCAGCCCTCCGAAGACTGAGGCTTTTCTTTAAATTCCCACAAGCAAACCACAAGGCACCTGGGAACTTTAATATGAAAAACCATGGACATGGGACAAGATTCAATACCAACTAGGAGTTATATACATGGGTTTAGGCACATAAGCGTAGTTCTGTTTTATCCTGCTCAAGTCCCTGAAAAACAGTGCAAAAAGTAGGTGGGTCCTCCTCCTTCTCACTGGCTAACTTAGTTTTAAGGGAAAGATGATGATGTGTTACAAAAGTAGTTGCATTCATGGATTTGCAGGACTTGAACAGACTGGAATAGAAACACATTTGGGTGCTTAAGTCCACTTATGCCAACTGGCAGAATAGGATCTGGCTATATACCCTCAAATGACTTGTCCATGATCATGTAGAAAGTTTGTAGCAAAGTGCTAACTTGGTGCCTCTCCAAACCTAGGCCAATTCCCTAACTCTGCTCCTCTAAGCTGTTAGCCTGACTTGTCAGTTGATGCACTTCCAGACTAAGACGATACAACCTCTAACTCTCTTGCTGTACCTGAGTCCACTGAGTCCAGATTAGTAGAGGCAGAAAATTACAGCTTGATGGATGACTGCTTATATGCCATGAGTTGATGATCTCAGTCCATTTTCTCAAGTAGGCTTGCATACATGGGCATTGTACATATGTAAGACCCTCAAAATATGCCAGCCACTATTCACCCAAGGGACTCTACTGTTTATTACCTTCACCCTCATCTTCCTGCCAACTCACTAACAAGTCTCTGTCACAGTGTCTTCCTGTTCTTCTCATAATTTATACCCCAGGCCTTCATCAGTGTTCACTAATACAGACCTTTGCACCTTTGTTCCATCCCATTGCAGGTAAATAGAAGCACCCTCAGTGAAGAATATGCTTTGTAGAAAAACAGAAGCTGTGCTTCTAGATGACTGATCTCCCTCATAATTCCTGCCATGCTGGTGCCTCATCATACACAGCTCCCTATAACTGCTGGATCCGCTAAGGTCTGAACATTTTGATGAAATCAATGCTCAACCTTGGCTTGTTATTTTGATTTTCTTCTTGTGCTCAAACATCCTGTATTGATTTGTGAGCACGTACTATACTTTTCAACTGCACTTGTTTATTTCTCCAGGGAAATCGTACCTGCTGCATGCCAGTTGTATAGTTCACATTTCTATTTGGTGCAGGGGTTTCATACATATAGGCTTTTCCCTCTCTCATTGTGTTCCATTCCTATAAATCCCCTCCCATTTTTCTTTGTAGATGGAAAATGATGTAACTGGATTCATTCTCATTAATGGGTGTGTATGTAAGTGCTCCATGCACATTTTACAGAGCTGCAATTTTGAGCACTTTTTATAGCACTATAAAGTTGCAGTACTCTTAAGCATGACAGAAGTGCAGTGTTTCCTGGGGGCGGAGGGGAGCCTCTGAGTATCCCTGCACCTTCCAGGCTAGGAGGTAGGTGGTGTTCCACAGCATCCTGGGGCTTTACCACTGGGCAGAAATTTGACCAGAGTATGTAAGTTATTTAAAATGCTGCAGGTTGTTAAAGTGCTGTAAAATACAGCATTTCAAATTTAATACCTCATTTAACAAGGGTTAATTTAAAGTGCTGTACTTGTTTTTAAGTGCTGTAAAGCCATGCACTTCTGTCAAGTCATGACAATAAAACACTTTAAATGGCAAAAAAGCAATTTCTGTACACAGTCTAAGGCCCCTTTATACCCTGCTTTTAACTGATACCCTACTTTTAACAGATATGTCTACACTGTTTCACACTCAGGTCTGCTGTTTAGCACAACTCTGTAACCATCCACTTTACAAACCTCTTGACTTATACCTCCCTGCAGTGGTCCAGACTTGCTCTATAAGCTGTCTTGAGCATTAGGGCCTGAGGCTGTGCTTCCCTCCAGCTTTTATCTGTCCTCCCTATTGCTAGGAACACATGTTGCGTTTGTCTGGACAAGCTGTGCCCGTGTTAGTTCCAGAACAGAAATATCCTGAGACTGACATGTGCATGTATCACCCTTCTAGTCAGGGTTTAGTGAGCAGCTGAATGCACTGCCACTTTTCTGCCATTGATTCAATTATACAATCCCAGGACAACTGTTCAGATGTACATTGTGATATTGTGGGATAAACTGTTAGCACTTCTTATCCTGTGAACCTTTTTAGGATTTATCCCAGGACAAGGGACATGGACATCTGCATGACAGCACTTTTGCCCTGGGAGAAAACAGTTTATCTTGGGACAAATGTGACATCTGTTTGTAGCCCATTTTTCTGTCAAATGGAGCCCTTTTAGGAATTGGTCCTTCCTATACTTGTGTCACCATCTGTGCACAGCATGTAGTTGTGGCAATATAATGTAGACAGTAAGAGGTGGCTTGGGCAGCTGGGTCACAGTTGATCCTGAATAGCAGTAGAGACATAGATTTAATAGATTTCATAGACATTAGGGGCTGGAAGGGACCTTGTGAGATCATCGAATCCAGCCCCTCTGCCATAGGCAGGAAGTCTGCTGGGGTCAAATGATCCCAGCAAGATAAACATCCATTTTGAATGAATCCGGAGTAGATGCTTGCACCACCTCTGGAGGGAGTCTGTTTTTGCTTATGTCCAGTCTAAATTGGCCTTCCAGGAGTTTGTGGCCATTAGACCTTGTTGTCCCTTGGTGAGGCCTGGTGAACAACTGTTCTTCCGGGTCCTGATGCACCCCCCTTATAGGCTTTTAAGACCTTAAAGACTTAAAGATGATAACCTTAAAGGCTTCCTTATAGTCAGAGCTAGGCTAGATAGTAGAGCTCT
>NW_017728914.1:1313199-1321545 GCF_001723895.1 Crocodylus porosus | reverse complement strand
CGGACTAGATGATCTACTCAGATCCCTTCCGACCCTAGAAACTATGAAACTATGGAACTGGGAAACCACTCTATTAAGCATTGATTGTGGTGAAATGCTAATAGTGTTTTGATTTAAGCTTAATTGCTAAGGTTTCTCTAAAGTTTGGGTATTTCTGTCCTTTCTCCCCCTACATTAAACCCTGTTATAGTTTATTTTATTGCTTGTGAGTAGGGAATTTTGTTCATTTTGGGACACCCAGCTAAAAATTATTTTCCCAAGTTTTTGTTTGGGGGTTTGAATCAAGACAGTAGGAACTTGTATGAAACCCCAATACTTGAACCTGGCCCTTATTACTGCCTTCCAGTGCCTGGCAGAAGAGTTACACTTAATGAAGCCAGATTACTTTTGTCTGATTCAAACTCCATCTTTGATTGGGTAGGCTTGTCATTTCAGTGTCTGCTATTCTTAGAGAGCCATATAGCCATGGGTTTGTCTGATTGTCGTATAGCTTTCATACAGCGCTTTCTCCAGTTGATATCACTGTTTCTTCATTGTTCGCCCCGAGTGAATATTCAAGCTTCCCTATCTGGTCACATATGGCTATTGCAGCAGATAAGTGGAGAAGTGTTCTGTGAAACCTGATGGACAAGTTTGGGGGGGGGCACTAGTCTTACAGTGACTCTGTTGCAGTTTCCATCAAAACACAAAGTACTGCTGACACCTTCTTATTTTAATACATTTCCACACAAGCCTCATAAGATTCCCTGCCTTACATATGTAGCCATTGACCAGAGAGGGAGTTGAGCTTCTATAAGTTCTCTGGAACAGAATTTAACCTACAGTTGATCTTGTATAATATAATTGCTTTCTATTTTGGGACCTAATTATACCAATTTTAACTCTCTTACTAGTTGCCTCCTGCTTCCCAAAGGAAAGCTTTCTCTGAAGTCTGGTTTATTTTTAGATCCTTCCTCTCCAGCCATGTGCATTGCTATAATTTGTCCATAAATATTTTAAACAATTTTTCTCAGGTTGGCGTGAGCCTTTGGGTTTTCTACTAAAAGCTCTGCTCTGTATATGTTTAGTACTCTGCTAGAGTTTCCTTCACAGAAGTCTGTTCTCTGCCAACACAGAGGAGAAAACAGAAATGCATGAGGGACAGGGCCTTTCAGGTGTCCAAAATTGGAACCCCCTCAATTTAGAAGCAGTTAAATTCACTTTGGAAAATCCTGGCTTAAACTGATTGCTTTCCTCCAAGAACATTGTTCCTTTGCATTAAATCCTACAACTTATTCCTTGATTGGCCCAGTGACACAATAGGGATGGATCCTGCCATGAGCAGACTTGTATGGGAGAAAAAAAGCTGTATTTAAAAGGTATTGATAAAGTGTCCTTCTGCTTCAGAGACTCAAGGAAAGCCCCATCCAGGATGAGCTGTCAAGTCCAAGGATATGATGAGTGCTTTGAGAGAAATGAAAAGCAAGCTGCGGGTTGCACATCATGCAGTTAGTCTGGAGGAAGGCAGACAGTAACACTTAAAACAAGCCCTGGAGTGGCAGTGGCATGGCACCGCAACTATCCTGACTGAACTAAGCATAGGAGTGACTTGACATTCATCAGAAAGAAAGAACCGGCTTGGCCAGGCTGCCCCAGAATGTGAAGGTTGCTGTGTGTGAGCATGGGTGTGGAGGGAGACGTAGACTCCTTGGTGCCAGTGGGTCTGGGCAAAGAGGCAGTCAGCGAGGTAGCTTGCATTCCAGGAGGGCCCTACGGCTGTGGCAGAGCTGGCACAAGTTCTTCTTGAGGGGAGGGTGAAAGAAAAAAAGAATTTAAAAAGGAAGCAATTTTTATCCTGGGCCTGTGGAAGCCTTGGTGTACATGGAGGAAATTAGGGCTGTGTGAAGGTTCACGTGGTGATTCGATTCGGAAGAGATTCAGCCCGATTTGGTGGCTGAATCTCTGAATTCAAATCGAATCAGGGGACCAGTTAAAAGATCCGAATTGATTCAAAGCTCTCCGAACCTTGGGAAAAGCTTCAGAAAGCTCTGATGATTTGGGCAGTACACAGTGGCTGCAGCAGGGAGCTACAGCTGACTCTGAGCTGGTAAGTACTAGGGGTGGGTAGGGGGGCTGGGGGAGGGGACCATGGGGGGACCCCCGCCTGCTCCCCCAGCTCCCCCCATGGCTGCCCCTGCCCAGCCCAGCTCCATACTTTAAAGAAAAGCCCCGGTGCTCACCAGCTGTTGCTGGACGGGGTGGTGGGGTGATCCCTGCTACCCCCCACTCGCCCATGCTGCGTGGGGGGCTCTGCACGTGCCCCAGCCTGCTCCCCCAGTCCCCCCAGAGGTGCCCCGCCCAGGCCAGCTCTGGCCCTTTAAGAAAAAAAAACAACAAGAAAAGCCCCGGGGCGCATCGCTCCTGCAGCAGCCTTGGGGCTCTGGGGAGCCGGGCGGAGCCCCCCACGTGACATGGGTCAATGGGAGGCAGCAGGGATCGCCCCCCACCGGCAGGAACAGTGAGTCCCAGGGTTTTTCTCAGGTTTTTTTTCCCTTAAAGGGCCGGAGCTGGGGTGGGCGGGGCACCCGTGGGGGGGCTGGGGGAGCAAGGGAGGAGGCTCTGCATGAGCCCCCCATGCAGCGTGGGGTAGTGGGGGGCAGCAGGGATTTCTCTCTGCCTGGCAGCACCCAGTGAACCAGGGCTTTTTTTTAAAACGTGCCAGGAGCTAGGCTGGGCAGGGCAGCCATTGCTGGGCTGGGAGAGCGGGCAGGGGATAGGCCTGGCCTGGCTGATTCAGAGATTCGGCAGCAGCCAAATCTCCGAATCAGAGTCAGCCGAATTGAATCAGGACAGTGATTCAAATCACCGAATCAAGTCACTGTCCTCTGAATCCGGAACAAATATTAGCCGCTTTGCGCAGGCCTAGAGGAACTGTGATCAGAGAGCAGGGGTGGCTTTGTCTGAGGAAAAAGAGAATAAGAAGTGAAAGAGGAAAGGAAAAGAGAGCAAATTCAGTCCCAACTTCAAAGGCCTACAGGAGAGATTGCAAGATGGAAGCCAACAGCCTAAAAAGACGAATGCCATCTAGGACGAGCACGTCCAGGGAGACAGGGCCCTGCCAGGGCAGGTTGGAGGCATGCAGCCAGGACAGAAGGGCAGGGTTGCCATCAAGGGATACTTTGAGGGCACGGGGGAGGGATTCCTAGGGGTTAAACCAGAAGAGCAGAAAATTAAGCACTGATACTCAGTATGGGCAGGGATATGCTAAAGGGTGACCTGGAGCCATGTCCAGACTGGATAGAAACAGACAGATCCTAAGAAACTGAGGCTTTGTGTGTGTAAGTATGTGTGCATGTAGGCACTATCCATCTGTCTGTCAAACACACACACCTGCGCTCACACTGGGCTCTCCAGTGGGGACTGAATGCAAGGCCAGCAGTGTTGGCTTTGAGCACTTAAAGCTGCCTTGGGGCTCACTGCTCCCAGTTTGAAAACCCCTGCACCATGACAGTACATTATATCAGTACATACTTCTTCCTGTTCACCTGAGCTTCAGTCAGAGTTCATATAAGCAGCGCTACTTTTTGTAGGACAAGCTGAGAGCAGACTAACAAAACAAGCTCCACTGTGGCTGGAGCTACGCTAGCAATCTGGGCAACTACAGTCTACTTGTGGCAGCTTCTTACATACAAGTCATTGTAAGAAGGTGTGGTCATCGAAAGCATCTCTGAGCTTCTCAACGTCTATTTTTATCCCACCCCTGCTCAACTGAGCATAGCTGAAACATGGCAAGACTGCATGGCCCTGGAGGCAGCCTGTAGAGTTGTTTTATTTTCTCAGGCTTGTTGGTTCCCTTGTCAAAACTTCTTCAGGAGGAAAACCAAAATCTTCAGGTCTTTTGTTCCACAAATCAGTTGTTATGTGAATGAAATATGTGTGAGAACAGGAGGAACCAGGGACAGTCTGTAGAGCTGTGCTGACTCTTAATTTGGACTATAACTCCCAGAAACCTGCAGGGCTGGCAGGGTTGGGGCAAGGGAAAAAGGAAGAGGAAGCTTGAGGCTGGTAAGGAGTATGGGGAAGAGAGAGCAGCAAGCAGGTGGGACCTGGCCAGCCCTATGCAGAGCAGTGCGTAGTGGAGCTGGAGATCTCACTGGCTGAGTCAGCCAGGGCTGTGAACTGAAGGAGCTGGACTAAGACTTGGGGGCAGTTGCAGGGTGCTGTTTGAGTGCTCTAGGGACTAAAGTCTTGTTTGGGGACACATCTGAAGGTATGGGGGGAAATTTAAGTGCTGAGTTACTGTAGTGTTGCTGTTTCTCCTTATACCTGTTCCCTCGCTTTGCCCATTGGCTTGTGACCCTGTTATAAGTAGGGACAGAATTTCACCCTCAGAATACTAGCAGCAATTACATACAGGACAGAGACACTGGAAACAATTTCAGGCCAATTCTCTTTATCAACAGATTCAGCTTTATTGTTATTTTTACACGATTCTTAGTGCATCCTTTCAAATAAACTATCAAACTGTACAAAGAACCAAAGAGATCAAAAGAAGAAGAGGTAAAATTGGGTGGAGGTTTTTAAGTGGTATGAGACATTATGGAAACCCAAAAGTCTATAAACTCCCAAAAGTTGACAGAGTCTAAACAAATCTCCTTTTTTATTTTCCTTTTATTTTCCTTAAAAAAAGCTGCAAAAATATAAATTGTAAATTACTGTAATTAGCAGCTACAAGATCCTTTAAAACTGGAACTTGATTACTGTGAACATGCCTAGAAATACTAAATGAAAATAAATAAATAAAGTGACATGAGACAATCATGGGCATCTGAAATACAATGCAATTGCTTCTATTATAACAGTAAATAATTGGACCACAGACAACAGAAAGAAACAGGAACACAATATTCTGTTAAAGGAGTATAGTATGCTCATAGCAAAATGGAGTAAGTACAATATCAATGGACGGAAGTTAGATTTCCCACCCACCCCACTTATGTAGTTAAGCTTGTATCTGAAGCACTGCTCAGATAGCACCTCTGTTCAAAGCTGCAGAAGTTATGGACACAAAAGAAGCAGTGGTTTGGCTATTTAGTTTAATAAGCGTCAACAATAGAGCAATGTTTCACAGCAAAGCCATATGGGATTTCATTAGGAAAAGAAAAAGAAACATAGGTTACTGCATTTTAAAAATCATTCTGCAAGATAATTAAGACCCCTGTATCCTCAAATTGTTTTCCTGGCAATGTTCCCCAGCCATCTTGCCTTTCAGTGTGGTACTTTTAATAACAAGTTTTCTAAGCATTTTAAAGTTTCCCTATATATAGTTATTTATATATATTTATTTGTATAAAAAGAAAGCAATAGGGCTTATGGTGCCACTATTGCGACCCACAGATCACTTTTTGCACACACATGATAATAACACCTTTTGCTTTTCAATAAATGTCTTGTGGAACCTGTCTTATTGCAACATGTTGAATTCTGCTCCTTGATGTTTTGTTTCCTCCTGCTGTTTCTTGCCTGTACACTGTAAATGCTGGTGGTGTTGCAGACCTGCTGCTGATTGTTTAAAAGATAAGGGACGGATTAGAGAACCCAAGATTTGGTCGTGTCTCCAAGTTGTCAGAAACTGCAGGAGTGGATCGATGGAAATGCTGCATGTGAAATAAGGCGACAGAGCAGCCCAACCTTTTTACACATGACCTGTCCCTTTATTGCGTATGCAGGTCGCAGTAGTAAATGAAATGCCAAGAGTGCTAAAGATGTGAAGAACAAGTGGAGAGTCTATGACACTGAAGTGCTGGAGCACTGGGTAAGAATTAGCAAAGTGTAAACTAAAGCTTCTTTGATTTTTTTTGTTTGAGTAGTCACCACGTCATATACTTCTACAGTTTTTGTTCATATGGTTTCCTAGGTAAAATTGTGCTCATTGATCTAAGGAGTACTAAGGATCACTGACTGTTTTCCCCCACGCTAGTGTTACATGTTAAGTGTTCGCCTCTATAATGTCCTTTTCTGCCTTGCTATGTACACACAAGTGTCCTTGGCTCAAGGAAGGGCTTGAATGTGTCTTCCGCAAGGAGAGATCATCAACTTCCACTGTGAAAAAGCTGGCTTCAATTTTCTCCAGATCGTCTGTCCCCACTTTTATCTTCATACACAGCAGGCTTATGTATGTCTCATAGCGGCTTTTCTGTAGAGGGAAACGGAAGAGAACAGGCAGTGTGGTAATAGGGAAGAGCCAGGGTGCTGGAGGCATCTAGTAATGAGTCAGCCATCACCAGCACACTACACCAGATAAACCTTTGGCTTGTGGGCAGGGGATTGTTATGAACTGATTTAACCTTGTGGGACATGAACACAGTAGGAATCCAAAGTAAGCAACACACATTTACACTGGTGTTTAATTGACTTTTGCACCACTAATGTATAATTAGCCTTTGACATAAAGCCTTGGACCAGTTTAACTTAACTGAATCCAGTGTAGAATTAAGTTAGCTCTGGAAAAATCAGGGGTAAGTCTTTGCTGTTGTATGTTACACCGGTGTAACTGTTATGTTCTTGATGCTTATCTCAGGGCTGCTGTCTGCTTAAGGAAACAGGCTATTACCTGCACCCTCCCAACACCATGTCAAAGCACTATACTAGACACTTATACAGCTACCCTGGGGACTGCAGCTTCTCTGTCCATTCTAGGGCCTGGTGTGATTAATTTTACTGTACAAAACTGAGGTAAATTACATAGGTATAAATGTAAAGTGCTTTTATGCCATAAGGCTGGGATCCTACTGACAGCAAGAAGCACAATCTCTGACAAATGCCCAATATGTCTGAATTGATGCAGCGTTAAATACACCAGTGTAAAATTATCTTGCTTTCATAACAGTACCTATTCATCCTACTTTCCATGGCTGCTTGTACATGTGATGGGGGTTTAGTTCTCCCTAAATTGAAATGGCGGGTTTTTAATTGTGTCAATTAAAAAACAACCATTTCAATTTAGGAACTTCCGACACTGTTGCGGACCAGTGACAGCCCCCTGGCAGCTCAGCCCAGCCAGCTGTGGGCAGGTTCCACCACGAAAAAAGAAATGTGGTGAGGGTCCTGAACCCTTTTTTTCCACCCCCTGGGGCCTGTCCACTTCTCTTCTGCCTGGGGGTAGTGAGTTGCTTGAAGGCTCTGAGCTGTGGGGGGCCCCGGTCCTTCCCTCAATGGCGGCAGCACCCCCAGGTGGCATCCATCTGCTAGAACCTCACCTGGGTGCCTTGAGGGGCACTGCCACTGCAGAGGGAAAGATCAGCCCCCTGCAGCTCAGGGGCTGCTTGGTCTGGCAGCAGCTCACACAGGCAGGCTTTACCAGATTAAAAAAAAAAAAGTGATGAGGGGCTTGATCCTTCTTTTATTTCTTTTTCCCCCACAGCCTGCCCATGTCTCCCATGGCCAGGGGAGCTCTGAGCTGTGGGGCACCCTGGTCCTTCCCTCCATGGCAGCAGTGCCCCACCAGGGCCTCCCAGGTGCTGCCAGCATGGAGGGAAGGACTGGGACCCCCCACAGCTCAGGAGACACTGGCAGCTCATCCCCTGGCCACAAGAGAGGTGGGCAGGAAAAATAAAACCAGAACAGGCCCCTCGCTGCTTTTTTTTCTTTTCTTGGCAGAGCCTTTCCACACAAGCTGCTGCCAGATTGTGCAGCCCCTGAGCTGCACGGGGACCCGGTGCTTCCAAGCATGGTGGTGGTACCCCCTGGGGCTGCCCAGGCAGGGTGCTAGCTGCATGGGTGCTTCCCCAGGTTGCAGACAGCACCCAGCCTGATCCAGTGGTGCACAGGGTGCTGAAAGCCCAGGAATGCTTAGGGAAGCTTGGGCGTGGTGGTCTTCTTCAAGCTTTGGGCCATGTGCACCATCCCTGCTGCCTTCCCACCACCAGGGACCACCTGGGAACAGGATGGCTTGCCCCTGGGGCAGTGTGGAAAGGCAGCAGGTATGCTGGCAGCCAGAGAAGGCAGCCGGGATGGTGCACAGGGTGTTGGAAGCCTGCTAAGCCCAAGCTTCCCTGAGCATGCTTGGGCTTCCAGTGCTCTGTGCACCATCCCAACCACCTTCTCCCAGTCTATCGCTGCAGTTTGTTATGTAGTAAACTAAAATACAGCAGATGTGTTTTACTTTGCTACATAACAAAGTCATTTAAATCTAAATATGCCACTGCACGTGTACAGCGTGATGAAATTGAAATGTAATACCCTGCTGCGGGTGTAAACTGTAACTCCATTAAACCAGTGAAAAAAGTCCAATTAAACTGCTTAACAGGCCAATTTCATCACGTGTACAAGTGCCCCATGGCAGTAACTACAATCTGTGAGAAGAAG
>NW_017728914.1:1304697-1313099 GCF_001723895.1 Crocodylus porosus | reverse complement strand
TATGAATCCTGCCACTCCTTGAACCAACTCTGCCTTTCCCTGGACCTCCATGATTTTAGCTTCTCAGAAGGCAGTTTGCCTATTCTCAAGCATAGTGCTATCCCTGAGGAGAGGGCTAGACCTCTTGTATTGGGCTAAATGGCCTTGTGCTGGTTTTTTTTTGCATAGGAGTGAATTTCATTTGAAGTGAGGTGGTGATATTGCATGTGTTAATGCTACCAGTGAATGCACCATCCTGTTTTCTAAACCACATGAGTTTTTGGCATTGTATTGATTGTGGCACATGTTTCCATTCATCAGGATTTTCCTAGAAGGACCTAAGCCCAGGTGTTTTTGCCTACAAGGTACTTCAATTTCAGGGGTAAGAACTTGAAACCATTTTTTGTCAACAAGAAGGCATGTTATGTAGCTCACTGCAACCTAGTGCAACTGAGGTCTAATATAGGGGTAGCCAGTCTGTGGCATGCAGGCCACTAGTGGCATGGGCAGCTGCTGCATGTGGCCCATGATTCCTAAGTGCTCAGTTCAGGGAGGCACAGAAATGGAGGCAACTGGTAGAGTGGAGCAGAAGCAGGATGCTGCTGCTGTGAGGGAGTACACAGCCAGTGTCTCTGCTAAGAGACAGTTTAACACTTCCCTGACCCTGCAGCTGTTACCAAATTCAGGGCTTTCAATCCTCACTGGCTATACAAAACTATAGCAGGTATGGGGCCAAGGAAGGGTTAGCTTGGCTCTAGGCATTAACACTTTTTGTTGCAGCAGTGTTCTGCCCCTGCTACACACTCAGCAGTGTGTTTGGAGGCTGGAGCCCCACCACCTTCATTCTGGCACCCTTGGGTGCAAACTCTATCAGGTACACTTGGCCGGGGGGGGTAGGGTGGGGAGGGCTTAATTTGGGGCACACCTGCTAAAAAGGTTGGTCACCCACTGGTCTAGTGGATTGCAAACAGGGCTTAGACAAGAGTCCTGTCACTAGGCCTGCCACTGATTACCCCCTTGAAATTGTGGGTCACACACAGCAGCCTTTCCCTGTGCTAGAGAATTTGTAGGTAGTGTGCAGCCACTGCAGCAGCCGAGTGGGAGGGCTGTGGTGAACGTATTCTCACTTTCAGTTATGTTAAGAAGCCTTTCAGCCTGTTATTGTAAAGCAGAAGCTTTGAGGTTAATTCAAGACAAAATATAGAAACCTGAAATTTTTGGTGAATCAAAAACTTGAAAAAAATTATTTGGAGTCAAACAAAATAGGTAATGTTGCATTTAAAGGGATTTTTTTTTCAAATAAATTTGGAAATTAGTTTTTCAGTGGTCTTTGACATGAGCACTTTGCTGAAACTGGGATGAAGTCTCCAAATTCTGCCTCATTGCCAAATTTTGTATTTTTCACTGAAAAAGCTTTTGTCCAAAAATGTCACTGCCCTCTATACTAAGCTAACCATCCCCTTTACTCTGGTCTGGCCCCGAGTATGACTTATCCTGCCTGTAGGCATTCACTCTTTTTGCTCCTGCAAAACAGTGGGGATTTGCAGGCTCTGGGATAATAGGTTGGCCGTTTCTCCCTCTGTTTTTTGTTCATTTTAGAAGCTGGCTGTAAAAATAGTTCTTTTTTTGATTTTTATTTCAGTGCACAAAAATGAGAATTCCTGTCATTACACAGCACCCCACCCACCTACACATGCCTGCCGCACTCAGACAGACACATGGGACCCATTACAGCCTTATCATCTCCCATCAGACTTATCCAAGGATTCATTTATCACCAGACAGATGAAATATCCTTTACCTCAAATATTAGGTAATGTTCTTTCAGCCTGTACTCTTCAGCCTCTTTTGACTTGAGGCTTTTCTCTACAGGATGTAATTTATGTTCTGCTAATTCGTCTTCAATCTGCCTCATTTTATTTTCATGGGACCTCAGCTGTTCCTCCTGTAGAGAAAAGCATGTCAACTGTTAAAAGGTATGAATATGTACAAACAAGGACATTGCCAGATTGTAGATGCAGAACTCTTCTTTTCAAGGATTTGAAATACATGGCTGGAATCAACCCTGTGTTTTGTGCTGGAGCCAAATGTATGCATTTAACTCACAAATTTACCTGATAAGTATCAGCCAAATTATGGGTATCTGAGCTCCTACAAAGCCTATCAATCATTATCGCCAAGAGTGGATTTGCATGATGTCATAGGTATTTTTGCAATGCAACCATGAAGTACATCACTTAACACTTAGACAGAACTGGCAGTGTCTTCAGAACTGTCATGCTCCTTCAGCAGAAATGGGCATTCCTGTCTCTGATCTGTGAGACAGTTGACATCATTACATGGCATCCTTTTTGAGAAAGATATGTATCTTTCCACTTCAATCGCTGCAGTAGGGAGCTGGGATATTGCCCCTTCCCCCCTTCTGCTGAGAAGTGTATGGGTTGTATTCTCTACTCATTAGAAAGCCTTACACAATACTGTAATGTGTTTGGCATTCTCCGGAGAGCTTAGCTATCTAAATGAAATCTGCCTGTCATAAAACCATGTTATAGAGTGTGGGTGCCTACCACTGCAAGGTAGCTGCACGTTACACATCAATCCTTTTATTTTTGGAGGATGCTATGTCCCAGTACTTCCAGACAACTCCAATACCTTAACTGGACTATGGCTCAGTGTTCTTCCCCATTCTCAAAGCCACAGTGAAACTTCAGCTTCTGATGAGGAAGAAATCTGGAACTATACCAGCCGCACTGTGGGTGAGCGTTTGAACTGGAGAATGAGGTATGAACAGCATTAATGTGCTCGATGCCAGTACAGCACCAAGGGAGAGGGATTGCTGGTAAAGTATCAGAGAGGTTAATTGCTCTTGCTGACCAGAGTAAAAGCCGAGGAATCCAGAGAGATAACTTTACAGAGTAGACAGACAGCATGGAAGTGGTATGAGAGTAGATGACTTGCAGTGTTTTAGACACTTGGCCACTGCAAACACCAAGTGGGCACCAACAAGTGTATGTGTCACCCTCAGTATTGCAACCTGACTGGGATTCAGGATAGCTTGATGAGAAATTGGCAAGTGGGTACAGGATGAGCAAGTGCTATAATGCTAAGATGGGTAAAAGCTGAGTATGTGGGCAAAGAAGACAGTCTGACACACTACGTAAGAGCATCCCATGGCAATGAGGGACCTAAGAAGACAAGGTGAAAATGGACTGCAGGAACCAGAATGGATCCTAGAAATAAGACAATGTGTTATGGTAATTACTGCTTCCACCTTCTCAATAAATCTGGCATCTAAATACTAAAGCTAGTTACGAATGGGCACTGTCATGCATACTTGTAACAATATATCACATAGGTGTCTCTACAAGCCGCTGACTCAGAAAAGTAATCGGTTCTGTGCATGTCTATGCATGCGCTTTAATGCTCAGTAGCCTATTTTATTGTGCATTAAAGCATCATGTAAAAACCATAATTATTTTAATACACAGTAAAATAGGCTACTGCGCATTAAGCATTACTTAAAAACCATGCACATGCATTACTGTGCATAAAGGCAGCCTACTGTGCATTTCTTTAGGACCCTGCATTGGAGGTACTAAATTTAATATGCATTAGAAAGAGCACCTTAATGCGTATATAGGAGCCCTTTGCGTTCCTGATACCATTCCCATAGCATGAATAGATTATTGAGTACTTTTGCTTGCAGCATGGAAATAACAAGGTTGCCAAGAAATCAGGGACAGGGATTGGAGACTTTTTTTTGCCTGAAAAGTAACCACATAAACACTCATCATTGCTCTTTACAAACAAATAATCCAGTAACTCAGCATTAAAATCATGAACTGACCCCACTGAAATGAAAGAGAATTTTACCATTGAGTTTAGCGGCAATAGGATCATCCCCTTGGACTTCAAAAATGATATGAAGTTGGGAAATGCAGAGCAATGGGTGACTTAATATACATACTAAAAAAAAGAAAGGACTTGAGGACAAGAACAAATCACCTTAAAGAATGGCAGTGTAACCCAGTAGTTGCCATAAAATAACGGTAGGACAATCTGCAAACAGGACACACACATGCTGCGTAGTTTACTCTTGCTCTCGGATGGAATAGTGTGAGATGCATGATTTGTTGAAGAAAAGGCATTCCCATATTTTCATGCTTATTAGCCCATTGTAACCATGCCCTTTCAGCTTTTATAGACAAGCTGGCACAGCACTGTTCAGCATATGGAAATTGGTTTTGTATGACATATTATGCCAGTGGCCTACAGATGCTCACTTTGGGAACCAGTTTGACACTCTGGTGTGCCACGTTCTGTGTATCTCCAGCTATGACCAAACATAGCCCAGCAGATGGCAGGGCATGGGGTGGGGTGTGGTGAGGGGGTGACATATTTTTTATGTTAATCGTAAGAAGGCTGGGAATGAAACTGGGATCAGACCAGCCTAGCTAAATCCAAAAGCAGTTCCAGCAACTACTCAGTCTTGGTCTTGGCACTCGGCTGCACTTGGCCCCTCCCCTCATACATGCATTACCTGGCAGAGTTTTGTCGTTGAAGACGGTAAGAGGGGACGGCAGAATTTCTTCATGGAACATATAGCAGCTGGGAAGGCAGGGGCAGAGAAAATGGCAGCAACCAGATTTATTCTCAGTATCCAGGACAGCATTTCCTCTTTGCTTCTGTTACGGGGAAAGAGAATTTATTTCTGTAACAGTGCCTGCAAGCAGCTGTTCAAGATGGTACTGAAGCAGCCTGTTCTCAAGCAGGTTTTCAGGCAGCCTTGCACTGAAACCCTGTTTACCTGTGCATTTTGACTTTGTCAATGTTTGGGCATGGCAGCATCCATATTTTCTAGAGCCCGTGTTCGTTTCCTGCCTCTAAATTGCCCTAGGGAATTTAATATGTGGGTGAGATTGACAGCCGTGGAGACCCACATCAGCTCTTCCTATTGTTTATCCACACAAACTGATCCATAATATTCTGTTTATCCAGATGCCCTATTACAGTTTCACCACCTCACATGCTGTTCCCTCACCACTGGGCCCCATCCTGTTGTGTACAGCTTCTTTCAGGCTGAGAGGAGAATTGTTTCTGTGGCCCATTCATTTTTTGGCCTCTCAGATAAGAAAGCCAACACAGGGATGGATTATTGCTGATTCTGGTGAGGATTTTTGTGCTGTGAAATTCTGTTCATGATCAGAGTATCTCACGCACAATCAGGCCAGTTAGTTTCAAATCTGTTGATCATTGCCAATCTGTGCTAGACATAGAGAAATGACCCAAAGGCAAAAGGTTTTATTTTCCTATTGGCAATTGCTATAGACTATTTTGTCTCAACTGAAAGAGGCAAAATTCCAGTGGGATCTGAGCTTCTTCATCTTGGGCAGAACCCTATTTCACTTTTCATACCCAAATGGCAGTTACCCAGCTACATAACTATCATTTTTGATGCAGTCTTGCAGAGTGGATGTGGATGTGTCCACAGGGCACATTAGCACGCACAGTTGGCTGCATTCTGGTTAGATAGGTATGTGGCTTCATATGTGCCTGCACTGAGCAAGCATAAGTAATGAAACTATAATCACCTAAATCATGACTAGCAGGTGTTAAGAGGAGGAAGTGCATCCTGTTATACACATTATGAATCAGGTGTAAATGGACGTCACATTTCTCCTGGGAGAAAGCCTTTTGTTTTACAGACGTAGACGTACCGGTCCATTGCCCCACTTTAAATACTCATAAAGTATGAGAGTCAAAATGTACTAACATTTTTTCTTGGGACAATGCTGTCTACGTCTGTAAGTTAATAGTGGCTCATACAGATTAACTGCCAGTCATTCCAGAGGCAAGTCCATCAGGCTGTGTGCTTTGTCTCTGGCCACTGAGCATCGCTGCAGCTTAGAAGGACTACATGTGTAAACGGCTGTGCCACTCCTCTTTTACCTGGATTTTGACTCAGATCCATCAGGACTATTTCAAATGAGAATCTGTTTACAATCCAAGAGTCTAGTGGTTCTTACAAACTGTAGCCTGCTCCACCCCACCAAGATGTTTTGAACCTGTCTTGCTCTGACTTCATAGTAGAGTTGAGTGCTCAGTTATCAGGCCATTGGATTAGTCTTACCCAGTTCTACTTCTGAAGCTAGCAGCTGAGACAAAGAGAGATGTTGGGTTAAGAGGAAGTAAACAAGCTAACTTGGACCATTGATCCCAATGGGGCAGAAGCCTCTCACTGCTCTGCTCTCCATCCAGTTTATCCAGTGAGCATTAAATGCAAGCTGCAATGGCTCAGGTTCAAGAAGCAGGCTAGAGATGGCACCGGATGACAGCTGATTCTGTAGGTTGGTGGTTAGAGCACCAGGTAAAGCAGAAGCCTGCCCTTTGTTTCGTTGGTTGGAAGACTTGAGCCCACAAAGCACAAGGAACAGGCACTAGAGTTAATTCATTCAGATATTAATGGGCTAAATTAGGAGGTCCTTAATCATAATTCTCCATTCTTTGTTCAGGCACAGTTCCCATTTGAGTCCAATGGAGAACTTTGCTTCCTGGACTTGGATGTTCAGATATAGCCTAATATTTAATACTGTAACATGAACTCCATATTTTGCCCTACCATATCATGTTTTTTGGATTCCGGGAAGAGGATGGGAAAAGCAATTAGGAAGAATCACAGATGTCACTCCTCAGTGCGGTGGCCTTTCCTTCAGAGAATGACACAAGGGCAAGCCTGAATTGGAGTGCTTCTTTGCCACGCTTGAGGCAGACAAAAAGACAAAGGTACAGATCCAGCTACTTAGCTAAAGATTCATTTGTGATTTCTCTGCCTCTTGCTCTGACTGACAGAGATGAAACAAGCAGACAGATAGCTTTATGACAAGAATACTTTCAAATTTGGGGGGCCAAAGTATTATATTTAATGGGAACATAGGTTGGAGTTTGCATGTCTGTTCATGACTGTTATTTTAAAACAAACTATTGATGTGGTGCAATTAGGGACTGCAAGCTGCACTGATGCACTGCCTTTGAACATGTTCATTCCACAGGGATCCACCAGGAAAGGGAATCCTGGGTAAGAGGCCCAATCCAACCTTAGGGCAATGTAAGGGGGTGAAACACTTCAAACATTGTTTTTAATTTGTTCAATTTAGGGCAAAGTTTCTTTATCAAGTTAGTCCTTTACTAGGTTCCTGGTACCATCTATCTGCACCTTTTGGACTGGGGGGCTCCACAGACCTTTCAGAAGTCACAGTTCATTCTCCAAACCTGGATATTTTTTCTGTTCCCACTGATTTCAATAGGAGAAGGATCAGATTCTCAATTAGTTTAGGTCCATTTAGCCTGCAGACACTGCAGTGTAGGGTAGACTAGCCAACCCAGATTTACATTAGTTAGTTCAGATAGCAATAGTAAACTAGCAGGAGCACGTAGCTCAGTGAAGAATCATCTACCCTGCTTTCTGGGAAGGTTTTGCAGTCTGCCCTGAGCTCCATGATGCAATGACCTGACTGTTACTGGTATCTTAACTAGACAATTTAAAGCTGGCTCAGGCATGTCCATGCTTCATAGCATCCATTCCCGTGACTGTAGTGTAAACATACACCCAGGTTTGTTATATGTAATAGAAAAAGCAGTAGATATCGCTAAGTTTATAGGACTGAGCATTCCTATTTAAATTGCTGCTTTCTGGTCAAATAGAGGGGTATCAGGTCAATAAATTAACAAGACAAATATTCCAGTTTTATCTAGATTTTTGAATGGATGTTATCTGTACAGAAAAATTATTAGCTTTACATGATGCCATACAGATACACAATAATTTACAGAACACAGGGATAGTCTGTTACTTGTTGGAGTTTAAAAAAAAAAAAAGGCAGACCCATATTCAGTAGGCCGGTGCGAAGTGGCTAGTATTCACTTCAGATTTGGATTTCACCAATTCAGGGGACAGTAATTTGATTCAGTGATTCGAATCACTGTCCTGAATCAATTCTGCCGAATCTGGTATGGAGATTTGGCTGCTGCTGAATCAGCCAAATCTGCAAATCACACAGGCCCCATCCCCCGCCTGATCTCAATGGCTGCCCCACCTGGCCCAGCTCCTGGCTCTTTGAAAAAAAAAAGTCTACACTCACTGGCTCCTGCCCGGGGTGGGGGCAATCCCTCCTGCCCCACACCACATGGGGGGGCTCTGCCATGAGCCCCCCAACCCTTGTCCACTCGTCCAGGCCCCCCCATGGCTGCCCTGCCCCAGCTCCCAGCCCTTGAAAAAAACAAATAAAAAAGCCAGGACTCACCACCTCCTGCCAGGTGGGGGTCGATCCCTGTTGCCCCCCACTGCCCCGTGCTGTGCATGGGGTTTTTCCATGAGCCCCCAGAAGCCCTGAGGCTGCTACAGCTGCCAGTGAGTCGGGTTTGTT
>NW_017728914.1:1238644-1304287 GCF_001723895.1 Crocodylus porosus | reverse complement strand
AGTAGAAAAGATTAAACTGAATTTTGTCAAATGGCACTTAAGATCTTACACTACACAATGAGGTGTTTCATCTTTTCTACTGCATGCAGTGCTGAATATGACTCTGCCTTTTTAAAAAAGTAAAACTCCAACACGTGAATATTTGAAAGCAAATAATCAAAGAAGAAAATGTGTATGAACATTTGACTAGTTCACTGATTGACTTGCCTAGTCAAATCTCAACAGGCTGTGGTTCACCTAATCTAACCCAATTGCTCAGGGATGGTCCACTCCCATAAGAAATACAATCGACTTCCATCCAAGTGACGGCATGGAAGCAAAACACATTTGTGAGTGAATCAGACCTTAAACAAGGAATGCCCTGCTAAGTTATCAAAAAGTTATCAGACCCTGCCTCCTGCTGGATGGGCATGCATCTTGGGTACAAAATGCAAAATGGGGCAAAGTGAAAGAACGGTGGACCAACAACCCACATCTTAGCTTTCTATGAGGCTTTGTCAAAAGTGTGCAACTCCCCAAGGCCTTGCTCTGATCCCACTTACATCATTTCTTTGGTGCTGTAGTCGCAATATGAGTTATTCTGCACTTGCACCACTGCTGCAGGGATCAGAATATTACTCCTGAGGCCCTGAAACTGGGCTGGTACCTTTGGTTTCTGCTCTAGTTGGAAATACAGTGAACAAGCCTGTTCTAGGGTTTCTATGTGATAAATTAAGTGTAACACCATTGAAGTGAATGGAGTTCCATTCTGAGGTATGACTCAGCGAGGTCAGAGCCCAGTCGACAGAACTTTGCCTTTTCTGCTTTTGGGCCTCAGTGGAATTAGGACAAACAGAGACTTGAGAAAACTGAACTGCTGCACACCGTGAACAACAGCATAACAGTTAACTAACAAGGGTCTGGGATCTGAGGCCTGGTTGATAATTGCCTGTGCATGTGGGCTCAGCATGGGTCACACAACATATTGGCCTTGACATACCCAAGGTCTGGTGTAGGGGTTCAATTTCTACAACTGAAGGGCGGATCTAGAAGTTCCTCCTGAGCTTCTACTTAGCCCTCTAGCAGGTAGAAACCAGTGAACTGTTGAGTAAAGGTTGTGTATATATATACATAATGACTGAGTAAAGACCTCAGGATTTAGCCACAAGACATTAAGACCCCAAACCTCCTTTACCCTTTAACCTCATGCAAGGCGGGAAAAAGGCATGACCATTTGGTTTAATCCATAATTATGCCCCCATTTCACAGATGTAAATATCAACTCACAGCACAGGAAACAATTAGGCCTCATGATATCTTGTCTTTTATCTGTGAATCCTTCTTTTCCTATTTCTCATTTTTTTGGTTAATATAGGAAAAAATCTGATAATGACTTGAAACTGAATTCTGCTTTGCTGTTGGCTATAGGAGGAGTAAAACTATCCTGATAAGAGTAACGTGAGATGTACCAGAGTACTTACGGTGCTTGAAAGAGGAAAACTCTCCAATCTGCTGTCTTCAATTTGAGCACGTTTGACTTTTTGCTGTAGTCAGAGGCTTTTGTGGCTAAGGCGTGGTGAACTCGGATGGCATTTTTGAGATCCACTTCAGAGAGATCTTTGTCAGGTTTATACTCATCCTATTAAGAAGGAGTGTTAATAGAATAATGACAGTGCTGGCATCCATAGGCTTCTTTAACAAAACTGCCCTTTTCTCTCTGCCATAATCACAGAATGCTGAGAAGGGGAAGAGTGCCTTAGTACTGTGAGTTTTAGGAGGCGATAATGATAATAATTAACATCTATCTGGCACCTTCCTCCATCATTATATTCACTAGGATGATGTGAAAAAGTACACGAAAGTTTTAAAAATAATTATCAATATTTATCTCCATCATGTCACACACACTCCATGGACTGCCAAGGAAGAAGCATCCCTGGGCTCCTGAAAATCTTCACCCACATAAGAATCTCTCATGTGTGCAGCCCCTTTAAAATGAAGGGGCGTGATCTTTAGGTGGCATAACTGGGCACCACTGCATCAGCTACTGAAGCTGCACTGATGTACACAGCAGAGGAAAAATAGTACTTAATGGTCAGATCTAAAGGTATCTACTTTCTGCATTTGTATCTCTGGACTGAAATACTTTGCACTATACGGGATTCAGACACATCCCAAGAAAGCTAACTGGAGGTTAGGCTCAAACTTCTTACCCTGTTCTCCATCTCTTACATCTCTCTATCATTGTGGAACTGTTCATTCCATTTAAGTTCAGGTGATGTAACTCAGTATGTGAACCTTTAGAGGCTTCAACAATATCATTGAGCTCATGCTTGCCAGTTGGTTTACTGAATCTGTCCAGTATCAGGGGCTTTCAAAAGTAAAGGAAACGTAATAATAATAACAAATTAGAAAGTGGTCAAGGATCTTGGCTTTACGACTCACTCCAAAAATGATACCTTCAACAGTCATCTAATGCCATGTTGGGACATTGGATGAGACAGAGCTGTATCAGTCAGGGCATCAGCAGAATCTACACTGTGGTCTGTTTCTGACAGGACTCCCACTGAATACAGAATCCCAAGAAGATTGTGAGATCTGGAGTCCTGTAACCAGGCATTGAGACGTAGGCAGGTCAATGCACAAGAATTCTGGCAGGGCTTTGCAGGCAAAGGGAAACAACCGTGGTCTAAATTTCTGGGGAAGGCTACAAAGAAAGAGCTCAGGGAGAAGGCTGGACTGGTTTCATGAGTACGGGCTCTGATGGAAAAGCATAAGAAAAGAGCATGCTAGATTAGATGGGCCTTTTATCAAGGTACACTTAGATTCTGTCTCCTCTTCCCTTCACACTCCTTTTCTGATAAATCTCCAGAAGTTGGATGCCAGCCCATGTTCCACATATTAGGGACCTAAATAGACTTAGGCACCTAAGTGTAACCCTATTCCACCCTGCCTGTGACCCTGAGACACCATTAACACTTTTACTTTTGCAACCCGTTAGCAGTTAGCATCTTAGTCAGAAGACTAAGTTACAAAAGAGCAATGAGGAGAGGGAAGACACCTATTTTATGCATTAACAGCTTTTCTGGGACGCCAGCAGGGTGGAATAGAATTGCACTTAGGCACCTAATTCCACTTACATGCCTAATAGGTGGAATAAAATCTGGTCCCTGGTGTTTTGTTGGTCATTTACTTGCTGTAAATGTACATCCCTAAGTAAAGGCATTATTTAAACCACAGCTTTTAGTTCTTATCTTGACAACACTTTATGTGCATGCTTCACTTAGTCATGGGGACTTCAAGCAGATTACTCATATGTTTAGAGTCAGACCCATACATGTGCATGTGAGTGTGTCTATGTGGATTCTTACCTGGGGCTCGACCCTTACCCCGCTCCCGTCTACACAGTAAAACCTCCCATCTGGGTTTGAAGGAGCTATACACCCAGGCTAGCTTCTCCCATGGTTGGTTAGAAACTGGACTTCTCTCCAGTTTGGAGTGGAACCTGACCACTCAACAGGAAGGATGAAGACTATGTCAGTCAAGTGCTGACAGTACTCCAATGCCCTTCCCACAATTTCCCCCAGTGACAGACAAGTTTTCCTGTGAATGACAGGGAAAGAGTCCAAGAGCGTCTCAGCATAAAGAACCATGGGAAATGCCCCAGATACATACAAACAAGTGCAAAGACATTGCAAATGCAGTAGGTTGTGTAAGAAAGTGCCATTAATACAGAGCCACATTTTTTACTACAGGTAGCTTGAAATGTGTTTTCTTAGCTGCTTTTCTTAAGTAGTCAGGAAAAAATGTGAGGTTTGAAATGCTGATTCGTGTACAAGCACATACGCTGGGAGGCCTCATATGGTGAGACGTGGGAAAGACCCATGCCAAGAAAAGTCTGGCAGCTACTCCTACCTTGATGTGGCTGACTCTTTAAGGTTAACTGCAAAGAACAATCTCAGCATTCCAACAGCCTGGGCAGCAGGGAAAAGAATTCGCTGCCTATTGCTGAAAGGGTAAATGTTGAGGTTTATTTCTTTACAGTAGTGATTTTTGTGTGTGTAAATTCAATTTGCCTAACATGCTCTGACAATCTAGCACATTGTGGAGCTGGGCTGAAATTAATTTACTACTTCACGGGGTAGATCAAAAGTTTGTCCAAACCTAGCTGGCCCATTATGCTAGTGTGGGTAATGCATGCCAGGTTTCATAGTCAGTGCACCCAAGAGCATGCCTAGGGCCAGATTCAGTTCTACCTATTAGGCATGTAAGTGGACTTAAACACCTAAGCATGATTCTAATCCACAGTCCCTGAGACCCTGAAAACCTATTAACACAAAAGATGTGTGCGGGTTCTCCTCCTCCTTGCTGTTTTTTGGGACTCATGCTTAATGGCAAGATGATGGTAGCCACTGACAGATGTTAATTTAACTGTGTGACAGGATCTGGGGAATATTATCATGGACCACAACAATCAACTATCCTGCCATGCCAGAAGTATGAGGTTTGGCATGGCAGGATAAACAAATGTTGGGATCTGGTATAAAATTCCCCACATCCCATTATATGTCGGCAGGGGCATACAGTTGGTTGCACATGTATCTGGGTGTGGGAAGCTGTGAACAGAAAGCTACCCAGTTCACAGCTGGCATACAGCGCACATGCACTGGGCAAAAGCAGCTGGGGATGAGGGATCTATCAAACTGACACTGAGCTGCATGTCACATATTCACATTAAAGTGCAATATGAAGCAACTGCAAAGATGTTCCACATTTGGTGAATGCAGCAGTGCACCTACAGGTGGGCAACCAGAACAAAAAGGACCTTCTAGAGCTAATTCAGCATACATGATGCCACAAAGGGCAACAGCAGTGTTCCTTGTACAGCAGGTTGGTGGCTTTATTAAAATCCTGGAAGCTGTAGAATTATCAAGTAGTGGGTTTCCATTTAATGTGGAACTTCTGTGTGGATAGTTTGCCATTTTATTGCCTGAACATGGCATGTTACAGTTTATCTCACAATAAATCAATGAACACATGAATCATGCAATAAATGAAGGTGTTGAAAGCACCTTGTCCAAATTCACAGATGACACTAAACTTTGGGGTATAGTAAACACACTGGAGGGCAGGGAGTGAATTCAGGCAGATTTGGACAGATTGGGGAAGTGGGCAGATCAGAACAGGATGCAATTTAGCAAGGATAAGTGCAAGGTGCTGCACCTGGGGAGAAAGAATCTCCAACGCACCTATAGACTGGGGGGTACCATTCTGAGTACCACGGCAGTGGAAAGAGATCTTGGAGTCCTGGTTGATGCAAAAATGAACATGAGCTGCCAGTGTGATGAGGTAATAAGCAAGGCTAAACACACTCTTTCCTGCATCAGCAGGTGCATCACGAGCAGGTCTAGGCAAGTGATAATTCCCCTCTATGCAGCATTGGTGAGGCCGCAGCTGGAGTAATGCATCCAGTTTTGGGCACCACACTTCAACAGAGATGCGGATAACCTTGAGAGGGTCCAGAGGAGGGCTATTCATATGTTGAGGGCCTGCAGGTAAGACCCTACGAAGACAGACTGAGGGACCTGAATATCTTCAGCCTCTGCTTGATCTTGCGGCTGTCTACAAACTCATTGGGGGAGGGGGGCGCAGAAGGGAATAGGGGGCACTCTGTTTACCAAGGGACCCCTCAGGGTTACCAGAAGTAATGGCCACAAACTGAAGGAGAATAAATTTAGGTTGGACATAAGGAAGAAACTGTTTACAGTGAGGGTTGCTAAAATGTGAAATGGGCTTCCAAGGGAGGTAGTGCTTTCCCCTACTTTAGAGGTCTTCAAGAAGAGATTGGATAGGCATCTGGCTGGGGTTACTTAATCCCAGCACTCTTTCCTGCCTGGAGCAAGGGGTTGGACCCTATGATCTGCCAGATCCCTTCCGACCCTTATGAAATCTATGAAAAGTCTCTCATAGCTAAAGTAATAAATCACAAGTGGTGTGATACAATCATGATAACAGGGATTGAACACAAGGTCTTCACCACCAAAAAGATAGGCTCCTATATTACTGGAGAGACACTGCTATACACCAAGAGCAATGTGCTACATAAACATTGCTATTATTTTTGAAAGATCTAAAACGTATGGATTCTTCTTCAAACTTTTGGTCTTCAAAATCTGACTAGGAACCTTGTGAAAACAGGATTTCTTGAGAAGATTCTTATAAGAACAGGCACTTCTGTGAGGTTTCCAGTGCCTCTTATTTCCAAAAGTCCTAAAAATATGGATAGAAGAGCTTGTTTGTTGGCATTCTGACACCTCTCTTTAATGTCCCACTTGGAGCCAAACAGCAGAGGAAAGTGACAGGGCAGAAAGTGTTAAGGAGAACCTGTTAAAATGAAAGTGCAGTTCTGCTTTAAAGAAAAAAAGGTAGTAGCATCAGAGTAGCATCAGTGGCTTCCATATTTATTGTCCCTCACTGATTCCAACATCTGAAGTGCTAAGTACACATCATGGATGACTGGTGCCACCCTGGTGGGGGTGGGGGGGCAGTCCCTCACAGCCAATCTTACCGACTCGGCAGGGGGAGGGTCCCTGCCTGCCCCCATGCCTGTCATCTAAGCAGCAAGCGTGGCCTGTCAGGGGATGCACCGGCACTCTCAGGGGGTGCATGTGCGCTTCCATGCACCCCCTACACATCGCCACTGGTACACATATTAAAAAAGATTTCTTCTGACCTATGGGGGTGTAAGATGAACTGGGAGCTAAAGAGTCAAGCTGGATCTTTTTCTGATTTGTGTATGATGCTCATCATCAATATCCTCAATGATAACAATTCTACATTTGGAAGCTAGGGCCAGAGCCTTCACAGCTACTCACATGTGGTGGCCCTTTTAGGACAGTAGATTTTTTTTTTTACGTGGGTGTAAAGTGGCCATTGTGATGGGACCCGAACCCCTGTAACAACAACAGCAACAATAAGAATTCCACTGAAGTCATAGAGTCACCATGTCACTCTGCATACACACAGTCACAAGTTTTTACAGGACTAAGTCTTTACATTTGTCAATGATGCAAGAGAGAGAATAGAATAGATATCTCTCCCAGAGCATATCTGAGTATCTGAGTCAGCACTGTAAGCAAATCTGACTCAAAGCTATAAGTAAGACTAAGTTTGTAAGGTGTTTTTCTTACAAGGACATATCCTAGGGCTGGACTAAATTATTACCTTAATTCAGCAATGTGCTCAAGCCTGTATTTTACCTTAACCACAAAAGTAATCCCATCTGAATTCAGCAGAGCACTTCAAGCCCCAATACAAAGCCAGCTGAAGTCAAAGGAAAGACTCCCACTGACTACAGGGAGTTTTAGGTTTGTCTCTGAATCACATTTTAAACATTTCAGATTAAACAAATTCATAAGTACTGTTTTGAATTGGAGTCTGTGTGTCCACAAATGTAATAGCAATAGAATACAAACAGAAGATGCAGGTCCAGTTTCAGGAAAAAACAGACTTATAGTCAGATATAAGCATTCCTCTATAGTATTTGTAAAAATTTAATGCAAACATCTGTGTTTTGTGTATTGCAGAATTATTATTAGATCTGTTTTCACAGTGTTGATACTCTTATTTTGGAATGGCCCTTATTCAGAATGAATCTACATTAGAATATTGTATCCACTGGAGAAGAGTATGATGGGCCATCAGGCTGCAGTGCTCCAGCTAGCCAGTTTCTAGTCCCTTTCCTCCATCTAAGGATCTGTATAAGGTGACAGAATCAGGCCCACTGAGCTTGATCCTGCTGTCTGTCTTGTATAACAATATAAACCAAGACTAAGTCTAACATTCATAGAGAAAAGGTACAGATGTCTTTCATGATTCAATTTACAAGGTAGTTGGTGGGGGCTGACTCTCACCAGTTCATTAGCCTGTCTCAGCTGGGTTCTGTTATGAAGGCTTGCCTGACCTCATTTCTTGAAGTACTTCTGCCACCTGCCATTCCATGGCTTATAAGATTTTTAAATAGCCACCGACCTGTGCTAATCATTATACAAGGGGCACCAATTTTGTCCTTTGAGGCACAATGTTGGCCATATTAGCTCTGGAGAGTCCCTTATTGCCCTTGTTGCAGCGCACTGGGCAGTGTTACCTCTATTTCTGCCAGTTACCTGCTGGTAGGTTTCAAGACCAGACCCATCAATTTCTCTTGTAGGCATGGGCTGCAGGTCAAGACCTTCGGTAGGTGCCCAGACCAGCCAGCAACTTTTTCAAACAGTCCTGTATAGCAAGATTGTCCAACTGCAGGCCCACAGGCAGCCTGTATGTGATCTGGGAGAACTTGACATGCAGCCTGCAGGCCCCAGCAGTGTCCTCTCCTCCTGCTGAGCAGTGGGGCAGGGCCCAGAGGTCCCTGCACCATCTGCTCAGCCCACATGGCGGGGCATGGGGTTTGTGTGCTGCTAGCCTTCACCAGCATGGGGCAGGGAGCAGGGAGCTGTATGTTGCTAGCAGGGATGGGGTGACTGGCACAAACAGTATGGTGGTGATTTTAAGAGGGCCATCTGAACAGTCTGTAGCCCAGGTGGAGTGTATTCTCCTGCTGTACACCAGGGCTGAAGTTCTACAGCTGCTCTACAGCAACACTTAGCACTTTATAAACATGCATCACTCCTTCTCTCAACACCCCAATAAGTGCAGTAATTAAGGGTCATTATCCCATTTTTACAGAGGTGAAGTAACTTGCCAAAGGCCATAGAATGAGTCAGCGACCTAGCAAGGATTAAATTGCAGAGAGAAGTCCCTGCCCCTATACCTATGTTCATTCCTCAGGGTCATCCATCCTACATTCCTGTCAGGGATTGAGAAATTGCTTCTCCAAACTGTGCTACAACATGCTAATCCAGCAATTAATAGTAGGTAGTCAACAATGTGTTGCATCACAGCACTTGCAGGTTTATTGTTATTCTTGAATCAGTCACGCTCTCACTCTTACTCTGTCTGCAGGTCTGTTGACCTAATTACAAACCAGGGTCCAAGCTGAATCTCTAGCCTTGTACCTCATACTAAGAGCCACATTCTTGGTCCCTAATGCAGCTCATTTGTGCTAAAGAAGTTGCCCTGTGTGAGCTGTTGGGGACTGGCTTTTGTAGGGAAATCCCTGGGTGATGCATTGCTGGCTCTGTCAGTTTTATTTCACTCCCCCTCCAGTGAAGGGGAGGTACTGGACAGAATCAGAGCACCTTATACTTTTGTGATCCACAGCTAGCAGAAAGTTTTCTTGGCTTCCACCAGAAACTGCTATAGGTTAGGGATGCCTTAGAGCCATTCAGACTTGTATTCCAGGATTGGAGGGAGCGTAGCTGGGCTGGATGTGGTCCCAAGGATCTGAGGATGTTTCTGACTGTATGTACCCAAGTCTTGTTTTGTTGGGTGACAGCTGGTCTGGTGTGGCCAGCTCTGTGCTCCTTAGTATCATTCTAGAGGCTGGTATCTCTCTCTACCTTTTCTAGAACTTATTTTCTCATGTATTCTGTAACCAAGCAGATTCTGCCCTGTGGTTACCTACAATTGTCTCATTGCAAAGAGTTTCTGGTAGCTCAGATATGATTCCCTTTTGGTGTCATGCAACTTCCGCTCTCTGCAAACTACCCTGTCCTTCCTATAGGCAGTAACATGTTTTTTTAAGAATCCCCAGGTTCTATCACCAGAAAGAGGATTAAATGAAATTTGAGTGGAAAAGACTGGTTAAACTGACTTGTCTATGTCCTTCTTCTTCTTCACCACTAAATTTAGTATTATCATCCACAGTAAATTGTCTAGCGCACTTGGTTGAGCAGAGAGGTGTTCCCTTAAAGCAAGGGTTTCAAATATACAGCCTGAGAGCTGCGTAAGACCTATGGAACCACTGTGGCCTGCTCCAGTCTGCTAGCCTACCAGACGTTGGGGAGGAGGGTTAGTGGGGTGTGGCCCGCCACACAGTTTGGGGGTTCTGGGTCCTGGTGTACACAGCTGTTGGTGGTGGGGTGGAGGAGGGGGAAATGAGTGAGACAGCTGTGCACAGCTGCCTGACCCCTGCTGTTGGCCCCAGGTCCCATGTCACTGCTGCCATATGAACCAAGACTCACTCTCCCTCCTGCTGCTGGCTCTGCCCAGCTACTACTGGCCTCACAGATTGGGCCTGGGAGGATTCTCCATGGTCCAGATCTGGCCCAGGGCTTGGGGCAAATTTGACACCCATGCTTTAAAGAAGACCTGTATGATTGCTCAGAGCTCCAGTATGAAATTGGAGATGGGCCTGTTGAGAATCTCTGGGTTAGGGTCAGAGGGGAAAGCCACAAGGGTGATGTCATGGTGGGGGTCTGCTACAGACCACCAGCCCAGGAGGAAGTGGTGGATGAGGCTTTCTTCAAACAACTAGTGGAAGTTTCCCAGTCACAGGCCCTGGTTCTTGTGGGGGACTTCAGTCACACTGACATCTGCTGGGAGGGCAATAGAGCACTGCACAGGGAATCCAGAAAGTTTTTCGAGAACGTTAGGGACAGCGTCCTGGTGCAAGTGACCAACTAGGGGCCATGTTTTTCTTGACCTGCTGCTCACAAACAAGGATGAATTGGTGGGGAAAGTAGTAGCGCTGGGGCAGGCAATTATTCTGGGTGGAGGGCCGCTTAACGAGTTTTGGTGAGCTGTCAAGGGCCGCATGGGTCCCCTGCCCCTCCCCGATGGTTGCCCTGCCCCCTTGTTGCCATCTTGGGACCAGAAGTCCCACCCCTAGCCCCTGACCTTTGTCACTGAAAGTTCCTCCCCTCCCAGAAATACTCCTTTGGGGGAGGGGCTGCCATAGTTCCATAGTTGGTAGGGTCAGAAGGGACCTGAGCAGATCATCAAGTCCGACCCCCTGTCATGGCAGGAAAGAGTACTGGGGTCAAATGACCCTGGCAAGGTGTTTGTGTAGCCTCCTTTTAAAGACCCCCAGGGTAGGAGCCAGCACCACTTCGCTTGGAAGTTGGTTCCAGATCCTAGCCACCCTGACTGTGAAGTAGCGTCTCCTGATGTCTAATTTGAATTTACCCTCTGCCAGCCCGTGACCGTTATTTCTAGTCACTCCTGGTAGCACTTGGAGGAACAGGGACTCCCCCAATGCCTGCTGGTCCCCTCTGACTAGTTTGCAACAGGCCACTAGATCCCCGCTCTGCCTTCTCTTGTGGAGGCTGAACAGGTTCAGGTCCCGTAGCCTCTCCTCGTAGGGCCTGCCCTGCTGCCCCCTGATCATGCGAGTGGCCGTCCTCTGGACCCTCTCCATGTTGTCCACATCCCTCTTGAAGTGCGGTGCCCAGAACTGGATGCAGTACTCCAGCTGCAGCCCGACCAGTGCCGCATAGAGGAGGAGTATCACCTCCTTGGACCTGCTTGAGATGCATCTGGGGATGCATGACAGGGTGCAGTTGGCCCCACACTGCTGGCCCATGTTCACCTTGGCATCAGTAATGACTCCAAGATCCCTTTCTGTCTCTGCACTGATGAGAAAGGTGTTCCCCAGCCTGTAGGTATGCTGTTGGCTCTTCCTCCCCAGGTGTTTCACTTTGTACTTGTCAGTGTTGAATCCCATCCTGTTTGTATCCGCCCACCCCTGTAACCTGTCTAGGTCCGACTGCAGCCTATACCTCCCTTCTAGCATACCCACATCCCCCCACATCTTAATGTCATCAGCAAATTTGAACAGGGCACATCTTAGAACCAGAAAAAACCCAAACCATACACTAAAAGTCAAACACCTACTATAACATATTTTAATTTAGTTATGAAAAATATTTTTGTCCTGACTTGTGTTTGCATTGTATATATAGAGGTGATTGCATAAGAACTCAAAATAAACTTTTAGTCTTGTATATTGTGTGGGGGTGTGTGTGTATGGTATGTGTGTGTGATTGGGTGTTGGGGGAGTGTGGGTGTATGTATGGTATGGTGTGGGGTGTGAGGAAGGGTTCGGGGGGGTGTGGGGACTCCCCCTATACTTCCCCCATGCTGAAGCAGCAGCAGGCGGGGTGCTCAGGGCAGAGGTGCCTAGTGGGGCGCAGCTCCAACCAGCACTGCACATCACGGCCTCCCCAGGGCTGTCTGTATTGCTAGCACTCTCTGCCACTCGTGTGCAGCCCCTGCATTCACTGGGCATGGGAGGGAAGCCCCAGGCACTGGAGCTGCCTGCCTTCCTTCCCCCAAAGGAAGGAGCTTGGGGCTTCCCTCCCCTGCCTCACAGCCCCAGTGAGGAAAGCAGCCAGCTCCGGTGCCTGGGGCTTCCCTTCTGTGCCTGGCAAGTGCAGAGGCTGCAAGTGAGTGGCAGGGAGTGCCCCTTGCCACAATGTACAGTGCTAGCCAGAGCCACGCCCTGCTGGGCATCTGTGCCCTGAGCATCCTACCTGCTGCTGGTGCTGCTACCACCTTCTGGGGCTGCACACCATGGGGAAGTGTGTGTGTGGGGGGATCCCCACACCTCCCATACTCCCTCCCACCCACATGCTGCCCAGCCAAGCTCTATGCTGCCACCACCCACCTGGGCATGGGCTCCATAGTCCCAGCCCCAGCTCCACACTCTATGCTTCTGCCCGAGCCCCACCCCCACCTCTTTCCTACTTGTTGACTGGAGCAAGTGGGAGAGCAAGAGAAGAAGGTGATCAGGAACAATCAGCATGGATTCACCAAGGGCAAGTCATGCCTGATGACCCTGGTTGCCTTCTATGATGAAGTGACTGCTCTGTGGATGCAGAGAGATGGGTGGATGTGGTGTACCATGATTTTATCAAGGCTTTTAATATGGTCTCCCACAACATTCTCACAGGCAAGCTAAGGAAGTATGGGTTGGATGAATGGACTGTAAGGTGGATAGAAAACTGGCTGAAGCATTGGGCTTATGGGGTAGTAATCAATGGCTCAATGTCTAGATGGCTGTCAGTATCAAGTAGAGTGCTCCAGGGCTTGGTCCTGGGGCCAGTTTTGTTCACTGTGTTCCTCAACGACCTGAAAGATGCCTTGAAGTGCACCCTCAGCAAGTCTGCAAAGGACACCAAGCTGGGGGGAGCAGTGTATATGCTGAAGCATAGGGCTAGGATTCAGAGACACCTAGATAAATTGGAGGATTGGGCCATAAGGACTTTCATGAGGTACAACAAAGACAAGGGCAAAGTCCTGCACTTAGGACAGAATAATCCCATGCACCAGTACAGGCTGGGGACTCAGTGGCTGGGCAACAGCTCTGCAGAAAAGGACCTGGGGGTTACAGTGGACAATAAGCTGAATTTGAGCCAGCCGTGTGCCCTTGGTGCCAAGATAGTTAATGGCATCCTTGGCTGCATTGGTAGGTGTGTTGCCAGCAGATCTAGGAAAGTGATTATTCCCCTATATTCAGCACTGGTGAGGCCACATCTGGAGTACTGTGTCCAGTTTTAGGTCCCCCACTACAGAAAGGATGTGGACCAATTGGAGAGAGTCCAGCAGAGGGCAACAAAAATGGTTCATGGACTGGTGAACATGACTTAGGAGGATAGGCTGAGAGAACTGGACTCATTTAGTCTACAGAAGAGAAGATTGAGGGGAGATTTAATAGCAGCCTTCACCTACCTAAAGCGGGTTTCAAAAGAGCTTGACTTTCATTGGTGGCAGACATCAGAACAAGGAACAATGGTCTCAAGTTGCAATAAGGGAAGTTTAGCTTAGACAGTAGGAAGAATGTTCTTACTAGGAGGGTAGTAAAACACAGGAACAGGTTACCCAGAGAGGTGGTGGAAGCTCCATCCTTGGAGGTTTTCCAAACCTGGCTAGACAAAGCTTTGCCTGGGATGATCTACTTGGGGATGGTTCTGCTTTGAGCAGGAGGTTGGACTATATGACCTCCTGGCATTCCTTCTAACTCTAATTTCCTATGATTCTATAAGACCATTCTAGCCTGACACCATTTACTTAAAAACAAAACACAACCACCCCCCCAAAAAAAACAAAAACCAAAACCCCTACCACATAGTCTGCTAACACAAAGCACAAGTGATCATTTGGTTAATTTAATGTTATCACTCCTAGCTCAACCACCCTACATAATTAATTTCCTACCTGGCAATTAAAAAAATTTAATCACTCCTAGAAAGTTAACAGTTTTCTCCCAGTAAGTTGGCAAAATTGTGTGTGTTTCCCCTCTTTAATTCTTTTTCCATAGCTTATCCCTCCAACCCTGGATCATTGCAGTCTGTGTTCTTCAGGAAGACTATAGCACAACTTGCCTTTAAGCAGCTGGGGCAACCCCTTGTGGCCAAGCTTGTCCCGTTTTGTACAACTCTTGCCTCCTTGGCTCAATACAGACACTCTGATTTAAGGTGAACCAGGAAGGAGTTTGGGACAAGACTTTCATAAACCACTTTGACCTAAATCAGTTATGTTTGATACTACATTCAACCATGTTTATCTTTAAAATGTTTCAGCCATTTTGAAACTGATTTATTTGCACTGAACTTCTATTCTGTTACAGGTTTAAACCAGTTTCTGATCACTTAAATTGGTTTATGTGCAAGTTCTGTCCCTAGCCCCAGAGTACCACTCTGCTGCCTCACCAGCCACGCTTTGATGATAAAGAAGGGATATATAAGTCTGGGGGCTGCCCTTCAGAACACCAGAGTGAGCTTTGGCTGCTTCACTCCACCCTGCTCATCAGTGGGCTCTCAGCTCCGTGCCTGGAGCAGGACACCTCTTCTTATTTTGCCTGCTTATGCCACTTGCTTAATTCTCTAGGCTCTAGCCCCTTGACACAGAATTTCTCTGGGATTCAGCCTGACCTCTTCTCTCTGCACCAGGCCTCTGGCTGTACCTCAGTCTGTGGGGTCCTTTTTGTCCTACTTTGATCCACTGGGCCTCAAGACCACAGTCCAAAATGCAGGGAGCCTCACTAAGGCCTCCTGTCTCCCCTTTAGCTACTTCCAATTTTCATAGATGGCACTGTTCACTGGATTCTTAGCCCTACCTTGATTCCCTGGGTCTAAGCCCTCAATTAAAATGTTATGTGACTCACTGGTGCCCCACTGTGACCTGTCTATTGGTCCCACTGGGGTTCTTTCTCTCACTAGCCCATCTGACCATTGGTCTCACCTGGGGTCTAAGTCCACAACTCTAAGGACAGAGTGCCTTCCCTTGCACTCCCACCATGGTCACCTGCTTCCATTTTACCATGCCCATGCCTTGTAGCTTTCAACACACAAGCTAAGTATTTTGCTGGAACAGTTTCTTTAAACCCTTCTGGGTCTCTGTATCCCAGTAAACTCCCTTTCCTTATCAGCTGGCTCTTCCAACCCTCCAAAATACCTGAGTTTGCTTGTGTTTCCCTCTCCAGCAGCCTGGGCCTACAGGTCTTCCCTCTGGCCCAGGAGTCGGGCTTCTAGTATCCCAGGCTCCACTCCTCTAGCTGGGCACAGAGGTTTCCTTTCTGCCCATTACTCAGGCTGCTCTCATCTGCTGCAGTCTGCTCAGCTGCCCTTCAACTACTATCAGCTATGTGCTTGCTTAGAGCAGTACCCCTGCAGCTTATTGCAAGGCACCTTGCCCCAGTGGTTGCTTGCACCTCTGTGACTTCTGCTTTTATTTCCCTTGGCTCCTTAATTTTTTGCATCTGTCCCTTACTCAGCTGCCCACAAAACACTGCAGTCCTTGCCTGCTGCTCTTTCCCTCTTAAAGTAAAAGAAGCCCTTGACCCTGGTTACAGGAATTCAACTACTATGAATCTATGGAGTGCACGAGTTGTTGTTCTTTAAGTTCTGTTCAAGTTTCTGCCACACTTTCTCTTCTTCCCCAAGCTAGCTACTTCCAACCACACATTTGTTAAGATAAACTTCTATCATTGGTATAAACAATCTGTATTTTCACGTGCAAACAGTATGGTCACTACTAAAATCCTTACTGCATTGGAGCCCCACATTAGCTTGGATGGATGCCTGTACTGCATTGTTCTTGATCGTCCTTGCCACTGAAGTGACACACATTCTAATGAATCCCTTGCTTCTGGCTTCTCCTTGCATCCAAAGCCACTCAGGCTTTAATTTTTCCTGAATACATCTTCCTGTGACATGCCACATACATATCGAGCCACTTAACATGGGCTTGGTTCATTTAATATGGAAAGAAGTAGTGCAGAATTAAAAAACTGACATGCTCTGACTTTCCCTGTGTGCCACAATGCCTCAGAAGGACTCTCATCGGTGAACACATACATGACACAGCAAGCGGATTTGAGACATTGGGTCTTCTAGCAAAGTAAATGTAAAACAAACATGTCTTTGCTTGATAACAATGACACTATGCATTTGAATCATGGCATCATTTTAACAATTTCAAAGTACTTCTAGAAACATCAGTGATTTAGCACAGGGGCAATGCATAGGGGATGCACACAGGTGCACATATACCCCCTGAGCATGGTGGTGCACCCACTTCAAAAAGCCCACTGGCCACTGCTGATGCTTGATCGGTTGCTCACCATCCCGCTGCCAACAGTGCCAGCAGTGGCTGCGGGAGCTCCCCTGCCTACCACTGCTGTGCTCCTGCCGCCGCTGCCATGCCCCCAGCCACCAGGGGCATGTGCCATTCATAATTTGGCAGGATATAGCACTAGAGTTGTTTGGAAGTGTGAATTTCCATTCCATGGAAAAGTTTAGCAGAAGGCAGGGCCAGGTGGCATCTTGGAGACTCTACAAATACGTAGAAATAAAAACAATCCCATTGAGGATGCCACTGAAATTTGACAAGATCTGGTGAAATATTTTTACTTTTATGAAATGCTAATTTTCAAGGGAATACTCTTCTTTTGAAAGGTTTTCACCAGCTCTGCTCAGAGCCTGGCAAAACTAAACCCTTCTGCCTCATGTCAACCCTGAGCTTGCATCATGATCCCCATTTTACAGGAACTGGAGACATGAAGAGGTTCAGTGACATAACCAAGGTGAAGCCTGGGGGGCCAATAGGAGAATTGGCATCTCCTGAAACACAACTTAATGTTCTCACCCTGGGCAATGCTTCCTAGGATTTGGATGCATATATCTGTGGCAGGTTGCTGGGCTTTGCCTGACTCTCCAGGCTTAGGAAACCGTGAATGCGATTGGTGGGGCAAAACCCACCAATCAGAGACAGGCAGGGGAGGAGAGTCTGCTCTACTCTGGGTGGGCTTATTTGGGAACTGGACTTAACTGGGAACTGCAACTGCAGCCCCCCAGTTGGTTCATTTTTAATCCAGAGGTGGAGCCCCAGAAGGAGATATAAGCCATTGTGTGCCGAGCATGTGGCACAGTCGGCAAAGGATGAAAAAGAAGAAAGAGGTCCCAGGGCCAAGAAGAGCTGGGAGAGCTGCTCACTGGGCATATCTGGCTGCCCAGAAGAGCCCTAGAGATTCCACCACTGGATGGAAGCAGTGGATGGTGCAGGCATCACTGCAAGAAGGGTCCGCGAGGGACCCAGACCCAGGGAGCTGCAGCGAGGCAGCTCGGGTCTCTAACCCCGGCGTAAGGCTGGGCATGGGAGCCAGCACTACCATGGGGTGAGTCATTGTGGGGCAGAAGGCCTTGGAGAAGGAGGGACTGGGTGATCTGGGACCTATCCCCTTCAGTGGGTCCGCAAGGGCCCCAGGAGTGGATCCCCAGCGTGGGGAGCAGTATTCGGAGTGGCACAGCCCTGGGCATGCATGAGGCAGCCCAGGCCCGCAACTCCTGAGAAAGATTGAGCCACTGGGACATGTGAGCAAGTCATGCCACTCCTCTGAGGCCTGGAAGTGAGCTCTCCCCTGGAGAAACATTAGCCAGGCCAGGGCAGCTTATGGACATCCTCCACCCAGCTCCTTGGGACAGGCGAGTCAGTGGGGCAATGGGTCTCCCACTGGGGACTGACACTCAGGGGAAGGTAAACTCAATAAAGAGGCAGGAGGAAGCAACCCTCTAAAAGGAGGGGGACCACTAGAGAACTCTTGTGCCTCATGTTTTGGAGTATTTTCCTGATTGTTTGATATGCACTATGCATGTGTGGGATGTTTATTAACTGTTAACTGTATGCCTTGTTTTTCAGAATGCCATTTCTTGTTGTACTCACTAGGGCGGTGTGAAATGGCACTGTTCTGTTTCAACTCGCGTTTCAGCATTTCGGCGGAACAGCATTTTGTTCTGAATTTCGTTTTGATTCAAAACCATTGTTCCATTTCATTTAATTGAAACCGTACTGCTGTTTTGATGCTGTTTCGACATTTTGCCCTTAGGCTATAATGGGGAAGCTCAAAAAAGCCAATAGCTTTGTCATTTCTGGCTTGATTTGAATGACACAAGAATGGTAGGTAGCCCCTTGGGGGGGCATGAAGCCTGCCATGTTTCAAAGATATAGGTGTAGGAGTTTCATGGGAACTACACCTCAAAGTCTTGAAAGCAAAACTCATGTCATGTGTATGTGTTAAGCCACAATGGTGGGGTCAAAACTGCAGGCCTCCTAGGCCCTTCTGTGGCCACGAAGCCTGCCAGCTGTCAAGGAGATCGGTGCAGGGGGAGTTTGGGTTGTGGGGCCCTGAACCTCCAGCTGCTGACAGGCAAAACTGGAACACACAGCTCACTCAGCTGACACCAAGGCAGAAAGCAGGGCAGTTCAAACAATGCTGTCTTTTATGTAGCTTTTCCATCCATCCCCCAGAGCACTGGGATTGGAAGAGACCTCAGGGAAGGATGACAGTCACTGGCCAGCTACACAGTCAATTATGAGAGCACTCCTTCCCCCCACTTCCCCTTCCTTCTCGTTACTTTAGTTTCTGTTTCCCTGCAGGCAAGCCCGACTTGAGCTTTGAAACTTGAAACGTTTAAAAAATTTTGAAATGTTTCAGCTTGCCTTGTTTTGGTTCAAGGCTGTTTCAAGGCTCTTTGTTTCATTTCGATTTCGCTGTTTCAAGCTTGAAACGAGTCGAAACAGGGTCAAAATGAAACTGATGGCAAAATTTCGCACAGCCCTAATACCTGTTCATACCATTTGGGACTGTTGTGCTTACCTGCTTGCATTTGGGTATGTATACAGTTATGGTTATATTTACTTCTAACCTGTAAATACTCACCTTACTTCACTACTTCTTTTTATATATATATATATATACACATATATATGTGTGTGTGTGTGTGTGTGTGTGTGCGCGCGCGCGCGCGCGCACATAATTTGTACCTGGTTGAGACACTGCTTTCTGTTTCTTCTCTATTGAGACACGATAGGTGGAAGGGAACTGTGAGTAGACTGCAGTTTCCACCCCCTGCACGTGTGCCCTGGTGGCTTTCCCCTTCCGTTGGTGAGGGGGGACACTGACTTTGGGGACACCCAGGTTACATATTGTTCAAGACTAGCTGCCTGGTTGTCCAGGGTCAGGTTGACTGTGATACCCAGGATGCTGTGGCTCAGTGGTCCATTTCTAATAATAATACTATGTTGCATTTAAACAAACACTAATATTCTTTTAAAGTATAACCAACGAAGAAACTATATGCAATGCAGCTACCTCTGGGGTGAAACAAGCAGCTCTCAGACAACACATGGCAAGTTAGTTTAAAAATGAAGAACAATTGGATTAGGGAATCATAAATAAGTGGATTCCATTTCCCTTGTTGGGATATGGCCAGGACATTGTGGTTAATACTGCAGCTCTTAAGAAAATGCCATAGGATCTTTCTGAGAACTACAGACAGCTTGCGCCTCAGCTTTTCCATGCTTTTCAAAAACATCTTCACCAGCATTATAATTCTTGGCACTAAACATGGGTACATGGAAATAAGACAATATTGCTCACTTCCAACTTGTGGTGGTATCTACATGTTAGAATTTTCCTACCCAAGAACTGACCCAGCCTGACTCTTCAAGATCTGCTTTTGTCACAGCGTAAGATGGCATGCATGTAAAACTCCAGACTAGCTAAGAGCAACCCATAACATAAATTTAGATTAACTCATGCCAGATTTCCAAGAGCCTCATCACATACCTCATAGGATCTGACAAAACACAGCAATCATGAGGGTGTGATCAGGGTTCTGAGTCATAGCTCCATGCTGCCCTGAGGAAGCTTTATGCTGCTCTTGTATAATCCACTATTTGCTTGCTCTTGCTGCTGTGGAGATACTAATGCAGTACACGCAAACATCTACCTACAGGAAGTGCTGCTCCAGCAAGGTGAGTTCAGTGGGTTACTGTACAGCACATGCTGCTAATGTAGTTCAGTCCTAGTTCAGTGGGTTATGTTCCTGTACAATGAATGCAAGGAGGGCAGACTTGGACAGACCTTGCTGTAGGATATGTAAGAGTCTAGTAAAGTCCTTTCACCTGGGAGCTTTTCAGTTGGAATCACAACAACCTGAAGACCATTTAGCACAGTATCATCCAAATGGCCTCAGAGGCAGAAAGGTGAAGGCTACAACTGACAGTATATGTGAACACCATATCAGGGCATCTAAAACTGATCTTCTCATCTAGTTTTCACCTTTGCCTCCATGGGGAACTGTTAATTTGGGGTTATATTAAGTAGAGTTAGTTTTGGCCATGTTAGAACTGGCAGCATCTTTAGGAAATATGGCGCTATGTTATTATAAAAAACCCTCAGGATACTGCCAGGAAGGAAGCAGACAGATACCATAGTATCCATCATTATTATGGACCCAACTCAGAAAGGTATTTTAGCATGTATCTAATTTTAAGCATATAAGTTCCTCTCTTGAGGTCAACAGGACTAGTTAGGCTCAGGTAAATTATTGCAGTATAGAATAACAGTACAAGACAAGCCCAGTTTGACTCTCCATCCATCTCAACTTTGTGGGACTATAAAATATAGCATGGCTCTGTAATGTCCTATCTCACCAATTCTGGATTACTTTCAGTGACAGAGCCTCAGCCATCTCTGTTAAAATCCTGGTAATTTTAGGTCTGACATTCTTTTTTTTTAGCCTTACACCATTGCTACTTATGAGTTACTCTTTTGAGGCTGTGAATAGTTCCCTTCTGTATATCCTGACAATTAAGTTATTCATGAAAGATGATCATGTTCTCCATCCCAAGTCATAGATTTGGTTATATATCACTCCTTGTGGGTTCCTATGCAGGAGTCCCACAGAAGCCAATGGTGGCATCATGAGTGTGGATCCAGAATGAATGTCTCATTCTCTAATATCTGCAACAGTTCATGAGCACTTTGCAATGCAGAAGCATTACTCCTTTGGAGGTAGCATAAAAGAGCTAAAACCAGCATAGGACAGGTCATTTTTACCTTTTGTAAATAAAGAATGGTCCCTTTAAGCACAGCATAAAATTTCTTCCACCCTCTTCTTCCTCTGGGAGCTAAAAAGAAGAAAACCAATTTGTTATACTTTCCTGCTTATGACACTACTACTTGGTTTTCACAGTTTGGAAGAAGACAATACATCACCATTATGAAAACCCACCACAGATATCCCCCGACTAAACCAAAGGTTTCTCAGGTCCAGTATATTGGGCTTCTACCCATATTAACTAGGGAATCTGAACCACTTAAGCATCCAACACCCAACTGACATTCAAAAATGAGGTGAACCATTCAAGTGCAAGACCCCTTAGGCCTTCACCTGAAGTCCAGGTGACCTCTTGATTTTCATTATTTCTCATTCTTGCTTAGCCTGACATCCATACCTAGAATTAGAAAAGTCTAAGTGGTGGGTGTTTTTGTGGGAAACTTCACTTCAGCTAAGCAAACTGGATATCACAGGGAACACCCTGTTCTAGAGAGATTTGTAGGCTAAAGGCTCTGAAAATTCAGATGGGCTTTGGGTATGCAGGCAAACTGATGAGTATCTACACAAACAGGCCAGACCACTAAATTTTTCAATCTGAAATTCGCTCAACATTTGTAAGTGAGGGAAATGTGTTTTGCTTATAGATCTTTGGATGAACTCCTGGCCTTATGGCTTAAAATCTGGGTAAAGCAGATGGCCAGGTTCAGCTGGAGGCATGTCTGGTACCTGCTGTCACAGACCCAAATGCTGCATGCTAGGCTGAATCTCTAAATCCCAGTTTATACCTTACTGTTCTGCTCAGTGGGCTTTGTGGGCTTTCTAGCTGCAATCTCTAGCAATTGCTGCTGACAGTGATACTCATGCATGCTAGACTGAGGAGCAGCAATGCCTCTGTTCCAGATAACCGCACGTCCTTTGTCTGTGATGCATGAACTGGTGGGCATAGCTGCCAGCATGTTTTTGTGGCAATCCCTAAGGATTTCTGTAACTCTTAGAGGATCAAATCCAGATGGAAAGAAATTGGAGGCAGATAAGGAGTCACAGAGACTCCCAGCCCTCCTTGCTTTGTTTGGTTATACACCCAAACTAGCACATTCTCATTACTGCAATGTCCAGGTGTTAAGTTAATGCTTGGCACCAATTTAGCCCTTTTTGTGCTTGCTCTCAAGGTATTTTGCAGGGAGGGAGAGGTCATTAGATCTATTTAATGTATAAGGAAACATGGAAGCAGAGAGGTTTATGTGACTCACCCAGCAGCATGGAGCATCTGGCGCAAGATAATGGCAGAGAAAGGAATGGGATGCCAGGCTCCTGATCCCAAGCCTAGTGCCCTATCAGCTGTGCCCTGTTATCTTACCCAGTCTGTCTCTGTTGTCTCTTTTGAGTTGGGACAAGGTGAAAATACTGTAGCTTAGGTATTGGCTGGTGTTAGTACTAGAGAGGAGAAAGGAAAGCAGTAATTCAGCCAGGTGCTTCAGGCTGGGGAAATGACTGCTCCTTAGAAGCCTGGTTCATTTTCTTCCAGGGTAAGGGTATGAGATATATCACAACCTCCATATGCTTGCTGCATGGATCAAGTGACTGTGTATGTCATGGGTAAGGCAGCTGAGGTCTTCCCTTGTTCCTTCAAACATATAGTGATAGGCGCTTAAGCAACCAGCTCTCCCTGCAGCCATCTCTATAGCAATGTATGGTACTGCAGAGGGGACAGTCCACCATGGGCAGGCAAAGAAGAAAGATGCTAAGGCACTGATGGGAGAGGCTGACAAAAGTACCCTTATGCTTACTTAGAGACTGCCAAGAGAAGGGAGACCTTGGGCCATAACCTTATGTATTCATGGGCTTCAGTGACTGGGCCATCCATCTCCATTAACAAAAAAAATCCTCAAAGGTTTTACTAATCATTGGTAATTAAACAACAGTTTCCAAATATATTTTCCATTATCTTTCCTGTACTCCCAGTTGGCATCAATGTTACTTAGCACCCTGTCACTAGTGGATCTTGTGCATGTACAATGTGATGGCAGAATGTGAATGAGCAAAAGCCTCAGACTTGAGGTCTATATCCAGATTTTCTTCAACTTTGGCATCTTTGGATCTGGATGAGCCCTTTAAAGAAGAAGGATCTAGAGCTGAACTTCCCCTATAGCTCAGAGTGCTGGGCTGCAATGTCTTGGTTAAGTCTAGAATAGAAATGGGGACCAGCAATTAAACTTTGACTTTCCGAAGTCTGTGGGGATATGCCTGCAGTGATTTGGTTAAGACCTACTTCTTTAATAGAAGTGTTTGGGTCTCTGTTGTGTCACACAAGGGTGAATCTACATGTGCAATTAACGTGCCTGAATTTTCTGTGCAGAAAATTCAGGCTCATTAAAGCTCTCCCAGTGCACGTCTACACATGTGCCCCCATCAGCAGCAAATTGAGTCTGACAGGAGCAGCCCATTCCAGCCTCCCTGGGGTGCCAGTCCTAGGCTGGCAGGGGGCATTGGGGCTTAGCCCTCAGCTCCAGAGGGTGGGGGACAGGGAGGGCAGAGATTGAGACCCTTCCCAATCTCCTCATGGCTGGGAGGTAGCTGCCCCACAGCCAGGACAGATCTCCTACCCACATGAAGATTAAAACAGGTCCCAGTCTCCACATGGCTGGCAGGCAGCATCCCATTGAGCCAGGACAGCTCTCTGTACCCCCGTGGTCCCCCTGCTGTCTAAGCTGACTGGGAGCAATTTGCTCCCAGTCAGCATCTACATGTGTACTACTGTGCATTAGTTAATGTATCTACAGGTTCTAGAAAACGGTGCATAGGACTAATATACTACACACACATTGCTGCACATGCGTAGATGGTGATGCTTTGCTGTATGTTAGATTAGTCTAATGCTCAGTAAAGTGTCTTGTGTAAACACACCCATAGGCTGAATCCAGATGAACAGGGGCTTGTGTTCTGTGGCGCCACAAACTTGTTTGTGACACCACAAACTGCAGGTAGGTAACATTAAAATGTGCTGCTGACTGCAAGTTGGAAGCATGGGGCCAAAATTTGCTACTGGGAAATTCCAGTAGCAAATAAAAAGTAGTAAGAAAAATATAGCATGGCCCATGCAACAGGAGTATCCACCCAAAGACATGGGGGCTTAATCGTCAAGGGAGATGCTCTGGCTATGTGCCAGAGCATCTCCACTCCTTCAGTTGTGCCCTGGCTCCTCCAGCATGCCAGAAACTAGGAGGAGCTGGGCATGGGCAGTTTTCCTGAAGCAGGACAATTTGTTCCTGTGCAAAACACACATATAGAAGCATGTGCTGCAGCAAAAAGTAGTAGCACAAATTTGTGCTGCTGCTATTTTTGTCACTGCACATTGGGATGTGGCCATAGGGTGCAGATACGTAACACATTTACACCAAGGTACTTTGCCTTTATACCAGTTTAAATGTGGAGCAGACAAACCATATAAAGCTCTACACTAAAAATCACTGTGATTCAGTTTGAAGTTGCCCATAAAAAACTATAGCACCACACTCCAATTTAAGTTACACTGATATAAATGCCTTCTTTCTACAGCTGTAGAGAATCTGACTGACTATCCTGGAGCAACTCTTTGCTCAAGTTCCCCCCACTCCCCTACCATCTAGAGGCAACATGCAGTCATTGGGTCTCTTCTTTCTGGCTTTGCTGCCTGGTACACTGGTATACTAAACTAATGTAAATTGTGTGGATGTCAAAATGTTGTGTGTCTGTAACTTTAGTCCTGGGTCTAAGCTTCCCCATGGGGAAGTACCAAAAGAAAAGGGCCCTTGCTCCATTTGGAGCACTACATGCGCTCCATCCATTATTCAGCTAGGTCTGCAGGTATTTCCCCCTCTCCAAGCTCCTGGGCCAAGACTGCTCTTGTGGCTAGGTCTGTAGATGGGGGGGGGGGCGTTTCCAGGGGAAAAGTCTTCAGTCCTCCTGTCCCCATGTGGAGCCAATGAGATCTCTCACTTTGTGTTGTCACCACTTTTGGTAATTAAAACAAACATTCTGTTTGCTAGAAATCAGGTGGGGAAATAACTAAGTTAGATGGCAGAGTTCAATATATGCCAGGGAGAAAGAACCTATGTAAAGCATCATTACAGGATGATGTATCACGCCACCTTCAAAATAGGGTTTTAAGTTCTGCATGTGTCTTGTACTGCATTTTTCCAATAAGGCAAAAATCACTCAAAAGGGAATAGCAAGGGTCAAAATTACCAACCTTGCAAACCATGTCTTTACCTACAGTCTTCTATGACTCTTGCTAGCTGCTTTTACCCAGGCGTGTGCCTGATGCTATACATACTTTTTTTACTGCAGGTTCTGATCAAATCAGTTTTCTCTTCCATACATGTCCTTTAGTGGCATGTCAGGCCAGATTCTGAACTTCTCTTTTTAGTGTCTTAACACATACTTCTCTTTCCATCCATGTCAGCGTGGGTTTTCCGTGTGAGGACACCGTGCTTGTAGGTAATAGCATTCAGCGCTTGGGGAATGTCCAGGAAAGGATTGCTGCCATCTATGATCCTTGTCACTTTCTTCGCACTGGCTCCAAATTTGTCATCCACAAGTTCCGATAGTGATTTTCTCAATTCGTCTTCATCACTTGGAAACAAATCCAGAGAATAATACACTGGACAAAGATCATGTGATTTTGAAAATACAGGTAACAGGCCATGCATTAACTGTCCTTGATGTGAGTGAATTACTTATTACAGAGGTGGTGGAATAATAAAACAAGTCATTATTTTATTTTATTTTTAAATAATGCTAACCTAGGAAATATAATGCATGCTGTCAAATTCCCCACTCATAAGCACAGTTGAAGTCCTGTCAACTCAAAAGGCATTGCACTGAGCATAACTGCAAACTGGACAGTCTGTGACTGTCCTCATTATAGCTTTGTGACAATACTTAAACAAAGGAGGTGCTAGGCTGGAAATTGGTGACTTTTTGGGCAAAGTGCCAAAAACACCTGCAAACCTGACTTGTAAGTTGTTGGCATGCCAGAAGTGGATGGCGGAGGAGCCACAGGGGCCTGATCCTTGTTGTGGCAGTGCAGACCTAGCTCCTTTCCCACTGTCTGCCCCAAGGCATGAGTACACCTGTCGCCAGCAATGAGCCAGGCCAGGGCTTCGTGGACCCTGGTGTAGCTATTTGCAGCCTTCTAGCTGCTTGCCACAGCCAACACAGGCCTGGGGCAGACACTTACTCGCTGCCACAGAGCCCAGGCTTCTTGCAGCAGGCAGTGGAGAAACTGCAAGCAGCTGCACCAGCGTCTGTGGAGCCCTGACCTGGCTCACTGCTGGCAGTGGGTGCATGTGTGCCTTGAGATGGATGGAGGGGAACAGGCTGGAGCTGCACTGCCACAACAAGGATTGTGCCCCTCACAGCTCCGTTGCTGTCCACCCTGAGGCATGCGTATCAAGCAAACTGCTTTTGCATGCCTCACACTGGCACGTGTGCCAAGGGTTGCCTTCCCCTGGGCTAGACATTATCAAACATGTGTCAGGCTGGAATGCTATTCCTAGCCATGTAGTCCTGCATGTGTGGGTGACTACATGTATAGGCTGAGCATATGCAGTGGTAAAAAAATGGAGGAGAAAAACCATATATACCCCTCATACTTCTCTCCAAGAATTCAGTGGCTAGGATGTTAACCCCGTAATGCAAACGGTGCAGAGTTGGTTCAAACCTAGGTCTCTCTGATGTCTTAACAGAGCACTCTAATGAACATGTCATGGGCAGATATCAGCCCAGCCCTCTTCTAGTGCTCCTTTTCGAGCTGGGTGATATGTGGGAGATATGTGGGCATAAGAGGAGCCAGAGTATGCATGACTCTATGAGGTGGCTGCTGGTCTGGCAGGATGGGAACCTGAGTTCTAGTTGGCCCTTGCTTCCTGTGACAAAGAAGGTACCCCCTGCTCTGCCCTTTGTTTATTTTCCCCATGGACTGTATTAGCAGCTCAGCTTCAAAAGGAGCGTTGGAGAAAGAAGTAGATAATGGCTGTCCTATGACATGGTGTCTAGAGTACTCTGTTGGCTTGTCAGTCAGGAAGACCAAGTTCAAGCCCCCTTTAGGGGACAGGGTGGAAAGAAAAAACCCCACAGCTTCCAAGGTGACTGTCATAGAAATTCAGCTATGGAGGGGAAAGGCACATCCATCCAGCCCTTTTCCACTCTTGGTGCTAAGTTGGGTAGTCATGTTTTTTGCTTTTGGGCCTCTCAGGCCACTATGTGTTCACAAGAGGTGTGCATATGTGCCTTGACTACAACTATGAATGCCCAGTCTGAACAATTAGTCACATACAGTTGTTCATGTGTGCAGGTCAATATGTCCAGAAATAGAACGCCAAACTGTGTAAGTGCCATTTTTGACACTTAGAAGACCAAAAATGCCATATAGATCCCTAAATCTGGATACTTAGATAACTAGGAAGGAAACAGATTTCCAGGTATTGTTTTACCCCTGATTCTTTCAGGAGCAGTTCTCCAATATTACCCAGGTTTAGAGGGTTGTGTTGTCTGTCTCCTACTTTTTAAAATAGGTGTAATGCTAAGTACACAAGTGTAAACCTTCCACCTGTCTGGGTTTTTTTCTTAGCTGGTTTGGATAAAGTAAGAATGAACTGAAACTCTAAACAAAACTTTACTGCAGTTCATGGCTGACAAACCAGGAGCAGGAAGCAACAGTATTTCTGCAGACAGCTTCAGTGCATGAAGTTAAAACTACCAAAGTCCCCTGCCTCCACAGCTTTGGTGCTTCAAAGAAACATCCAAACAGATGGTGACCTCCTCCACTTCAGCTGTTTGAAATAGAACTCGCTGGAAAACGCTAATTATTTTGAAAGAATCTGAATGTCACTTTTGCTACATTCCCCTGTCTGTCTCTGAACCTCTGGATGTTGGGTTCCTGGAAAGCCTGCCTGTCTGATGGCAATTAAGCTCCCTTATAGGGCAGGACAGCTGTGGATCCTGAGCCCACAGCCTTCTTACAAAGACTTGCCTTCCGCATGTTGGGGTTGTGTGTAAGGCCGGCCCATCCTACTCTGAAGAACCTGTGGCTGCAAGGCGTGCCGCAGCCAAGAGGCCCTCTGTGGCCATGAACACTTCAAATCAGTGCCACAGCAAGGGGGGTGGGGTGGTTGCCACCACTCTGTGATGCCGCCATTGTCACTGGCTTTATGTCCAGCCATTTGCCACCTCCTGCGCCCTGCTTTTTTGCATCAGGGGCTCCAAAACTAAATCTTGCAGGGGGCCCCAAAAATTGTGGGCCAGCCCTGGTTGTGTGTCTGGGTGTGACAGTGTTATTTCAGCCTATTACAGACTTTTTGGAGAGGGGACTATTTAGGGGGCAGGGCAGTAAGGGTGGCAGATGACTATGGGGAGGTGACAAATGGGAGACAGATCTGACGATAGTGGGGGGTGGTGTTATTTGCCTCACTGGTAGGAATGAGGAGGAAGCAGACAGCCTGGCATGGGGTCTGCTTAGCCCATGTGAGTATGGGCTCAAAACCTGTCTATGCTACCACACCAGGAACTCCTTGTTCCATGCAGTATTTGTCTCAGTGCAGAGAAGGCAAGAGATCTCTCATGTTACAGCCAGCCTCCCTGTAATAAAGCAAGAAACCCTGCAGCAAGGCAACATCCACCTCACCTTCCTCCCAGATCAAAGACTGACACAAAGGAGGAACAAAGGGGAGTGCATGGAAATGGGAGGATGGGTGGAGAAGAAAGACCTCAGAAAAACCAGTGTAATCCAATTGGGAGCTGAACTGTTCTAGCATTTGGCATTTCCCCATGCAGGGGCTCTTTCCCAATGTCTGCTGTGTGGGTGAAAGGTTCCACCTCCCAAAAGCTGGGTGTTTTGCAACAATTGTATAATCACCTGACTCCTCCTGTATTCAGCTGAACCAGCTGCACTCTCTCTGAACTCCCTTATATAAATTTTCTTACCAGATGCCAGTGCATTTCAGCTGCCTTAGTGGCGCTGGATGGCTCCCTCTAGTGACTAACTTTTGGTAATATTCTCGGTTCCTTTCTGTTGAACATGGTATGCTAGTCGAGGCCAATCTTTCTGGCAGATGTGCCACAAATAAGCCCTGCACCTTCCCCAGGTGCCACTCCAATTCCTTTCCCTTACCTAATCAGCTGCTCTGCTGTCTGCTTCCTGCCCTGTGCTCCATGTAGGAGAGGCAAGGATTTTTGTGAGATTTTTTAATTGGATCAACTGTATTGTTGGGAGAGGGCTTTTTGCCATATTAGCGATATACCTCTACATTTTCTGACTGAGATGGCAGATCAAACAAGAGTTTGCTTACCAGGCAACATTCCTTTGCATTCCTATTTTCCAGCTGCATTATTTGACTGCATCATACCATAGGTTCCCCAAATCAACCAACTCTGTACACTGTAATGGGCCAGAGGACATTGTGCTGAAGGAGGATTAGTAGCTGTACAATTTTTTCCTGAGTTACCCTCTGGTGGTTCTTGACAGAATATCCTTCCAAACTTGTATTTAGCGGTTAATCACGGGACAATGTGATCATCTTCACTGAGAGAGGGCGCTGCACACTTCACTCCAAACTGCACAGAAGTTATGGCCTGACTGCTGGCAGTTCAATACACTCAGTTCACATCAAAGTCAACAGAAACTGCATGTGCTAAGAACTTCTGGAAGTCTGGCCACAAGTGCATAACTGCAGGAGGCAGCTGGCAAGGCAAAGGGAAGTAGACAGAGGCCAAACAGTTACCAGAGCCTAGTAAATTTATGAACTGGATTATATGACATGGTTGCTTGAAACAGCAGGGGGCTAGACTCGATAACCCAGAAAGCCCCTTGCAGTGCCACGTTCCTTTGACTAGATGTAAACGAACTGTTGTCTGAAGATGGTCCCCCAAAAGCATAGAGATTTGTTTGCTGACCTTTAAAGTCCCACCCGTACAAGAAGTTTCCCACAAGACAAATTATGTATCCATGTTGAGGTCCATAGAAGTCAATGGGGCTTGCCTTGCACACTCAGACCACAAGTGGGCTTAATTTATAAAGGAATAAAATTTAAAATAGAGAAATGAAGCAGAGCTTGGGTATGGGTGTTGCAAAATGTATTATAATTTATATTAATCATATACAGCATGTTATTAACATATGTACTATATGGTCATCATGGGTGGTGTGATTATGGTATTAACTGTTTTGAGATTTATCATCACAGTTAGTTAAACTGCATCCAATTCCTACCTGGGTATACATCAGGAAAATAACTCCAGGTGCCTCAATTGGTGGGGACTGAAGCTTATTTCCAAATGGAGAAGCTTCTGTGGTGTGACTGCAATATAAACCAAGCTCACATGGAAGAGAATATAATTCTGAGTGACTAACATAATCCTCAGATTTAGAGCTTCTCTGATCAAAGACCACCCATATTAAAGTGTTTGGAAAGTAGGTGGCACATGGTGGGTACTGTTCCAAATCACTCAGTCACTCAAGTAATCACCCCCTTTACATGAGACCTCCTGCAGAAACAACAGCACAGGCATCTACTCCTAGTGAGCATCATCTAGGCACTTGGATGCTGATGGATTCCTTTTGCAGGTTTCTGATACATAAATAAATCTAACCATGGGAAGGGGCAGTGTTCGAGTACCCAGGGATTTGACAGGTACATTTCAAAGCTGAAAAGGAAATGTTTGTATTACTGAGTAGCTAAAAAATCAGACCTTGGTCCTTCAGGATGGCAGTCACCTCTTCATTGGAGATGCTCGAGCAAGGGTGTGTGCTTGTGAGTGGGTGAAATGTATTGCTGTGTAGAGTTGGGCAAGCTCATTGCCTGAACTGCCACCTATGCCCTCCACTGGCTGAGTGCACGGGGTTTAATTTCAGAGGCAAAGTTCCTTGTTGGAGCATTTCCAGAGCCAGCCTGTGTTAATGATGCACTTTCCTGACTCTTCCTGGGCTAAATACTGGTGCTGTCTACAGCTATTACAGAAATGATAGTGCCTCTGGAGTTAGATAATACTTAGAAGTGATACTTACATTGCCCACTCCAGCTTCTCATTTTTTATTGAGTTATACAGCGTCTGAAACAAGAACATAATATTAGCCCTTAGCATGTCCTCCAAGAACTTAGTCCTTTCTGTAGAAACCTGCTGTATACTACCTCTGTGCCACAAGACGGTCTCAGTGAGCTGCCCAAGTACTAACTTGTTCCTGGACAGCTGTTTGAAATATTGGAGCAGCCAACTATTGTAACAGAAAGGCATAAGAGTGAGGGTCACTCTGGATTCATGCTCTAAGTGAACACCTGGCCATTTGAGTGGGGAACAGGAATCAGGGTGTGGTTGGCTATAGAAACTGGCATGTCCTAACCACTCTTGCCTGTGGGGGGCAAAAGGCCTAAACAGACCTTTGGCCTGCCTCTCCCAAATGACAAGGGCAGAACTGTAGACTTGGTCTGGTGAAGGAAGAAGTCCTGAGCAAAGTTAGATGCATAGCAGGTGTAGGGATCTCTGCTGCACATCTCAACAGCGAAACCATGCAGGTCAGCCCTGCCTTCCAGTCAGAGCCTAAAGGCTCTGAATAGGCTCTGTGACTCGGAGCTGCTCCTGGGTGAATTCCTGCCTCCCCAAAGGTTGTCAGTGGCTTTGCCACCTCAAGGCAAAGTGCAGAGAGGGATATTTGAAATGACCCAATAGTAAGTGATGAACACCTAGCACAGAGTGAAGATGGCAGAGCCCAGACCATCACATGTATTAAGCCCCTGCATGTTTCAAAATGGCCGTTGGGACACTTTATCTAAAGCTCATTTGACAAGGTTCAGATAAAGTGGTCCTGTGGCCATTTTGAAATGCATGGGGGCTTAACACACATGACAGTGAGGCAAAATGTTCCAATTAGAACATGGAGCAGACTCAATTAATCGAGTCTACTCTGATGCATTCTAATTAGAACATGTACAATCATGCCCATAGGCACCCTGGATGACTCCATGTTTAAATGTCTAAGTCTGCTACCCATCCACAAAGTGGGCATGTGTAGGCTACAGATATTACCATGAATGCTCAGTCTGCTTGACTACGTAGTTGTCACATGTGTAGGGCTACATGTCCAGGAACAGTATACCCATGGATGCATAAGTACTCTGTATACATCTCAAAATGGCTACTTAGATGACAAGGAAAAAATAAAATGCCACTCTTTGAGAACTGGCTTAGGGCAATGAAGTTTAACACCTGAAACTAGGCTCCAGAAGCAGGTGACCTACATTCTGCTTTTGGTGTTTGACGTTGGGCAGTTCTCTGTGATTCAGGTTCCCAGTGTGTGAAATGGGACAGTGGGGTCTGACTACCTTACTGGGGTGCTGAGAGGTCTAAATACCTAAGGTTTGCATATACCATGCCAGAAGCTTTGATGGAATTAAGGCAGTAGTTCTCAATCTTTTTTAGACTGAAGGCATCCTCAGAAAATGCCAGATGGTAGTTTTTATTTGTTTTTTGACTACAGAAAAATAACACAGCAATTCTGTTGCAAAGAATTTGGAAAGACTACAACAGGTCATGATGTCATATGTGAAATTTCTGGGTTTCTCTTGTAAATCATGTTTATACACTTAACAGCGCTAGCATTGTGCAGTGCCCTGCAACACCCTTGAAAGCATCTCAGGGCAGTCCAGGCTCTCATTCTTGGGCTGAACCTAGTAAAATATGTGGCCTCTAGAGGGCACCTGGAAATGTTCCTTCTGGCCATCATACTTGAAACTGCAATCACAGAGCTAGCTGGCTTTCGTTCCCCAGCAACTTCTGTGCAAAAGTACTCCATTTCAGGCTGCTAACATTTTTGCAACAGATAATAATGTTGGTTGGGTTAATTTATCTGAAACAGAGAAAGTGTTCATTGTAGTATGTATAACCTTTTCCCTGCAACTGCATGTGTTGTGTTTAACCAAGATGGAGGTGTATGGAGGGAATGGTGCATCTGCGGGCTGGTTGTATTCATTTGGGTGTATTGTTCTGTGCTCAGATGCATGGTGATGAGAGTCTGATAACTACAAAAACAGAGTTATGCTTTGGTAGCTTATGAGGAGGGAAAGGAGTCAACTAGTATGAATAAAAATTGTGCAGGGAACAGACCTTCAGTGACTCATTCTAACAGGCCAAAGTGTTTCAAGCTTTAGATACTGGAGCTGATAACATTTTTTTTCTAGTGGAATAGTTTTCCAATGGAAAATACTACTAATTTGATTGTATTAGAATATTCCTTGGGAATGTGCCCATTTTGTGGAAAATGTTATGGAAACAAAATGGTATGCCTACTTGCCAGATCATCAGCAGGTGAGAGGGCTGGGCTATCTAGCTTCCCTCACCCCCAATGGCTGGTCAGCTGTATCTGTAGGGAGGTATGGATTTGGGGGAGTTGGTCTACCAGACTGAGAGTGAAGTGGTAGCTGGACAGTCCCAAGTTTTCAAAAAATATGTTGCTTCTTCCAATATAGAATTTTTCAAACTACTTTTTCTGCAGAAAATGTCACATTTCTGCCATCTCTTTTGATTCAGGGCAATATTCTTTAAAAAATCCAGCATTTTCTGGGGAACAGAAAAACTGGTATGTGCTCAGCTCAGTTTAAGGCATAGTTGTTTTAGTTGTGAGGGCTATAAAGTTTGAAAACATCCTGAAAGTAAAACATATAAATGGTACATGGAGCCTGGATGGAGGGCCTGGTTAAGATGGCTCTTGCAGTTATTTCTCTGTGGTTCGGTAGCAAGGATATTTTGATTAGGAGTCTGAACAACTGTGACACTGAGCTGCTGTGTGAGCTTTCCTCTCTGGCTTCTGTTGTCCATCTGAACTTTTGGTTACCTAAAGTGTAAATTCTTCATTCTCTGCCTATGTACAGCTCCTAGCACAATAGAGCCTATCTCTAAGTTGGGACTTTTAGGTGTTACCATAAGACGTCATTCCTCTCTCTTTATATCACATTACCTTCAGCAAATCCTTTGCAAAGTCTTTTCCATTGTTTAAGCCATCCAGGTTTGCTATAAATTGCTGGCATGACATCTTCTTTCCAATATTCTGTAATACACAGTAGTAGATCATTAAATCCTAGACAGTTTTTCGTTTAATCAAACAATTTTTAAAGAACAGATTTGAGAGATTTATTTGAAGGGAGCTGGGTCTGACCCAACAGCGCAAAGCTTAATGCTCAGGAATGCTGTGTTTCTTCCATTATATTTAAATCTTGCTGGGCTCACTACTCTGGTGCCTGGTATTTGAAATCTGAACTTTGATGCAGTATCTTAAATAGCTTCTTTCATTATAAAGGGCCGAGCCAAAAGCCTATTGAATGAGAGGTAATTTTTGCAAAGGAAAGTGGGCATTAAGGCCCATCATCCCAATGTGGTGAGTAGCACTGATCTTTTGGCCCTGATGGAAATGAGTAAGGGGCAGGGCAATGAGAAATCTGGACTATTGTTTTCATCCTCTGGTGGCACTAAGAACCTGCAGCATTTCTGGTGAGAATTATCAGACAATGCAAAGGTTGTGGCTATGTAAGATCTTCTGTTATTGAGATCTAGCAATGTGGAATACAACAGGCTTTGTTGAAAGATTCAGGCAGGCTAGCCCCAGTGACTGAGGCTCCTACATAGACTAATAGGGCTGTCTGCTGTGGTTAGCCTGTGCTGTTTTTCAGCAATGTATTCCATCTGGAAAATGAAAAAACACAAAGTTTATTGTTCAGAAGCAATGACAAGGATGATGACTGGCTGGGTGAAATCTGTGTGTCCCCCTTCGGAAGGACTAGGTTAATCAATGTAGAAAGATGAGTCCCTGGATTTAAGTCAATGTTGGCCAAAGAGAAAAATCTCTAAGAACAAACAAATATGTCATCAAAAATGCTCTCCCAATGCAATCAAATCCAGGGAGCAGCCCCCAGGCACTTGTTTTTGAATTAAGCACTTGAATGTAATGCAAGCTCATAAAACAATAGCAAATTAAGAAGCTAACTGGGAACTTGTTGACTCCCTGGAGGTATTCATCTCTGTGCATGGCATTCAAAGCTCCACAGCTGTCACTGCTTCCAGCTCTGAGCCCCTTTTGTCCACAGCATTATGTAGTACCATGTGGGCAGGCTTTGGGATTAACATGTCTAGTTTCGCCCCTTGCTGTCTCATTAACTGCAGCTGAATTGAGGACATATTTCTCTTTTAGCTCCTCTGGTTGTTGGTGCCACATTTGAATGACTCTGTCTGATATTCCTAATTATGCGTACTATCAATACTAGGTTTTGGATTAGTTGGTACCCCAGGGAGATCACAGAAGAGAGAAGTAAAGTACTGTAACAAATCTGCAGCCTCCTAGGACATTGCTGTCATCATTGTGCTGAACACCACAACCGTACAGACTCCCATAGCAGTCATAGGAATGCATCTTATATCCTCTTGTTCCAAAGCATGTGCCTGTGTTGTCAATCATGGGTTCCTAAAATTAGGCTCCTAAGTACATAAAACTCAACTAAAAAAGACTTGATTCCCAGAAAGCTTAGAGCCCAGCAGCAGCAGCTGCTCATGTTTAAGGTAATACTGAAAAACTGAGTTCTTATTTAGGAGCTTAAATTTAGACTCATATTCTAACAATCATGGCTCCAGGCCTCTGCTTGCTTGTTCTAATGGACTTCTAATAGTACAGGAGATAACAAAAGTTAAGCGGTGCTGTTTTTGTTGAGCAGAGGGCAGTGGGAGGCACACACATGTGCTTGGTGGTGAGTTAGTGGGTTAGAAACAGCCACTGGAACAAATGTGTGGATGGAGGTATGGAAAAAAAGAGGAAACAGAAAGAGAGAGAGAGGAAGAGAGAGACAGGGGCATAATACTGATGAACTTCCAGGAGAGGGCAATGTTATTGGTGGCCCTGAAATATTGAATACCTGCGCACAGGGAGGACAGGAGTGTAGGCAGTACACTTGTTGAGTCAGCTAAGGGTATTCATGTTACAGTTCTTTGTGCTTCCTCTTGTACAATGAACATTTCTTAGCCAAGACGAAGCCTGTAGCAGCATTGAGGAAAGCAGTCATTTCTTGAGCTACTGAAGAGGATGAAATCATACATCTATTCCTATTTTCACAACAAAAAATGCTCTGTAGGAACCTAGGGCAGGCTCCTGGCAACATTAATTGGCATGGACTGGCTGTTTGAACTCCTCCACTATAATGGGCTAGATTCAGTCCAGGTGTTAGCAGGCTTTAGCAAAAGTTGTGCTTGCTTATGGCAGGTCTGAACTTGGTCTGTCTCTCTGGGTTCCTAATCCTGCTTCATGTGTATAATGAAATAAATGAAACTACCTTCCTGAATTAGGTCCTCCATGTAAGTAATTGCTTACACAGTTTAGAGAAACACATATGAGAGGAAGAGAATACTGGAGGCCTGTCGCACAGCCAAGTGTGGATCATAACTAGGAGAAAGGAAATTTCACCCAATCCTACATGTTCCTGGACCTGAAGAGGGAGAGCGAAAAATCACTTGAAGTTGACGACTTAGTTCTATACAGAGCATAGCTATGAACCCAATATATGTTGCAATAGCTAGTTAGCTATATCATGTCTGAATCTGCTCTTACATATTCAGTGGAGTGCTATTCATTCTGGTGTAAGTAGAATAAGTCCCAAGCTGGTTTCTTGGGACAGCTTGGATAATTATGTGCCCTTCCACAAAGAGCTGATCAATCTAAGATGCCATGACCAAGATGAGATCAAGTATCAGTTGCTCCTTCCTTCCCTAGGTGATGTGGGCCATGTGTAGGGGTCTACCCAACTCGAGTAGGCGGACAGATGATTTTGCGGGCAGATCACAGGCTCAGCCACCATTTTCACAGGCTTATTGTGGTGCCCCCCATCTCTGATTGGGCAAAGGGTCCTAGTGGCCCTTCCCTCCACTGCTGATTGGTGTAGAAGGCTGGCTGTCATGCAGCCCAGCCCCCTGCTGCTAATTGGTGGAGGGGGGCAGGGCTGCATGATTAGCAGCCCTCTCAGCAATCAGCAGCAAAGGGCAGGGGTGGCAGCCATCTTTCCTGCTCACCTTCATGCTGGCAGCCCACTTTGTGCCAGGCTGCACGGCTGGGAGGACTGCTGGCTCCTACTGAGGAGCCAGCATTTTATTTTTAGGTTGTTTTTTTTTGGTGGGGGGTTCCCCATGGATTTTGTGGAGGTTGCCCAATTTCACAGTTTCTGCACAATCCACACAATCATGATTTGAGTAGGTCCCTAGCTATGAGCCTGCTGTACAACCTCTTGCTAAGGAGATTGGGTCTCATTCATCATTAGGTGGCTCAACACAAGAACAAGAAATAAGCAAAAGAACTGGTCCACTGGCGGATCAGCAAAGGTGTATTCTGGCCCCAGTTTGGAAAGTTCTTTGCTCAGAAGAAAAACGAGGCAATTGAGACATAGCTAGGAGCTGAATATAAAGATGCTCCTGCTAAGCAGTGCCCCCTCTCTTCTTATCTCTGTTTGGTCTTATGGCAGACAAGTTTTAAAGTGAGGAGGCCTAAAACTAACCAACACATCATCTGGAAAAGGAGGGTCTTACTATATTTCCTGTAGTTTGAAATCTTTTCTCAAGGTGCGTTCACCTTGAGAGGCTTCTTATTTCACACAGTTTGATTTCTTAGCACTCCTAGATGCTGCTTGGGTTCAGGGAGCTCCAGGGGAGAACATTCTTGGATCAGAGTGGTTTTTATGAATCTCTGCCTGGCAAGACTATCACAAAAGTACATGAGGCAGGTGTCTGGCAATGCATGCTATAGAAGTTGTACCCTGACCTCTCATCCATGTGGTACTGTGGGGTCTTCTGCCCCTGCTGGCACTGCGGCACCTATAATGTGCCATCCCTTCCTAGCAACAGCTGCAGTTTCTGTGGACCTGGTGGGCTTGCCTCAGTGTTGAAACTGAATCAGAAGACGTCATGGAACAACATGCCTTCCTTGGCTTTTCCCAAAATGCTCCAGGCAATCAGTGGAGCAACACCAATTTACTTCAGCCAAACATCTGGCCTGTATGGTTTTTTGCCTCTGTAAAGCAGTAATGGGTCATTTTGCCTTCCCATTTTATAGATGAAGAAACTCAAATACTTAGAAGAGACCTAGGTTGTTGGGAAACTGGCAGAAGAGTGGGGGATAGATCTCACATCACTTGCCTGCCAGCCCAGGGCCAAGTACAATGGGCATTATAGGTTACTTACAGATGTTAAAAATAAAACCAAAAATGCACTTTATTGGAAGAAGCAGCACCTTAGTTCAAGCAGGTTCTGCAGTGTCTGTATAAATCAGGCACTTCAGCAGGGCTTTTTGGCAGTTTTGTCTAAAATTGATCCAATCAACTATTAGATAAAAGAGCCAAAAAAGCTCCCCTAAAGTGCCTGATCTATACAGACATTGGGAGGGCCTGGTCTAACTAACGCAACGCCTCTTTTGGGCATGCGCTGACTTTGGCATGTTAGTGCACCAAGTTTAAAGTGCCGAGTTTTTTGTTTTGTTTTTTTAAACATCCATAAGCAACCATGTCTCATCTGCAACAGAACTCCTGGCTAGAAACCTGTGTTGTCCCCTTGGCCTTCTAGAATGCAAAATGGAAGATGATGAATGAGAGTGGGGAAACTGAGCAGTGCAATCATACTAATTAACTAACTATGGACTAAATATATGCATAAGTCTACTGTGAGGGATTATAGGGAAATGGTTTCTCCATGGGAAATCAGTGGGGTCTTCACCAAAATTAATGCTTCTAAGGAGGAGGTATGGAACAGTTCTGGAAATACAGACCCACAGAAGGTCCCTAGCACCATAAGGCTTGCAGGAATTTCTATGCCACTACTTGTGTAGCTGAAGGGGACAGGGATGGGTAGATGCTTTCCCAGTGGACCTATGGAAAAGTGCAGGGAAAGTGGAGTCCATAGATGTTATTTCAACCTGAAGGCTATAGTTAGCCATGACTGACTGACTCTGCTGATGTGGGGGTTCCAGTCCTTGGAGAATTTATAAGTATGAACGCTTCACATGAGCTTTATGCTAGAGACAAGATGCAGCCTAAAGACCAGCTGAGATTTAGCCACAAAGCTTGAAATGAACAAAGAGTCTGAAACTCGGCATCTTCTCTACTTGTTTTACACCAATGTGACTCCACTGAGTTCAATGGAGTTACTCCACAGTGGGTGCACCTACACGAGATGCTACATCACCGTAATGATGCACTATGGCGATGTAGCTTGTTGCTATGGTTACGCAGTGTCAGCAGGAACAAACCGTGACACCAACATTACATTGCCATAACAATGAGCTACCTTGTTATAGCACATCGCTACAGTAATGTAGCTGCTAAGAATAACCATGTTCCACCGGGATGGCGTAGTAACGGCTGTTACTACGCTGTCATTTAGTACTTCCTAAAGCAAGTGCTAAATGGTACAGTAACAATTGCACCACAGGGGGCACATGTAGACCTGCCTAATTATATCTGTCTCTCTCTCAATCGATCTATGAAAAACCTAAAGGACACCAATAGGCTGAAATATGACAGATTCCTAAGTCACACAACTGTGAGCACAAATAACTAAATAGGGAAATATGCACAGTAAATTCCCCAGCTTACATAGATAGACATGGTGACTGCACATGCAAATTACCATACATTTTGTGTGAACATTTACATTTACTGAAAACAGCTAATTGGTTTATTATTCGGTATGTGCCTTTGCTGGACACTGCTGTACACTGCAAAGATAAGGAAAGCTCAGTCCTAACGCAAAGGATTTGCAATCTAGATCTGAGAAACAAAACAAAACAGGCATAGAGCCTATTTTTGTGGGCCTCAGGCAAGCCAGACTAAGGAAGACTAGGCCCATGTAAAGCAGGGGTGGGCAAAATATGGCTTGCAGGCCAGATCCAGCCCACCAACTGATTGTAACTGGCCCATGGCTGCCCCTGTGGTGCTCTGCATGGGGCTGTGTCCTGCTCACTCTTGCCTGGGGCAACCTGTGCCTTGCTCCTGCCTGCATCTACTGATGGCGCTGCCCTGGCATCAGCCCCAGCCAGCACACACAGCTTCCCAGCAGAGCTGCTCCTGCTCCTGCTGCAGCCGTCCCAGTTCTTCACAGCTCCCCCTGCCTCCAGTGGCTCCTCCTGCTCCTCCTCCAGCTGCTGCTGCACTGCACCAGGCAGAGGGGAAGCTGCAGCTGGGCAGCTCTTGTCTCAGTGTATGGGGCTCCAACTTCAGGCGTCTTCCACCCACTCCACCTGTCTGGTGCAATGATCAGCTACCTGAAGGTGGCCGAGTGGGTAGAAGGCACTGGAGCTGGAGTCTCACCCAGCAGTGGTAGGAGGAGGAGCTGAGCAGTACCTGGGTGGCTGCAGCAGGAGCAGCCCTGCCAGGAAGCTGTGCACACTGGCTGGGGCTGGGGCCATCGGTGGGTGCAGTGTGGGTGTGGGCAGAAGTGCAGTGTGGGCTGCTCAGGGTAGAAACAACTGGGGCTTAGCCCCATGCGGATCACCCTGGGGGCAGCTGTGGGCTGGATGGGGGGTGGGGTGGACTGCACCTGCACTGCACCACTCAGGCAAGCTCTGGTGCATGCATTCCCTATTATGCAATTGCCTCTATATTCCCTACTCAAAAAAATATAAATCAGGACAAAAAAATTTTGAAATTAAAATATGATGTAGTATATGTTTGATTTTAATTATATGATTTGTTTATTTATAGTTTGTTAAAATGATATTTTCTGAAATATTTTATGTGTACAGCCCCAGATAGCTCACCAAAACTGAACTGGCCCCCAACTGAAATAATTGCCCACCCTGATATAAAGTTACATATAATCCAGTCTCAAGGGTTACAATATTGGCAACCTTTGGCAGGCAAAAAATCATCAATCAGGCCCTCAAAATCACAAGACTAGCTTAAAAATCAAGAGCTGGAGCATTTTTACTTGTACTGTTATTTGTTTTTGAACCATTGTTCGCATTTTTCCATCTTCAGTTTTCCAGTGCAATTGTGGTGAAAAGATTCTTCTATGCCTGTGTATAGCTCACCGTTTTAAGTCAGTCTCATTGTTTTTTAAGTCTTGACTTACGTTATATCAGAATTAAGGGTTTTAAGAGACTCGCCAATTCCAGATGCACACCTATGCCAGTAACCAATTGACATTAATGCCTTCTGAACAAGCAGTATCTCATTATATTTTTCACAGCTTTGGTATGTGCAGTAATAGGCTGAAATGCAGGTATATGTGACATTAAAATAACTCAACTGGGGATGTTATGACAGCATCTACAATAAAACAGTTAGGAATGAGAGTAGATCGAGCCATTTAAATGTGCCCTACTCATCCACTCCACCTCTCATGTAATGTTTTAAAATAAAAAATGATAGGGCAGATAATTTACAGATACTGTATTTATAAAGATCACTTCCCCTTGCAGAATTTTCTGGTAAGTGATCTTTAGTTAGAAGATGATTTCTTGATTCATGGAAACCCACTGGAAAGAACATAGGTTGGAGGAAGCACTTAGCATATTTTAGGAGCTGCTGTAATCTGGTGTCAGGGCAGGTGCTCTGAATATCATTGATATGAATGCAGATACTCATGTTCAATCACGAACATTACAGTTGAGGAAATCCTACTCCTATGAAATCCACACAAGTTTTGCCACTGACTTCATTCATTAGGAACAGAACTGTCTTTCTGAGCTCACCACGGGAAAAGTGCCCTCAGAAATGTGTCATTTGGCTACTTTATAAAGTACATTGTTTTACTGCACAATTATTTAGGTACACACACAAACAAAATGCCTTTTTTTGCACAGAAGAAAATAAATCAAATGCCATTGTTTCAAAGCAAAGCACTACAATGACTGCACTTACCACCTGGTAAAGGATTAAAGAGCAGAAAGAGGGTCCAGGAGCAGAAGGAAGGAAAAAAAAGGAGGAAAAGAAGGAGAAGAAGAAATTAATGTTACACATGCAGAAGAATAAAGAAAAGAACTTTCACAGCGAAGAGACCCTTTTCTGCCTTAATCCAGGAAACAAACACACATTTTCCTGGATATTTAAAAAACTTTCTTTTGAAATGTCTTGAAATTTACCTTGGATGTTATCCAGTTTCCCAATTAAAAACAAAGGGAAAAAAATTAGTGCTCTTTGAAAAACCTCCATCTTTCTCGGCAGGTTTTGGAATTTTGTTTCTTCAAAGAATGAACAATTTGACATTAAAAAAATGCCTTTGATGATAAAATTTCAATGAGCTCCAATAATTTTATTCCAAAGATTCATGGATTTTTTCCACAGTCCTATGCCAAACCTATATTCAAGGGCACAAATCACCTTATTCCATGCGTAATTATTGTGCTGACAGTCACTTGGAAATCTACTGTCTAGTATGTAACATAATGTTGTCAGAGCTGTATGACACAGACTACTTCTGAGAATCTGAGATTCACCTGTCACTGGATTACTTGTTGTCAGTGGGTTACTTGAGCTCTGGGAAATCGCAGGGCTCTACTTACGGTAGCCTTTCAATGCAAAGTTAAAAAAACAGTATTTGTACTCCAGCTCATAGGAAGCCTGTCTTAGTGAGATATACTTGCTGTTTACAACTTCACTACTCTAATTTCTTCCCTGTGCCCCTATTTAAACATTATCCTATCTTGCAGTCCATTTAATTATTCTTTTCAGTCCTATAGTTACATTAATGCCCTTCTCAGGCCCTTCTCCATGCCTCTGTTGTATGGTTTATTTCTATCCCTAATAACCTAACTCACTCTATGTATATCTGTCTCAAATGTATGCTTGTCTAAAATTGCATCTGAAAAGCTGTTTAACCACTGCTGCTTCTGGCTATGTCTAGTCTTTTGTGGACCTGATCTCTCTCTCTTTAGCACCTTATTTGCTAGCTCTCCCTGCAAGAGAAGGAGAAGATAATCTACTCTCAAAGCATGAATGGAGTTGGTCCAAGACAGGAAGAAGGAGGTGCCTTCTCAGAGCCTCAGTCATATTTGATCTATTACTAAAAATGTAGTACTAAATACTTTTAAAGGAAAATAAAAATAATTCAGTGACAAGACTGTCCTTAGAGGAAAAAGCAGCATGTACTACAGTCTGTGCCCATAGCAGCTGGCTCCTTTTTCACTACCCATGTCATTGGAGTACCAATGCCTTCACCCATTCCAATGGCAGTAAGGAAATGCAACTCTGATACTGGTGAGGAGGATTTTCAGTTTTGCTCCTTACAGGGCATGGGGTTATTGTAGGGTTGGCAGTGATGAGGCTGATAACTTCAGTGCTAATGCCCAGTTATCAACAACACAAGAGGAAGCATCATTCTAAGTCTGTGCCTAATGGTCAGAGCGCAGCCTGACTGCACTCAAAGCGAGCCCTGCTGTCTCCTGAAAAAGTGTGCCATGATGTTATCTGACCCTGTCCACAAGAACCAGCTCTCTCCTCTGAAGCCCAGTGCCCTCCAGTAACAAGCTCTTCAGGGAGGAGCATCTCAGCGTATCTCATGGATTCACCGCCATGAGGAATGTTTTCCCAGAACTGTGCAGTGCAGGAGCTTTGGTTTCAGAAAACTTTTTTGAGGGGAATTAAGATTTGAAGGGTGAGTCACAAACCTGAGGTGGGGGCAGTAAGGATCTGTACCTTTCCTCTAAGAGGCGTTGTACTTAAGTACAACCCCCCACCAACTTTCCTGGTGTACTTGCCACTAATGTGGAAGAAGGAGCTGGGTCATGCCTATGCTCTCTGTGCAGCTCTGTGCAATCACTGTGGGGCCAGGGGCAAGGCATCCCTAGTAAACATGATGTTAAAATCCTAAAAGTAATGGACTCCAAATTAGCTCTGTTGTCATGACCAGGATAAGTGTTCCATTAATGCCAACATGGTGACAGGAAAAGGTGATGCTGAAAGCAAACAGGGCACAAATCCCAAACCATCTTCCCCAAGCCAGCTTCCTTCCTCTGATTTAATTCTTCCTTCCACTATGTACAGTTTTGCCTTATTCCATTGTATTTTATTTATTTTTCATGCTTGTTTTGCTTTTTCCCCATCTTATTCTACCTCTGCTATTCCTTTATTTCCTCTTCTGTATATCACTTCCTGGTTTTTCTCCCCCCCTTTCTTCCAGATCAGCTCCCCTTGTCTCTGTTTGCCTTCTCATTTGCTTCATTCCTGGGGACTGTTACCCAAGTTGCCATCCTGCTACTCACAAGTTCAAAGATGTAGCTTTAAGGATAGATTGTCCAGGGCACACTCTAAGCTGGGGCTAGGGCTGGAGAGTGGACAGACCTAATAGATGCTGTCTACAGACTCACACAAACAAGCGGGGTGAATTTCTATACAACAGGTTTCTGCCAAAATGTACCAACTGTCTCTCTGTGCTGAAATAACTTGTAGTGGAAGAGAAGCAAGGTCAGTGGCAGGCAGAGGAGTACCAAATGAAGAGGTGTCAGGAGCACAGGAAGGCAATTAACAGCTGTATGTATAAAAAGGTATTTGTAGGATATCCCTGTGATCCATATAGGATATAGGGACTCCCTTGGTCCCATGGTTTAATTTCTACTTCTTTGGAAATCACCGCCTCTAGGAGAGGAGAAGGAAAATAAAACTGGGAGATCTGAGACTGATGAAGTTAGCACTTCCACGAGCAGGAATACAGGCCTGATTTCACATTATGCACGTTTGGCATACAGGATTGGGGATCAGATAACAGTGATAAATGGAGAGAGCCATTCTGGGGTCAAATTAACAATTTCAGGAACCTGATACAACAACAGACCCAAGCAGCAGGGTTCCAGTTATCCCCCCCAGTGAAAGGCAGCATATTCATTGAGATTGCAGTCCCAGGCATTTTCTCAGGGTTCTCTGCTTTCAAATATGATTCTCCTACTCTTAGTTACATTTTCCCTCTTATACATAGCCCAGCTGCAATTATATCCATTACAAAAGTGTTCTCTCCTATTAGAACTCCTAGATCATATTCATTATCCGTTAGGAATAACTCCTTCATGTTTAGCTCTGAGAATCTTTTATCACTTGGTATATAATCTCCTGCAATAGTTAGTTGCTGTTCTCAAACCAATCTTCCATTAGGGGAGCAGCCTGAGCCCATTCTACTTACACTTTGTTTTTGAAGGTCCCTTTGCTGTGACACTGAGCTCAAAACAGTTTCCAGGGATACACCTACACATGCAATTAATGTGAAACAGTCAACACAAGAGCTTATTGATCCAGAGCTTATTGCTCTTGGGTGTGTGTACACCTGAGACCGCAGCACACTGAGCTTGGTTGGAGCTGACAGGGCTCCAGGGGTCGGCCTACTAGCTTGGGATTGCTCTCCCACCCTGGTTCAATGTGTTGTGGAGGGGCTGGCTGGGACACAAGGGTGCTTCAGTGTGGGACTAGCTTACAGGCAGCCCCCATACTTAAGCAACCTTGTGCCCTAGCCAGCCAGGGCAGCATCTACACGTGTAGTTCTGTGGAGTTAATTAGTTTACTCCAGTCTAATAGGGGCACACTTGTGGGTGCACAAAGTTTACTGTGGAACTAATGGCCGCCTATCTACATGCTGCTTTGCATTCTAATTAGATTAATCAAGTTAATTGATTAATCAAGTCTCCAAGTTCTAGTTAGAATGCTCCAGCTGTGTCATGTGTATAATCCCCCATGCATTTAAAAATGGCACTTTATTTAAACCTTGTTGCATGAGGTTTAGATAAAGCTTCCCATGGCTATTTTTAAATCTGTGGGGACTTAATATACGTGACTGTAGCAGGGGCCAGGCTGAGCCCCGTACACATTGGGATGATGGCAATCAGCAGGCTTCTCAGGTGGCAGATCCCCGGTCGGGCTTGCAGAGAAACAGTGAGCCTCCGTGCCAAAGGCATGCTCCACTGTGCAGCCAAGGAGGCAGTCAGCACGCAGCAGCCACCTGTCAGGCCCCACTCCTAGGCTGGGAGGGTCAGAGCTCCATCTCCATGGGGGCATGGGCCGCAGCCAGAGAAGAAGATAGGCGGCAGGCATGGGAAGTGCTCCCTAGGGTCAGGAAGTGACAGGTACAGGGGATAATGAGCTCATCTGGAGCTCTCAGCACCTGTCAGCGACAGTGGAGCACGTGTGAACAACCCAGAGACAGGGTTGTCTCAGATCAACCTGGAACTTCTTATGAAAGGCTGTGCCAACCCCAGGAGAGGGGGAACACTGATGCAGGCCGGACCAAGTGCAGCATTCCTCCATGGAGACAGAAGACTGGGAGCCGAGGACTAGGACCACTCCAGCTCTCTGGACAGAATCCTGACTGATGCTCGACTATAGAAGGTCACATACCTTTTGGGGCTACTCCAGGTTTTGTGACACCCCTGGTCCCACATTATCCAAAGGGCAAGACCTGAAGAGCTGGGCTGCTCGAGGAAAGGTGACTGATATTTCCTGCTGGGCCAAGGGAAGGCTGAAAGGCAGGCATGGACACAGCCATTTGAGTTATATTAGTTTATTTGTTTTTTTACATGGGCCAAACTCCACTGACAGTGGACCTCCAGAAAAATCTGGAGGGCTCAGCTGAGACAGGTTGACTCTAGGAAATGCAGTCCCTTTCCATCACTGATTCTTCCTGCCCAAGTGATGAAGCCACACACCTGGCCCAGCCCGGCATCTGTATCAAGCACTGACAAGAACACCCAAGTAGAAAAGGGTGGAGTGTAGGGGAGGTGAAGCCCCACAGAAGATCCATAGATATCTAGACCCATGCCAATTTCAGACAACTTTCTTCACTCAGGTTCTACCTCCTGATACACCTTTTTCAGTTACAGCAAGTCTTGGTGGGTGAGATAGTAAAACAATAGAGTGAGACACCTGCTGAGCATGCAGGATGTGGGCCCTGTTCTGGTGTAGCCGTTCGACCTGGGTTCCTCTACAATTGGTGCATTGCCTGGGAGGGCTGCATAGGATCTGTGAGGATCTGGTTCTAACCTGTGGGCCAAGAAGGGAAGGTGATGGAAGATTCCTCCACTGGCATGGTCGGTCCTATAGCCCCCAGGCTACAGCCACAGGAAACCATATTGTAATTGCTATAGCAGTAGGTCCAGGCCTGAGCAAGCAACATGGATGCCCACTACACCTTGTTTTCATGACAGAAAGACCTGGCAGAAAGGTTAGCCAAAAATGCAGGTCATGAATGTCCACTGCCATGGGAAATTGAATGATGAAAATGAGAAAAGAAAATGACCCTGAGGCCTATCTTGAATCTTTTGAGTGCACCACCTCCACAGCAGAGTGGAATGTTGGCAGGTGGGCCATCCATTTAGGACCTTTGCTGACAGGGTATGCTTAAGCCACATGCTGAGCTTTGTTGCAAACTAATGCTCTTGATTATAAGAAGGTTAAGGAAGCCATAGTATACCACCTTGAGGCTTCCCCCAGGCATTATCAGTTACAATTCTGAGAAAAGAAGAATAAAGGAGAGAACCCCTCCCAGATACTGGCTCAGACACTCAGAGACATGACCGCAAAATGGCTGAAACCTGAAGAGACACTGAATCTCCAGATATTTGACTGGAGCAGTTCATTTGGGACCTCGAGGTGCAGACCCAAAAGTACGTAAAGCAGCACCAACCAGATACACTGAAGGAGGTGGTTAAGTTAGCTGATGCCTTTACAGAGGCGGACGAGGAAGCACCCAGAGAATGTGGGTAAGAACAGAATCATGATATCCTGCACTCCCAGCTCGAAGAGAGTTCAAGGACAATAAGCATGGGGTGACATCCCATAAGGACAAGTGCAGTCAATGTGGATTGTCCAGTCATTCTTCTTGGAAATGCTTAAGGAGTGTTTTAGGTCAGCATTTGGGATGTGACCTGCCCCATAGAATGCTGGAAACAGAGTTGATGAGACTGAACAGGAACAAGTAGACTGTAGTTTCAGACACGCGTGTCCTAGACAGGCACACCCACAACTCATTGTGGATGTATACATAGGTGGGTGGATGATTATCACTATAGTGAACAGTGGATGTGTGCAGTTGATAATATATGCTGGCACCCTAACACCGCAGCTGGGGACTCCTGCTGGCAAGAAAACAGTGGCTTGTATTCATGGGATAGCCACAACATATCAGCTAAGAAGACTGTGGGTCAAGGTAGCAGGTAAAACCCATGAGATGCTTATTGGGATCTCCAACAACCTCCCATGCTGTATGATTTTGAGGTGAGACTGGCCCAATTTTCAGGAGGTCTCATGGCATGCCCTAAAGCAAGCAGCTGCAGCAGGCCATGAAGCTCCTGAGGTAAGCTGTCACACAGAGGGGTTAGTTGGAGAGACAACCTCAGACAAAGAGGCCCCTGAGATCCCTCAAAGGAATTGACAAATTGAGTTAATTCTAGGCGGATTAGATGGAGGAATCAGTGTTGCACCACACATACATTGAAGACCTGGTCCGATGTAATGAAGAGCTTCTGCAGCTGGAGAAAGCAAGCCAAGTTCCTCGGTTTGAAGTTAGAAATGATTTCCTCTACAGAATAGATAAGGGAAAGGAAAATTGTTCAGCTCCTAGTAGCTCAAAAGATGTTGGAGCAATATCCTTTTGCTAATACAGCTAGCCAATGATGGCCCCTTGGATGGACATCTCTCGTGAGATAAAATGGGGGCATGCTAGATGCAGAGGTTTTATTGGCCAGGACTACACAAAGAGGTCAGGTAGTACAGTGAGACCTTCCCAGTTTGCCAGAAACCATCAGGAGAAAAGCCTCTAGTAACTCCCCTGATTGTGATTTCTATCACTGGGAAGTCCTTTGAGCACAGCCCTATTGTCAAGCCCCTACCGTAGATATTGTTAGGCCTCTTCCCAAAAGCACCAGTATATATTGCTACCAGTATATATTGGTATATATACCAGGCTACCAATATATATTGGTAATCATGGATCATGAGACAAGATTCCCTGAGGTGTTATCTCTGGCTCCCAGGATAGCCAGAGGATTGCTTAAATGGGTAGCTAGGGTGGGCTTCCCTAAAGAGATTATCACTGATGAGGGAAACAATTTTATAGCTGAAGTGATGTGTGGGTTGTATGATACCTTGTGAATAAAACACCTTCGCACCTCCATATATCATCCCCAAACCGATGGCCTCGTCGAGCAGTTCAATCAAACTATGAAGGCCAAGCTGCAGAAATGCATCCAGGAGGAGCCAGAAAGATGGGATCAGATATTAACTCTGTTAATGTTTGCAATATGAGAGGCTCCTCAAGCCTCAACCAGATGTTCTCTTTTGGAACTGGTGGATGGGTATCAGCCCAGGGGCCTGCTGAACATGGTCAGAGAAGACTGGGAGCAACAATGAGCCTTGGGAGCTCAAGTCTCTGGGCACCTCACAGAACTTTGGCAATGGTTAATCAAGCATAGAAAAATAATGGAGGAAAACCTCCAAAGAGCCCAGACTAAGCAAGACTCTTACCATGACTGCAAGGCCTGAGAGTGCACATTTAAAGCTGGGGACAGGGTTCTGGTATGGTACCCAACCAGAACAGCTGGCTTCTGTCAAGGTGACAGCGTCTCTTTGAGATATTGTGCCAAGTTGGGCCAGTGGATCATGAGGTCATCCAACCAGGGCACAGACCTCTCTAAAAGATATTTCATATAAATCTATTAAAAGAGGTGGCACAACCACAAGGGTTTCCTAATAACCCCTTTCCCAGACAACTTAGCATTGGGACTGTCACCAGAGGAGCCTGAATCTGTCAGAGAAGCTACACTGGGTGAGCAACAAATGTTGTACCATGGCGGTAACTCCCAGGTTCATTACAAGAATATTCTGATGTATTTTGCATGGAACCCAGGCATGCAAAAGGGGTAGTGCACAAGATCACCAACCCTCCAGGTCATGTGGTTAGAGAAACCTGGCGTAGGATTCCACTGCATTTATATGAGCCCATTAAACAGGAACTACAGAAAATGCTGGACATGGGAATTATCAGAGAGTCCAGAAGTCAGTGGCAAAGCCCCCTTGTGGTTATCCCTAAAAAGGACAGGTGTATGCTTGTGTATAGATTTTAGAATGGTCAATGCAGTAGTTAAATTTGATGTTTTTCTAATGCCCTACATGAGAAAGATGTTTGAACAAAATGGACAAGTTAAGTTCATAACCACTTGGTTATGATGAAAGAGTACTGGAAGATCTCCATGGCTGCAGAAAACCATGAGAAAATGGTCTTTGGCATCCCATGGGGATTATTTGAATTTTGCCACATGCTGTTCAGGCTGCAATTGTCTACTAACCCCATATTAAGCCTACACCTCTGTGTACATAGATGATGTGATTATATTATCAGAACACTGGGATCAATACCTGGAGGCCTTACGTAAGGTACTCCAAGAGCTGTGGCGAGCCAGATTAACAGCCAATCCAGGCAAATGTAGGCTGGCCCAAAAAGAAACTCAGTATTTGGGTTTTCAAATGGGACAAGGGAAGATACAACCATTAGTGGACAGAATGCAGGATTTAAAAGATTAGAAACAGCTAGTAACAAAGAAGCAGGTCAGGTCCCTCATGGGTCTTGCAAATTACTGCTGTAAATTAATTCTCCACTTTTTGGAAATAGTGGCACCCTTGATGGACTTCACTAGGTCCAATGTGCAATAGAAGATTAAACGGAATCCAGAAGTGCAGAAGGCATTTGAACAAATAAAACAAGCCCTGTGCCAAAAACTGGTCTTGTATAGTCTGGATTTTAACCAAACCTTTATTTTACAGATGGATGTATCGGGGTGGCCCTTGGGGCTGTTTTGATGCAAGAAAAAAAAGGCATCAAGCATCCAACTGTCTATGCCAGCTATAAGTTACTAGAACATGAACGCTTAGCTGTTAAAAGGGCCGTAAACAGTTTTGCTATTACCTGTTGGGGAGACTCTTCATTCTGGTCACAGACCATGAACTACTTAGGTGGCTCCAGTCTGCAAATCAGATAATGCATGCATCACTAGATGGGTGCTGGCACTACAACCTTTTCATTTTACAGTCCCACACCATCCAGGCAAGAAAAATATTGTAGCAGACTTCCTCTTATGCAAAGATGAAGAGGAGGTGCCAACCAGATTACAAACATGGATACACCAGGGTACAGAGCAAAAGGCAGCAAGTGCTCCCACCAATCTGAAGATGGGGTCTATAGCAGGTGCCAGGCTGAGATCCATATTCACTGGGATGATGGCCATCAGCAGGCTTCTTAGGTGGCTGATTCCTAGAAGGGCTCACTGAGAAATGGTGAGCCACACTCCAAAGGCATGCTCCGCTGTGCTGCTGAGCAGACAGCCGGCATGCAGCAGACACCTGTCAGGCCCTGCTCCCAGGCTGGGGGAGGGTCAGAGCTCAGCCCTGTGGGAGCACAGGCTGCTTCCAGAGAGGAAGGCAAAAAGCAGGCACGGGAAGCACCTCCTAGGGCCAGGAGGTGGCAGGTGCAGGGGATAATGAGCTCTCAGCACTTGCCACTGGCAATGGGACACATGGGGGCAAGCCAGAGACAGGGTTGGCTTAGACCAACCTGGAACTTCTTATGAAAGGCTGTGTCAACCCCAAAAGGGGCATAGCCATTTGAGTTATATTAGTTTATTTGTTTCTTTACATAAGCCAAACCCCACTGACACTGGAACTCCAGCAAAATATGGAGGACTCAGCTGAGAGACGCTGACTGTAGGAAACACAATCCCTTTCCGTCCCCGACTCTTTCTACCCAAGCAATGAGGGAGCATGCCTGGCACAGCCCAGAGTCTGTATCAAGCACCGACAAGAACACCTGAGTGGAACAGGGTGAGGTGTAGGGAAGGAGGAGCCCCACAGAAGATCCATAGACGTCTAGACTTATGCTGAGCTCAGCCAACTCTCTTCACTCAGGTACCATGTCCTGATATACCTTTTTTCAGCAAGTTGTTACAGCAAGTTGTGGTGGGCAAGACAATAAAGCAAGAGAGATACCTGCTGAGTGTGCAGCATGCAGGACCCATCCTGGTATAGCCACTCTATAGGTCCCTCTAAAATGGTGAGCTGTAATGGGGACGATCAGGTGAAAGAGTCCCAAACTGCACACCGGGGGATCCTAGGGTGGGGACCATGCATGAAAGGAAAAAAAAAAATTAAAAAAACCACTTACCTGCAGCAGGGCCCACAGCGCAGCTGGAGTGAAGGATGGAACCCACACGGGTTGTAAGCTGCGCCTTTATTCAGCTGAGGCCGGCCGGTGACGTCATTGGCAATCACCAGCCGGCAGGACTAAAAAGGACCACTTGCGGAGGCTGGGGAAGAGAGGAGGAGAGAGAGTCAATGGAGACTCTCAGTGCCGGTGACAGCAGGCATATCCAGAAGGAGAGAGAGAGCCAGCAGAGGCTCTCTACACCAGCGACAAACGACGTGCTCAGGACGAGGGAGAGCCGGCAGGGGCTCTCTGCACCCGTGAAGGCTGGTGTGCCCAGGAGGCAGGAGAACCAGAGGAGGCTGTCTGCGCCAGAGGAAACTGGTGTGAGCAGCAAAAGAAAAAGCCCGGCAGGGCAGTAACAGGATTGGCGGCAGACCACAGCGCAAGCAGCGGCTGACTAGATCAGAAAGGACTACAGGGTGTGGGAAGCAGAACACCTCAGACGATGTCGGGGGAGAGCGACTCCGCAAACCGCTTTTGGTGGTGTGAAGGGAGTACTAGCTCCAGAAGAGAAGCCTTAGCCACCCCTGACCAGATGATGGGTCAACTCCCAGAGAGTTCCCAGGTACTGGGTGCGGGATACTGACTGGCGGAGACAAGGACGAAGAGATCGTAGAGAGAGTGATGAGGATGCACCTCTGTATCCTAGTGGTAGGGCCGGGGAGGAAGCCAGGCAGACCCTCTCATACTTGTAACTTTGTTTTGTTCTTTTCCCGTCCCTCCCCTTTTGGAGGGGTTGTGTGGCAGGATAGACGATACCAAGGGACTAAGTCCCCTAGCAAGGAAGAGGTCCCAGTTAAGGGGAAGAGAGCACAGCAGAGAGGCACTGGCAGGGCAGCTCCTTTCCATCCTTCTCCTTTTCTTTTTCTTTTTCCTTTTTTTTGTTTGTTGTTTGGTCTTTTGGTTCCTGGCTTGAGGCAGCTTAGGGTAGGAGGAGGCCCAGCTTGGGCTAGACAGTGCATCAGTTGAGCTACCATAGGAGAAAGTGCTGGGTACACAAGATTCAACAGAACATTGGGGTCAAGAGCACCGCTGCACTGGAGGAATGGCCGACAAGATCCAGTGACTCACCAAAGGCTGGCATGAGGCTGGGGTGTAGGGGAGGTGGAGCCCTACGGACAGCTGTCTAGAGGACTACCCACCACTGAGGAGCCCTTGGCGGTTTGCTCTCCCACTGAAATTAAATTCAAAGTCGTGAAGGAGAGTCTGGGGGTGGCCACCTAGGTGATAAGTATCTACCTCAGGGTTTACAAGAGATCTCAGGACATCCGTTACCAAACTTCCGGGCCATGGCAGCACACGAACGGCTGTTTGAGACTAGGTGGTCACATGAACCATTTTAATTAGAGTGCCTGCCTGGGAACTGCTTGAATTAAACACATTCCTGCACCCCCAAGCATGTGTATATGCAGCCAGTTAGTTTGCTCCACAATAAACATTTTGTGTAGATGTACCCCAGTTGTGATAAGTGGCTTATTGGGCCCATATCCACAGTTTGCAATTCTGTTACCCTCTATTACCCCTGCAGCGTGGACACATAACCATTCAGGTGTATACTGAGTGTATACAGGCTATGCATTGGCCAGGGAGGTACACAGCAATGTAGAGTCACCCAGTGTATGCATATAAGCACAAAATTGTAGCTGGACAAAAACCCAAGACAGGTGTTGGATGCTGGAGGAGTAGGATGACTCCTCCATGTTCATTCACTTAGGCACTAATGGCACTGGCAGGAGTAACCCTGATAAGATCAAAAGTGACTCTGGATGCAAGAGTGAAGGTTTTAGGGGATCAAACTGTATTCTCAGTCTTTCCCATCAAGAGTAAAGGCCCAGGCAGAAGCAGATGCATCCTGGAGACCAACATGTGGCTTGTGTAGATGGTTTCACCAAAAGGGCCTTGACTTGTTGACCAGAATGTTCCAGGAAGAAGGACGGCTGGACATAGATGGGGTCCCCTTGATGTAGTGGGGGGAAAAGCTGCTTTGCATGCAGGCCTGCTAATATAGTGATTAGGGCTTTAAACTAGATTCAATGGGGTATGGAGGCAAAAGGCCAAAAGTAAGTAAAGAGCAAGTGACCCCAAGAAAGAGGAGAGAATATGGGGAGCCTTAACAGTGTTCTCAGAGGAAAATGATCAGGATAAATAGCTAGTTATCCAAGAAATTTATATAACAATGTGGGAAACAAGGGTAATAGGCATAAAGAGCTGGGAATCCTAGTACATCATAACAGTATGGTTTAATTAAAACAACTGAGTCTTGGTGGGATTGCTGGCATAACTGGATGGTATAACTTCAAGAATGATAAAGGAAAAAAGGGAATGGCATTGCTTTCTCAATAAAAAAAAGACATACAGTTGTTTTAAGGTGTGGTATGAAGTGAGGGGTATGCCTGTTGAAAACATCTCTCGGTCAAGGTCAGAGTGGAGAACAATAGAGGTGGCACAGTGAGTGTTTGCTATCAACCACCAAACCAGGAGGGAGAGGTGAACAAGGCTTTTTTTAAACAATGCACAGCAGTTTCCAAATTGCAGGAACTGATTTCCACTGGGGACTTTAATTACTATGATGTCTGCTGGAAGGTAACACAAACATGCACAAGCATTTCTATCAAGTCCTTGGTGCACATCAAAAATAATTTTTTGGTGTAGAGTGGAGAAGCCAATTAGAGAGGAATCTTTCTCAATGTGCTGATAACAAATAGGGAGGAACTGGTGATAATGTGAAGATGGACAGTAACTTGGGTGACGGTGACCACAAATTAAGATCCTAAGGAAACGGAAGGAAGGAAATCAGCAGAATAAAGACACTGGACTAGGAAAATCGTGGGCAGGACCTCCTGTAAGGCAAGTCTGAGAGGAAAATGAGTTCAGGAGTGCTGAGTATACTTAAAGGAGCAAGCTATTCTGGTACAAAGAAAGGATAGGAAGTGCAGTAGGTGACCAACCTGCCTAAACAGCTTCAATTCATCTTCAATGTGCTGAAACTCAAAAAGGAATCCTACAAAAAGTGGAAAATTGGTTACAGTACTAGAGAAGAGTGTGACTATTGCACAGGTGTGCAGGGAGAAAATCTGGGAGACCCAGGCATGAACTGAGGTGCAACTAGGAAGAGACATAAAAGGCAATAAAAAAGCATTCTGAAAGCATGTCAGAAGAAAAAGGGCCATAAAAGACAATAAAAAAGCATTCTGAAAGTATGTCAGGAGTAAAAGAAAAACCAAGAAAAGTGTAGGTCCCTTACTAAATACCAAGGGCAATAGAGTAATGGATGATGTGGACAAGACTGAAGTGTTTAATGCCTTTTCTACTTCAGTCTTCATGAATAAGGTCAGTTAGTGGGTGACAAGCACAGTTGACATCAAAGATTAGGAAAGATATAAGCAGACCAGAGTAGTGGAAGAACGTTAGGGATTATTTAGAGAAGCTGGATGTCTTCAATTCAGCAGGACAAAACAGGATGCATCTTACAGTACACAAGCAATTGCTGAGGTCACTGCAGGGCACTTGGCTATTATGTTTGAGAACTTGTGGAGATTGGGTGAGGTTCTAGATAACTAGAAAAGTGCAAATATAGTGCCCAAATTTAAGAAAGTCAAGAAAAAATTCAGGTAATTATAGACCAGTCATTCTGGCCTCAGTACCTAGAAAGGTCATGGAGCAGACCATAAAGGGATCTATTTCTAAGTATCAGGAGGAGTATATAGTGATCAGGAACAGCCAACATGTGTTCATCAAGACCAAGTCTTCAGTCTGATGAACCTGATTGTCCTCTATTGTCTTCTATGGTAAAGTGACTGGCTCTATAGATATGATATAACTTGATTTTAGCAAAGCTTTTGGCATTATCATTAGTAAACTAAAAATCCAGTCCAGATGAAAGTACTGTAGGTGGATACATAACTGACTGGATCGTTTGTTAGATCATTACCTCAATAAGTAGTCATCAATGACTACATGGAGGAAGTGATTAATGGGGCTCCCCATGGGTCTGTCCTGGATCAGATATTGTTTAACCTCTTCATTAATGATTTGGAAGACTGGATTGAGAGCCCACGTAGCAAATCTGAGAGGACACCAAGTTGGGTGGAGTTGCAGACACTGGAGATAGATCTAGGATTCAGAATGATCTGGATAAACTGGAGAAATGGCCTGAAAGCAGCTGAATGAAAACCAATAAAGACAAGAACAAGGTCCTGCATTTAGGATAGAACTGTTACATGAACAAATAAGGCTGGGGAATGGCTGGCTAGAAAGCAATACTGCAGAAAAAGACTGGAGGCTATAGTGGACCATAAACTGAATATGAACCAACATTGGTCTTGTTGCAAAAAAAAGTCAATAGCATATTGGGGTGTATTAACAGGAGTGTCAATTACAAGTCAAGTGAAGTGATTCTTCCACTTTACTCAGCACTGGTGAGGCCTCATCTGGGAAGCGGTCTAGTTCAGGGATCACATTTTGGGCCCCACACTCCAAGAACAACACAGACAAATTAGAAAGAGTCCAGTAAAGAACCAGAATGATTAGAGGTCTGGGAAACATGACTTATGGATAAAGGCCAAAAGATCTGGGAATATTTAGTTTGGAGAAGACAGAGGGAGGATTCGACAACAGTCTTCAAATACCTGAAGGGTGCTTATATAGAGGATGCTAATACACTATTTTCTGGGCTAGAGACAACTGGATAAGGAGCAGTTCCAAAAATTGCACAAACTGCAGCAAGGGAAATTTAGGTTGGCTATTAAGAAAAACCTTCTCACTGTGAAGGTGGTTAAGCACTGAAACAGGCTGCCTGGAAAGGTTGTGGAATCTCCATCTACATCCCTGAGTTCTGAAGGAACTGGCAGAAGGGATCTCAGAGCCCTTGGCAATTATATTTAAGTCATGGGAAACAGATGAGGTACCAGAAGACTGGAAAGGGGCTAACATAGTGCCCTCTTACAAGAGGCAAAGAGGAGGATCTGGAGAACTGTAGACCAGTTATCCTGACTTCTGTACTTCGGAAGTAACTGGAGCAATTTATACAAAGTCCATTTGGAATCATCTGGAGGAGGAAAAGCTGATCATGAACAACCAGCCCATACTGGCTAAGATCAAATGCCCAGAAACTGAATCAGCCAAAACCCAAGACTACTAGACTTAGACTAAGTATCAGAAAAGAAGCAAGTGAAAGGAGTGTGCCCCCTCCCTCTCAGCCCCATAATTCAGTGGCTAGGGCTCTCACCTGGGACACTAGACATCCTCTTTCACCAAGTGAGGAGTTAAATTGAGGTATCCAAGCACAGTACTCCACTCACCATACTCCAGGTCATTTATTATTCACTTCCTTCTCCAGTGCTCCTTTGGAAGTTGAGACACTAATATAGTCATTGGAAAAAATAGGTGAAGGGTAGTGCAGGGGAGAGCTTCTCTCTTACTGGGACGAAGGGCCCCACCTAGACACCAGAGCCTCCCCCATTCCAGGCTAGAAGTCAGTCCACTGAGCCACATACCTGCTGGATTGCTTCTTTCCCCCTGGCCCCTGTACTGGTATCTCTCACAGACCTCTCTGTCATAGCTTCCCAGGGGACTGTCTTCAAAAGAAGCACTAGTAAAAAACTGGAAAATAGTTGACCTGCAGCATGGTGGCTAGAGTACTATGCTGGGAAGTCAGTCACTCAGGTTCAAAATGCCTTTCGGTATGGGCATGGCCCAGAAGTTAGTTCTGTTTGCTTTCTAGGTAAGTATTTTAGCCACTGAGCTATTTAGGGGAAAAGATAGAAGCTCACCTGTATGTAGCTGTCCATGTGCATGAGGCTATGCATGAATGGAATGCCAACCTGTACTTAAGTGGAATTTTTACGACTTACATGACCATGGGCATGTCTACATGTTACCCTACAGAGATGCTGTTACTGTATTGTGCTTTAGTACTTTCTTTGGGAAGAACTAAAGCATGGTACAGTAACTGCCTGTACTGCACTATGTGTGTGGCACATGGTTAGTTTTAGCTGCTGCTTTGCTGTAGTGGCATGCTAAAATAGAGGAGCATGCTGCTACAGTGAAATAGCTGATGATCACATGTAGACACATGTGATTGCTAGGTCGCCATAGGATGTCATATGGCAATGGACCATGTCACTATGGTGATATAGGGTGACATGCAGACATGCCCCATGTAGACTGCCAAATGTAGAATGCCACCACTATAGCATACCAAGGTGATCAGAGAATCAGAAACAGCCAACATGGATTTGTCAAGAGTGAATCATGCTTGACCAATTAGACTTCCCCTTTTACAATAGGTGATGGGCTTTGTGGATTGTGAGACAGCAGTGGGTGTGATGTGCCTTGATTTCTGCAAGGGTTTTGACACTGTCTCCCATAACAGCCTCATTAGTAACCTAAGAAAATACAGTTTAGACAAAACTATGGCAGTATAGACAATTAACTGGCTAAATCATCATGCTCAAACCAGTTCAAACTGCCTGTGAGTGAGGGGGGAGTAGACCAAGGGTATCCTACTTTCTGGACAAAAGGCCTTACCCACTCAGCTACAGGAACTAAAACACAGGAATGCAGTCTTCCTTCAGATTTACTTGCATACATGGCTGTGTACCTGCCCATCCAGTGCATAGCTTACTGTGCAAGTTCAGTAGCTGTATACACTTCACATCCATGCTGCATGGGTAATAATATTGTAATCTGTGTGTAAGTGCTGAAAACATCTTTTACATGACTACGTAGATGCCATTCAGGCACACAGAGAGTAACAGCTTTCTGCTTTAGGTGCTTGGTGCATGGTGCCATGTGTGAAATGAAATGGTGGATGTCAGTCTAGTTCAGGTCCTAGGGATGAGGGAACAAATTCAGACATGTGGAGAGCCTTTCCTTGGAGAAGCAGCTCAGCTGAATGTACCCTCTAGTGCAGACATGTGGAGAGCCTTTCCTTGGAGAAGCAGCTCAGCTGAATGTACCCTCTAGTGCTCACATCACAGAAAGCATATACACAGTCAGGACCCTCAATGACAATCTCAACAGAGAACAAGAAATGAATGGTGAAGAAGAACAGAATTACTTCACTGCTTCTGTTGAATTCTCCAACATAGGGCTGAAGCACATCATAAGGTTTGGGAAGCAAACTTGCACCTTCACTTATACACAAAAGTCCAGCTCCTAGTCCGGTTGACATCAGTGGGTAGTCTCAGATCTGCCATTTTGCATAGATAGAAGCACTGGTTCTAGGACTGTCATTCAGATGCCATCATGCATTCCCCTTGCCTAGTCTCAGGATTCCTGAGTAGTCTCTTTCTCTTCCAACTATTTGTTTTTCTGGCAGCCTATCCTAGCGGAAGATGTAAAGACCTCTAAGGGTGGAAGGAAGGAAGGGCGACGCTTTCACAAGCTTTACTTACATGTCCATGAAGGTCTGTGTTTAGCAGCATCAGGGCACAGGTAAGTGTATGAATCCCATCTGAAATTCAATTAATACATTCAATCAATTGTTAATTATATCTCTGCACACTGTTTTCTTCAGAGCAAATTATTCCCTCTATTGAACAACCTGGGAAGATGAATTGTTTTGTTTCCTGTCAAGGTTTTAATAGAATTTGATTTTACAACATATTCAACAGATCTGCTAGTTGGCAAAGAGGGAAAGAATTCAGACAATGGCAGAGATGTAGAAGAATGATTATTGGTATGCTAGTGTTTTCTGGCTCTGGGCTCAGGTATCCATTTGTATAAAAACATTAATGACCTCTGTATTGCTTTCTAATACATTTTTATATATCCTAACTTTTGATTGCTCTCTGGGTCAACATTGCATGTTGGATTGAAAACTTCTGCAAGCTGTTCATTGTGATGCCTAGATCTTTCTTTTCCCAATGATCAGTTAAATTAGTATCCAGAAATGTATGAGTCATTATGATTGTCCCTTCCGATCTAGATTACTTCACATTTCAGTAACTATACTGATGCTTCTCCACTTGCTTGGACTCTCTGAAGTCCCTCACTGTCTTCTTCAGGATAGACTAACCTTAATAATTGTGGGATATCTGCTACTTATGCCACTTCACTGTTCATCCCTTTTTTTCAGATCATTATTAAATGTAGTAATTGACATAGTCTCTATATACAATCATGTAGAATCTCCATGTTACATGCCTTCTATATTGAAAATGGACTGTTTATTCTTACATACTATTGTTTGCCTCTTGAACAGTTTAGGATTCTGCCACTCACCCCTTGACTTAATGTCCTTAGTAACTTCTTAAGAGTTTTGTTAAAAACTTGATGGAAATTCACAGTACAGTATATCTATTTTTCCTTATTCCTTTTTTTTTTTGTCAATATAATCCAAAACTGGAATGGAGAATGAAGCAGACACGATTTTGCTTTGCAGAAGTCAATCTGATTTTCTCCATTAGGACATGAACATTTACATAATTACTCTTCTGTCTTGAATTGTTACTTCTATCTGGACTGCTATCACTTGAATAGGCAAAACATTAGCTACCCCAGCTGGCTAGTTGAGTCACTGATTTAATGCCTGGCAGAAATTTTAATCTTTGAATTCTTTGCCTGACAAAGGGTGTTTGGGCCCGAAAGCTTGCAAATAAAAAAATAGCTTTTTCTGGAACTATCTAGTTGGTCTAATAAAAGATATCACCTCTACCCAAAGAGTTTTGTCTACCTATGCTTTTGTGAGCATTTTATCCCCTTCATTCTCAAGAGCCTTTGCAATGTCTAGACATGTACCATACAGCCACAATCTAAGAACAGATCATCCCTCCAGCAAACAAGGGGCAGGTCTAAACTACTCTTCTGCTGCACCCAGGAAAATGGCCATGAAGCATATCCCACCCACTCTGTACACACTGGCTTCCAAGAATGAAGCAATGTCCCTTACTACGGACCAAACATGCACCAGAGCTCCTCCTAGTCTCCCTGTCTCGGGTGTGCTTATTGCTGGACCCTCTGACAGTTACATTGATTCATTTATTGGATTTGGTATGCACAAAGTGGGAACAAGACACATTTCCTGGCAGTGCAACTAGGTGTGGCACAAACCAGTATACACAAGTGTCCACCCCTTTGTGCAGCAAGACCTAAGGACAGCCCTGTGCATATGAACCTCTTCACACATCACAAATGGGTTGAAGAGCAACAGAGCAGGGAAAGAATCATATCCCTGGAGGTAGGTAAAATGTTTTTATCTCTATCTTTAAAGCCCTTTTCCTTGAACACCTCCATCTTCATGCACGAACATGGCATTCACAAATAAATGTTCCACAGTCACACATGTGGAAAAGGATGCTGTCAGACTGGCATGCACAGAATATATTGTAAACATATAGTAAAACTATGCATGCATTGGCATTAACAGATTCAACAGAAAGTAACTTAAGATTCATATATACAGATTCAACACATTTTCGTATCTCGCACAAAGGACATGTTCCTTTGTTTCTAAGTTGACTTGGATAGCCCGGCTGCGATTTCCCCTTACATGATCCAGGCTAGGAAGTCCTAGAGCAGTACAAAGTGGTGGGAGTGCTTGTGGACCCTTTCTACATTCGAATCATTGCTGTGCAGTTTAACAGTATCAAAGGCCTCAAGTATCTGGAATAAGCCCATGTGCCAAGAGGACATGGCTGTTTCCTTGCTTATGATGAAACAGGTATGACTGAATGCATCAATGTCCCTTTAATACAAAGCTATTTGCTGTCTCTGTGATGCTAGGATTAGGGAGTCAGCTTCTGAGCCCTTTGCACAGCTTTACCCACTCCAGATTTAGGTAGATACCTGCTGGATCAAGTAGGACTGAGCAAAATCTAAGTCTGTAGGATTTCATCTGCAATGAAATACCTAAGATCTCTGTGAGCATTCCCAAGTACAAATTAATAGAAATGCCTCTCTGCTGAGTGGAGTGGGAGAGACCATCACACAAACACACAGACATGAAAGGAATCCATCAGACTGGAATATAAAAATATACATATTGGAATAGCACCAATAAAAGCAATGAGATTGTTATGACTTAAAAATTGCTTGTGCCCATTATGCTTGGCTGAGCAATTTGAAAGTTCACATGGTGCTAACCACTTTAGCTCTTTGGGAAGCTGTGAGGCAGATTTGAAAATTAGCTTCTCAGTTACAACTGGCATATTAAAAACCAAAGGAGGAAAAAAAACAATTGACATTTTTGAGCTCCTTGTTGAGGGCAGCCAAGTGGCCTAATTTTCTAGTTCTGGCAGTGTCTGTGTGCATGTAAAAGGGATTGTATATGCGTGTGTGTGTGTACTCATGGGTATATGAGTGTGTATGAATACCTAGGGGCAAAATTCAATTTCATTTAGTAGATAACTAAAGTGCAGCTTGTGACCGATTCTGAAATACCTAACTAACACATGGAAAAGAATTTATTAACCCTTTAGGAGCCCCTTTATTGCCCCCATTATAGGAACAAAGAAATGTCTGTGCATCTCCAGAGGGAGACCTTGTCTGGCTAGAGCTGGGTGATAAATGGATTTTTTTTCAAATGAACTGAAATATTGGGGAAAATATTGACTTGACTCAAATAGAAACAGAAATTTTCCAAAATTTTTTGAAAAAGAAAATTTCATTTTGCTTAAGTCCAAATATTTTGTTCAACCTGAAATGAAATGCCAAGTCAAAACATTTAATCAGGAAAAACTGTCAGAGAACACTTCAGCATTTCCTAAATAAGACATTTCATTAAAAAACGTTAAAACGTTTTGATATTTTAAAAAATATTTCCTCCATATTTTGGCCAAAACTCTTCACAGAAATGGACCCAATGCATGAAAGAGTCTCTATATTTCTAGCAGATTAAATCTGTTTGTGTGTGTGTGTATGTGTGTGTGTGTCTTTATGAGTGAAGATCTGTGTGTTTGTGTGTGCATGCATATATAGCAAGGGCGGGCAGTTATTTCAGGTGGAAGACCACTTACCCAATTTTGGCAAGCTGTTGAGGGTTGCATGGGTAGCTCTGCCCCTTGACAGGTGCGCCACCTGGTCACCATCTTGAGACCAGTGTCCCAGGGCCAGCACTGGTGGGGCTCAAAGTGGGGCACAGGCTGGCAGGGGTCTGTGGAGCCAGGCTGGGCTGCACCCGCAGGGAGAGGTGGAAGCTGGCCCAGCTCCGTAGAGCCCCTGCTGGCTGGGACCCCGCGCTCCTGCCACCCTGCTCTGGGCCCCACCAGCACTGGCCCTGGGACATCAGTGCGGGCCCTATGCTCCCACTGGCTGCTGCACTTGTTTACTCCCAGTGCCCCACCAGCCCCATGGTGCAGGCAGGGGGAATCATGCAGCCCTGACCCCCTGTGGTCCAGCAGGGAATCAAATCAGGGGACCAATTAAAAGGACTGAATCAATTCGAAGCTCTCTGAATCAGTTTGGAAAAGATTCAGAGAGCTTAAGTGCAGCAGGGAGCTGGACCCGGCCTCCATGCTGGTAAGTAGGGGGCAGGGGCGGATGAACTGGAGGAGGGGGATGGGACCATGGGGGGACCCCTGCCAGGCCCCATCCCCTGCTTGCTCTCCCAGCCCTGCTGTGCCCCTGACCCCCGCCTGCTTCCCCAGACCCCCCATGGCTGCCCTGTTCGCTCCAGCTCCCATTTGTTTAAAAGAAAGCCCTCATTCACTGGGTGCTGCCAGGTGGGGGGGTGATCTCCACTGCCCCCTATGCGCTGCCATGAGCCCCCCCGCCTACTCCTGCCCACTCTCCCAGTTCCCCTCATGGCTGCCCCACCCAGCCCCAGCTCCTAGCCCTTTAAAAAACCAAACAAACAGAAAAGCTCCAACTCACCAGCTGCTGCAGCAATCTCAGGGCTTCAGGGGCTCATCACAGAGCCCCCCATGTGGCATGGGGCAGTGGGGATCCCCCGCCTGGCAGGGCCCAGTGAGTCAGGACTTTTTTTTTTTTAAAGGACTAGGAGCTGGGGCCAGGCGGGGCAGCCATGGGGGGTGGGAGGTCTGGGAGAGTGGGTTGGGGTCTGGGGGCTTGTGGAAGAGCCCCCTGTGCAGTGCAGGACAGTGGGGGGAAGCGGGGATCACCCCCCCCACCTGGCAGCAGCTGGTGAGTGGGGGCTTTTTTTTTTTTTTCTGAAGAGCTGGGGCCAGGCGGGGCTGGGAAAGCAGATGGGGGGTGGGGCCTGTGTGATTCACAGATTTGGCTGATTTGGCAGCAGCCTAATCTCTGAATCAGATTCTGCTGAATCAATTCGGGACAGCAATTCAAATCACCAAATCAAATCACTGTCCCCTGAATTGTCCGAATCCGAATCTGAAGCAAATACTATCCGCTAAGCACAGACTTACTGACCATGTCTTCTGCACTGTTCTCTTTTTGTTTCCGGGCATCAGTCACTAAAGGAGCAAGGGTAAAGGGGCCCTTCTTGCTTGCAGGCTGTGCAAAAGAAAAGTGGACAACCTCATACTTTCTTTAGCTTATTCCACATAAACTTCCTGATCAGACATTCATATAAGGGCCAACAGTTCATCATAACAGTACCTACCAGCCTAAATCCAGAGGCAAGGATCACTCCATAGGTGATCATCAGGGATCCTGGTTTTCTTTGTTTAAAAAAATCACAAATTCTGTGATTAAAAACCCCCACGATCCATGTTTTCCCACAACTAAAATGAAATGCTACACTATATACAGGTATTAGATGAACCCAATGTTTTATTGATATATTTGCAATTTTAAAGAAATTTGGAGGCCTACCAGTGCCTCAATCACTATAATCAAATTCATTCTAAATACCTGTAAATTCTGGCATTTGATTTTGGGTTTTTTATCATGAAGAATCAGAGCTGTCCCTGCCCCTTCGCTCACCATGACACGGGGCCAGCTGTGGCTGTCCCCCCTCACTGCTTTGTCATGCTGAGCAGCCCTAATATGCTGGTGCACTGCCTATGCCATTGCCCCTGACTCCGAGCCACGGCTCGGAGCACCCCCAGCCAGGTCATGAGGCGCCACATGGAGTTGGGAGCGGGGCTTAGGGGTCTGGGAGCTCAGGTGGTGTTTTCGTCGATCCTCCCAGCCTCGGGCTATGGGCTGAGGAGGGAGAGGAGGATCCATGCGGTGAACCAAAGACTGCGGCGCTGGTGTTATCAGAAAGGCTTTGGCTTCCATGACCACAGCCCGCTCTTTG
>NW_017728914.1:1224938-1238633 GCF_001723895.1 Crocodylus porosus | reverse complement strand
CCCTCATTATCTACCCACAGCCCACTGGCCCTGTGTTCTTCTCTCTCCATCCATAAAACCCTGGCCCTGCTGGTGTCCCTCACTCCCAAACCACATCCCCCTGGTATTGCCAGTGCCCATCTCTCCTGATCCACAGTCTCATGCCCCCTCCATCCAGCCCTGCTGGAAGGGGCCCCCAGCTGCCAGAACTATGCTTCCCCCCAGCAGCCCTGGCTGTTGCCTGTGGGAGGTGGCGGCTGCTGCAGTCTGAGCAGAGCGTGGAACCTGGCTCCCCCTCCCACACGGGCAGCACAGCTGGAGCAGAGCACATGGGGACAGGGATGGCTGCTGCAGGCTGCCCACTGCGGGCTTAGGGCTCCCTGCCCTGCTTCTCTCCCCCTGGGGGCTCCATGGCCCAGCAGGCAAGACACAGTGTGGGATGGCAGAGTGGGGTGTGGAGGTTTGGTTCCATGCCAGGAGCCCCACACCACCATTGTGGGTCGTCTCCTGCCCACCTGGCAGTAGCAAGGGGCACAGCTTCATGCCACCATCTTCGCTGCTGCCGGGCATGCAGGGGGCACCCCTCCATGGTGGCACAGGGCTACTAGCAGCAGCAGCAAGCCTCCCTGCCCCTCTCTGCCCCAGGGGCGATGCACAGGGGGTACATGCGGGTGCAAATGCACCCCTGAGCATGGCAGTGCATCCCCTAGAAAAAGGCAGTGCCAGTGGTGTCTGCTGGTGGCAGCTGCAAGTGGTCAACAACCCTTGGTCAGTGCTCACCCCATCTCACCCCACCACCAACAGCACTGGCAGTGTCTGCGGGAGCTCCTCACTGACCGCCACTGGGCTTCCACTGCCACGCTCCTGCCACCACCATGCCCCCGCAGCCACTGGGGGTAGGAGTCATTCATGCTCTCCCCTACCCTGCACTGCCGCTCTGGCTCCTGCCTGCTGGGCCATGGAGGCCTCTGTGGGGAGGGCTGCAGGACAGGGAACCCTGAGCCCACAGTGGCCAGTCCACATGCACCCCTGCCCCACGCACAAATCTGAGGAGTTCGTGCCCCCCGCAGGCATGAGTACAGTGGTGGGGAGCCAGCCACCACTACCCTCTGGATGAATCACTCACGGCTCCGTTCTGTTCCCTTCCTGGGCCCTGCAGGCACACATTCCTGCCGGCTCCAGGCCCCATCCACCACCCTGGCTGAGCAGCATTTGCAGCCCCTGCCCTGCTCAGCCTCCTCCCACCCACATTACAGGGGCCTCAATCCCCACCCCAGCTTAACTGTGTGGAGCTGCAGGAGCTGTTGTTCTCATGCTGCCTGGCTGCCACGTGCGTGTGTGTGTGCACACATGCAAGTGGTGCCTCCTGCCTGATCGCCCGCCTCCCATTCCCTCCAGCCCCTTTTAGGTTGGAACTCTGCCAGCTTGCAAAGGGAAACCCATTGTTTCCCATGTTTTTCTCCTTTAAAAAAGAAAACCCATGTTTTACTGCATTTTTCCATGGCAAACAGAAAACCCAGATCCCTGGTGATCATGAAGTATGGTACCAGACCTCTCTATGCCATGGGTCAAATTAGAAAAACCTTTCTTTCCAGTGCCAAACAGGGAATCCACTGTCTTAGCCCTGGAGAGACTGATCCCTCCAGGATGGGCTAGAGGTTCTTCATGGAAAGCTTGCATTGACTAAGATTTTAGGATGTCACAAGCACTGACACCTATCCAGTGCTAATTAGTTAGTTTCCTTGTGTTGTCACAGAGGTTAAATGACTTGCCTGAGTTCACCTAATAGAGCCAGCAGGGAACCTGGAAGGCAAGTATTTTTGGGAAGGGTAGGACAAAAGCAGTCCAATGCATGATGTCATTACAAAAGTATCACTAAAGAACATGAAAAAATGTGACAAAGGGAATTTACCAGATTTCCATGACTGTCTATTATTTCCCTTGCCATAATTCCCACCCTTCATTCAGTGGAGTCTTCAAGAATCCAGGTTACTTGTTTAAGTGACACATGTCAAAGAAAATCTTGCTCTCAAACTTCCTTATCTTCACAACTAGCAGCTGTGTCACTTCTAATCTAGTACAAATGTATTTTGTTTTTCAATGTGCACTGTAATGTACATTATGCTCCTTCACATAAAAGAGACAGAATCTACATTCTTGTCAAAGGCCATTGGCATTAAATGTACAGTTACACATATACAACAGTTTGGGTGGATATATTTGTGCCCAGCAATGAATTCCATTTGCTTTTCTGAACACTATTTATGTTTGTAACAGTCTTTGTGAATTAGTTTATCTATTTTGTATACAGAACCTGGCACACAGTGAAGAACTGTGTCTAAGAAGGTATGACATGAGCACAGGCCCATCAGTGTTTAATAGTCCTTTCTCGGTAAAATAGTAGTCTTACTACCAACATAACCATTGCCTTTTAAGGGCTCCCTCCCAACCCAAAAGGACTGAAGCATGGAAAATCCACCCAGTAATAGACTAGTTTTAGACTTGATGCTCTATAAGCAAAGGGAACCAGGCCACTGCTGGAAACAAAAGACACAGCTGGAGGAGTAAAGACAAAAGCGGTTTTGTCCTTGCCAAGAGTAATGGCCAAACCCAAAGATTCTCAGGAGCGATGAGGAACCTGACGGGGAAACTGCATTCAGTTGTTTATTGTTTTGTTACTCTCAGATAGTACAGGAGAGTTAAGTGTGTGTGTTTGAGAAGTTTCTCACAAAGCCTCTGTTCCTTATTTTATCTGCCAAGTTTCCATGAAAAGTTTAACTACAAACCACAGTGCCCATCAGGGTGGAGCTCTAGGAAGCATGCATAAGTGACTGGGGGGGCGGGGGGGAGAATGGAAGTTATAGTGCTTGTCTCAGACCTTAAGGCAAGTGAACTAAGTAGTCCCTTGCTTCAGGCAATGGACCAGTCAGGGAGTCAGCACCCCAAAAGTGGCCAGTATCAGAGACAGGGTCAGAATTTAACCCAGACAAAGCTGTCTGAGAAGTGTTTAGATCCAAATGTTGGGTCTAATAGATTAGACCGATGGCAGTCTGCAGCCACTGACCTAACGACTTACACAAGTATGTTATTACTGACTGCACAGCATAAGCCAATGTCACCAAGTAACTGTAGTGTGTCATGTTCTGGAGAGTGCCCTCCTAGGAAGCCAACTGCACACAGTATGTTATGTTCCATGTATTGTACATCTTGTCCTGTGTTTGACCTGAGCACTCTCAAACATTTGAAAAATACCTGCCCCTGCAAATTAGTGTTCCTAAATCAGAGACGTGATTTGCTAGCATTTTAGTCAGTGAATGTACAATTGTACATTTAGTCAGTGAATGTACAATTTACCATAAGAATATTCTGTCTGGTAATTGGCTAAGAAAGGGAGGAGCTGCTTAGACACGTATACCAGTTTCTTATTAAGTGATTATAGTATTGTTAAAGAGACACTTGTTGATCAATTTAGGTTTGATATATAGAGCCTGAGTTTGCCAGATGTACTTGTACTGAGTATTGTTTACTCAGAAAAGCAGTTCTGAAAGCACTGCTCAAAAGAAAATAATTTGATCCTTACATTTTTAAGAACAAAATTTTCAAATTTATTGCCAGGAGAATCATTCCTGTTCAACTGCATGAACAAGCAAAACATCTAATTCCAATAGCAACAACTGCAACGTTACATGTCCCTTTGCAGTGGCTGTTACCGAGAGTCCTATCAGGTGAAATTCCAGCTCTTCAACCTCCTTCCTCATGGTCTAAAGCCCCATCATCTAACTGCACTTGTGCAAATATCTTCTCCTAAGGTCTGTTTTCCTCTCCGTGGAAAGCAATAATGTCTCAACTAAATGATGAAGCTGTCAAACTCATGTTCACAGGGTTGTCCAAACTTCTGCTTGCCAACTGTGCTCTGGGCATTTCATTTTGCATTACTTTTATCTTGTACGCAAAGTCCAAACATCTGTCTGGTCTCATCTGTTTACTGGGGATAACTTTAATAAACATTTCAAACAGAAACCCCCTCCACCTACTCCAGGCTGTTTTTATAGTTTGCTGGAATAGTGAGCACAGATCAATGGGAGTGCCAACATGTTCATTCACTGGGAAGAGGAAGTCGTTCATATTGCAAGTGTAGCTATTGACTCTGCAAAAAGGGATGACAAATACAGGCAACCCCCGCTTAATGCTGTTTCGCTTAGCGCTATTTTGCTATAATGCTTATCTTAAATTGATACCTGATTTCACTTAGCGCTCAGCAAGTTTCCCTATAACACTCACGGTCACCATCTTGGGTCATTAAAAACACTTGCGGTCGCCATCTTGGGTCATCAAATACATTGTTTCGCTTAATGCTCATTTTGCTTAATGCTCAGTTTTTCAGGACCCAATTAGGAGTGCTAAGCGGGGGTTGTCTGTATATTAACAGAAATGTTGCATGTGAAATATTGCATCATGCTAAGAAACTCCTGTGCACTACCACCATCTATAATGCCTTTTAGGGCTGCGGCAAAAAGAGAATTGAGTTGTCCAAAGCCAATTCTTTTTTACTTGTAAAACACACACCTGAAACATTTCAATGGGGAAGAGAGAGGGCATTTTTATTTTTCAGGGTTTTTTAATTTACCTTACAATTTATTCTTGAAAAGTCATTTTTAAAATTAAGATTCAAAATATTCTGTTTTGATAACAGCAAAATGAAATATTTTGACATTCCAAAAATGTATTTTTGTGGCTAAAATTATACACCAAGTTTGCCACAAATTCAAATAGTTTTGTTGTCTCAAATTTGGAGGTTTTTGGCAAAGTTGTGCACTTAAACATCACTCATATGTGCCTCCTTTTGCTGTGCTTATCACCACCTGAAGAGTGGACAACTCCTTTATGTAACATGGCATAACATCCGTTAATCATTTATTAACCACATTTTATTTTTGAATGTCCCCTTACGTGAGGCATGACTCTTTCAGAAAGTTGTTCATGCTATAAGAGTCAGTACCCATCAGCAATTTGCAAAGTACCAGCAGTGCTCTCCCAGCCACTAGTGATGCCCAGTCTGCAGTTTGGGACCTCAGATCTTGTCTACAGCACATATACATTTCTGGACGCACGCGGTGAGCAGGGTACACTACAGTGTGTTGAGTTAGGGCAAGGTGTCAGAAGAATCAGGTACCTTCTGAAGTGCTCTCCTCTGGGTTGCACTGGCAGTATCTCCGGGAGAAGTGGATCAGCACACGCTCCCGTTCTTGGGTTTCTCCCATCAGAGGGAAAGCTTTTAAGAATGTTCTGCAAATAGAAAATGGCATTTAAGTTTAAAGGTCTAGAGGGTTAGGGCCAAAACTGGGGTTTTGTCCATGTTTTCAGGCATTGCACCTAGTAGCTGTGTGAAAAGGTTGTGTGTGAAACTTTTAAGAATCAGATTAAACAGATACTTATCTGTGATGGTTTAGACGGATGATACTACCATGAGCAGGAGGCTGAACTAGATGACCTTGTGAGGTCCCTTCTAGCCGTACTTCCCTATGATTCTATGAAAGCTGGAGCCCAAGTGCTCAACCTGATCTATGGGAAAGGGGAAATATGCTAAATCCTTGGAGCAGTTTTGGAACATTTTGGTCTGTGGAGCACTGCCATGGACTATGTACCCTTTCACGCTGCTTTGCACTCTGTTGCTCTCTCTGTTTCTCTTTGTATCTTGTGTGCTGCAAGGCAAAAAGTCCTCAGGCAGCTGGGCTCTGTGCCATGAAAGGGTACATACTTCCAGCTCAGGTCCCTGAATCCAAGACTACTCTTTATATAGTGGAATGGGCCTCAGCTTTGCTTCGAAGAGTTGTAAAGCCCTGCAGTAAACTGGAGAATTATTTAATTCACTCTTGTTTTCAAATGAGAGATGGGCTCCAACTAGAATGCTAGATTCAACCCCCTTCCAGCTCTGGGAAATGTGGATTCAGTTCTGCATACCAGGCCCATTTTCAGAGGAAACATATTGAGCTGATTATTACGTCAAGGTAAATATTTAACCACAGCTTGTATTCTTGTTGCAACAACAAATCTGTCAGTCTCCAGCTGTCATTTCATGTACAACCAGACATCAAATTTTAATTGAATCAAGGGACCTGCGCTTCATGAGAAATGGGTGAAAAACACATGGACCACTTGATTTAATCAATTTAATATCAGCTTACCTGAGTGCTTTGTCAAGTGCCAGTCCAGTGAAGTCAAAGAAGCTGAGGTATTCTTCTGCTACCAACTTGCTAAATTCATTACTGTAATTAAAGAAGGAAGAGTCAGTTAATTCAGAAGGGAGAGAGACACTTTAAAACAGGACCATCAACATTTCATCTGTATCATACAACTTTTCCCTTAGGTGTTTTCAGAAATATTTTTGTATCTAGAAGTCAGTTCTCCAGCCTTAAATTCTTGAAAGGAGACTTTCCAAGACACAAAAGACAGTAAGATGGGCAACTCCCACTTAAAGTCATTGGGAGAGACATGACAACTCATTTGCACCAATGGATTTCTGCCCTTGTATTGCCTACATACAGACCCAGAAGTTTCTGGGACCTAGTGGTCTCAGAAAAAGCCTCTGCCATTCAAGCTAAGGTAGCTAGTGACAGGGGGTGCTTGTACATGTGATGGGTTTAGTACTCAGGATTTTATTCTATGCCACCTAAATTAAACAGTGGGTTTTTAACTGAAACCCATCATTTCAATTTTTCTGTCATGTTATAGAGAGGGGCCCAATTCCTTTTTTTTTTGGTGCTGGATCCTGCCTGCAGCCGGGGGTGAGCTGCCAGTGGGCCAAGCAGCCCCTGAACTGCGAGGGGCCTCGGTCCTTCCCTCTGCAGTGGTGGTGCTCTCTGAGACTGCCCAGGCGGGCTAATAGGGGGCTGGGTACTGCCCCAGTTCATAGGCAGCACCCAGCTGATCCAACTGTTCCCCGAGCCAGCCCGCTGGAACCCCACTGGGTGCTGCTCCTCAGGTGGGCTCGGGGAACAGTTGGATTGGGCAGGGTGCTGCCTCTGAGCTGGGGCAGCACCCAGCCCACTAACAGCCCACCTGGGCGGCCCTGGGGGGCACTGCCACTGCATGCCAGCAGCTCAGCCCCTGGCCGCAGGACAGGCAGGAAGGCTCCACTCAAAAAAAAATAAATAAATAAGAATCAGGCCCCTCACCACTTCTACCTTCAGCAGCCTCTTGCGGCCAGTAAGATGGCTGGGGCTGCCCAGGAATGGGCTGGCATGCCCCTGGAGCAGTATGGGTAGGTGGCAGGAGGGTAGCTGTATTTGCTGGTGGCCAGAGAAGGTGGCGGGGATGGTGCACAAGGTGCTGGAAGCCTGGGCAGGCTCAAGGAAGCATTGGATCGGGTGCCTCCAAGCTGAGGCAGCACCCAGCCAGCAGCTAACCTGGGCTTCCAGTGCCCCTCACACCATCCCTACTGCCTTCTGTGGCCACCAGGAAACTCAGCTGGCCTCCTGTTGCCTTCCTCTGCTGCCCCAGGGGCAAGCCAGCCCATTCCCATATGGCCCTGGGCATCCTGCTGACTGCAGGAGCCTGCTGAAGGAAGAATCAGTGAGGAGCCTGATCCTTTTTTTCTGCGGCTGCCTGCCTGCCTGCCTGCCTGCAGCTGGAGGGTGAGTTGACAGTTGCATCATTGCAACTACATACAAACAGGATGTAGTTTAGTTTGCATTATGCAAACTCATTTGAAACCCCCAAAACTCATGCACGTGTACAGCATGACACCATTAAGCGACATAAAATGACATTTTTGTCATATGTACACGGTAATGGTGTCACATGTACAAGCGCCCAGGTAGTCTAAATCAGGGTCTTTTTCTTGCAAGGGCCAGCCACTAGAGGGAGACATGATTATATGCAGAAGGTTGATACAGTGTGCTTGTTGAGCTTGTTCTGAAGATGTCCTGTATAGGTATATATATGCAGAGGTACACAGCTAGGACCTAGAAAATACTAGCACAAAACCGTTATGCCCATTATGTTCAATGGGTAGGAAAAAATGCTGGTGGAGGAAAAGAAACATAATAAAGATCTGTGGTGATGACAAGGTGCGGTATCTGGTAGGGGTGAAGAAAGAATTAGGAGCTGAAGGAGAAAAGAAGTTTAGGAAAGTCCTCTCTCCCAAAGTGTGAAGCTGACAGTGCAGTTCTGTCTCTAGCACCAATACATTTAATTAAGAACAATTTGCTATATCGTGTTTTAATTTTCATAGACTTGTGGACGCTAAGGGTAGAAGGTATCAATCAATCACCTAGTTTTACTTCCTATATAACTCAGTTCACTGAATTTTACTCATTTACTGATGTGCCAAGATGGAGAACCCATCACATCCCTTGGGAGATTTTTTCAAATGGTTAATCACTCTTACCATTAAAACATTTGTGCCTTGCTTCTAATTGGAATTTTACTCTCAGCCACTGGTTTGTCTTGTGTCTCTCAGCTAAATTAAGGAACCCTTTGGCATCCTACATTTTCTTCATGGAAAAGTACAGATACACTGTAGTCAACTAACTTCTTGATCTTTTTGATAGGCTAAACAGGTAAAGCTAATTAAATCAAACTTAAATTAAACTCCTTCTGGAGGCCGGGCCACTAATTGCTGCTGAGAGGGCAAAAGAGGTTTCTGGGAAAAGGCAAAAAAGATTTCCACTAAACCCAGTGGGTTTAGGGGAAGAGTATCCAGATCATGGTAGCTGTTTCAGCACCCCGGGCAAAATGCATTTTGCCATCCTCCTTCCTCCACATTCTTCTAGTCAACCACCAAAACTGAAGAGTGGATGCTGAACATGAATCTGCTCCAGAAATGCTAACCCTCCAATTCTGCTCTTTTGGGTAATTCCCCAGCTAGTCCATAGGACAGACAGCCACAATCCAAGAAAAATCAGAGAACCATAAACAAGGATCGGAATAAACAACAAACAGCAAATCCTCTCAAAATCAGAATGAAGAAAAAAAGGAAAAGCACCTCCCACTCCTCTTTATGAGAAGGACATTTCTCAGGGAACGCATACAGTACACATTTCCCATAAAGTTCCTTTGAAAGATTTTCATAGACTAAGATGCAATGTGATATCAATGAGCCATATGCTGATTACAATAAGCTGTTGCAGAGTATTACAGGATATTGATGCATGTTATAGATATTGGGAAGCTCTCTGCTGCAATATCCCCAGCTGCACACCAAGGACCAAATCCTATGCCACCTATTAGATGCATAAATGGACTTAGATGGCTAAATGTACCTGGTTCAAGCCCCTGAAAATCCAGTAATACATCTTAACTTTTGTAATATATTGTCATCCTACCCTTAAAAATAAATCACAAGGAAGAATCAAGGAAGAAGAGGACCTATCCGCTTTTTGTATTGACACATTTTCAGGGACTTAAGCAGGGCAAAACAGAATCCAACTGGCTACCTAAGTCCATTTATAAGCCTAATAAATTGAATAGAATCTGGCCCAATGCACACCATGTCATGGCCTATTGTTGCACAACTGTGGATGATGCCCAGTAAGAGGCAGGAAGAACATAGTTCAGCTTCTAATTCCCAGCTTCAGTTTACAGACCCAGTGAAAAACCAGGCATTTTAACTTGAAAAATGTAGCCAAATTGCCATGACAGCCACTGAGGGGAGATAACCAGGGGACCTATTTAACTTGTAGAGGGTCAACTTTCACTGACTATAGGGTTTCATTTTAAAGCAGGCTCCTCCTGTGTCTACAAAACATCAAGAAGTCACTGTCAGACTTGCAATTGCAGCTGAATCTAGTGCTCCATTTCCAGGTCCTGTCCATTAAAGTCTAATGACCTTTCAGTCAGGGATGGAGGAGGAAAAGCAATGCCATCCAGCCCCGAAGGGCATCATTTGAAAAGGCTTTTGATACCCAAGTAGCTCATCAGCTGTTTGATGGTGCAATCATATCATGGCGTTTAATATGACTTTGCAAATTAACAAGAGAGTCTTTGGGGATAATTTAGCCAGAAAATAAGCACTACAATCTAATTATAAAAAACCATGCTGAGTCACATGCAATGTTATTCTGCTGTGAATTCTAGGACAAGATTTCACACAGACTCCAAAGTCCAGGTCAGAAATCTGCCTGCCGTTTGGGCAGCATATAGGGCCCTAAATGGCTCTGAGGAGACAAGGTCAGAGTCCCCTGGTGTAGGCACTGCATTGGGCAGCTGTAAGTGGCCCTTTCATAATGACAACCCCACTTTCACATCATGACATGGGGTGTGTTTGAGGAATGACCTAGAAGACCATTGGGAAACATTAGGGGGTTTGGCAGGGAGGAGGAACCTGCCTGCCACTACTGCTGTCCCTAGCTTAGCCCAGCTGGAGCAGAGCAGGAGCAAATCTGAACCCTCCCCTCACTTCCCTGACATTTGGGAGCACTCAGAGAAGTAGGTAGGGAAGGGGAGGTGCCTCTGAGCACACAGGGGAAGGGAGGAGGGGTTTTTATCCCAAGTCAGAGTTATAAAAAAGTTGCTCCCACAATGTCATCTACTGAATGAGTGCTTGCGTCCATGCCACCGCACCCCGCTCTGGATCAGCCCCTGCTTACATTACAACTTTCTTCCCAAAGCATTCTACAAATGAAACAAGCTGATATTCCAACAAGAAACAGGAATCCCTGTGCACATTGGTGTAATGGAGCTATTTCTGGAATAAAACTCTGCTCAGAAGCTACTCCCCTAGCTCAGGAGATCCGACCGTCTGTCAGTAAAAGAAGCCACAATTTATTTTATCAGTGGATGCATTTATTTTTAATATTACAATGATGCCAAACCTGTGCTCTAGGCACAATGCACATAGTAAATACCACAGCTCATCACAATAAACAGGAGAGATTTATAACGAGAAATGCAATCCCTGTAGAGTTATCCTTAAAGACATGAGCTCCATTTCCCAATCACTTTTCCTTTCCCTCCTGGAGGAACCTGGGAGAGCAGGCAGATCTTGCAGCATGTACTAACATCCATCAAGTCTGACATTAGGTGGGTCAAAACAGAAAACATACTCAAAAGCCCTGAAGCCCCAACCAGCCCCTTCTTAACTAAACCCCAAAACTATTCACCCCAGTCTGGGAGGACTGCAAATAAGAGCCACCAAGCAGGTTAAATATGGTGGGGGCTCCATTATGCCCCTTTCCTTTCTTCATTTCTGTTTTATTACTTGCCCCACTTCACTTAGATGACCTGTGGCAGATGAACTCCAACCAGGCTCCCAGTGAGGTAGCTGAAGACAGCCAATCCCTGCAAGGCAACAGAGTCCATGTTAATGGGCAAACAGGTTTCTGTGGCAGCCAGCACTCAATCATAGAAGATTAAGGGATTGATGTTAAGCCCATGGAAGTCAATAGGAATCTTTCCAGATTCAGCCCTAGATCAATGCGAACTGAGGAACAGGGATTCATTCCTGGCTATACTTTACACTACACAGGGAACTTACTGAAGGACAAGCAATGAGACTTCCCTCCCGAGGCATAAGGATGCACTGGGCTGATGTGCCAGCAAAGCAGACACTTACATAAGAACTGTATGCCACATTACATACAGTACACACAAGCTTGCTGCTTTTGCCCCTATATAAAGTTCTCTCCTTTTGCAAGACAGCAAATGTTAGAACAGCCTATTAGACTGTATTAAGTCACTAACACTCCTATGCTAGACCTGGGAACAGAACATGGCTTTTTCCACATATTTCTCCCCTGGATATCTTGACCTTCTCTGAATGAATATATACTATACTACACTGTTTTAAAAACCATTACTGAATAATACTTTTCAACATAACCAAGTAGTTATTTCCCAAGCTCACTTTTTTGCACTGGATTCTGAATCAACAAAGATTTCCTTTCAACAGCAAAAAATTCAGGTTGATAAAATCTACTTACATGCCAGAGAAGATGACTTGCTACACACGGCTTTGGTTTCAAGGATGTGCCTTTGAGGACCCTCTGACATAGCCCAGGACAGATGACTTATTTGGTGTGGTGTTTGCTCCATGGCTGTAAAAGTGGTTTGTAAACATACTCTTTACTGGTGCAATGGCATTCTTGCTTTATGGCAGGTAATACAAGCACCTTGATTCTGCATCCAGTAGGTTTCCTGATTAGAGACTGAGACTTTGTTGTAGCATACAATCCATTGGTGCTTCTTCTTACCATTCCATGCCAGGGTGGGAGTTAGCAAGAGAAGGGGAACTACAGATCATAGGAGAGGATGAGAGCTGATCTGATGCTGCAGCTATACGTTATCATTTTTTCTTTCAGTGAGTAGTTTATTCACCAAAAGACAATGCTGTGGGGACTAAAACAGTTCACAACATTTGGGTTGAATTTGATCCATATTTGCACCTGAAAAGAAACCATTTAAATGTACAAAAATTGAAATATTTGGGGCCAGATTCTATTCCAACTATTAGGCTCCTACATGGACTTAAACATCTAAGTGAGATTTCTTTCCACTCTGTTCATATCCCTGAAAAACACTTAATGCAAAAAATAGCGTGTGGGTCCTCCTCCTTCTCACTGGTCTTTTTGACTCAGTCTTAAGGGTCAGATGAAAGAGTGTTACAAAGGTAGACACAGTAATGGATTTTCAGGGATTTGAACAGGTTGGAGTAGTATTGCACTTAGGCAGCTAAGTCTACTTAGACACCTAATAGAATGGAATCTGGCCCTTGGTTTCCACATTTTCTAAGTGAAGTGCTGTGACTTTTCATTTTTGAATGATGCTTTTGTTTACTACATTCTCAAATTTAAAACAGAAAGGGAATAAATTGGATTTAGAAACCTGAAAACACAGTGAAGTGTTTTATTTTGCCAGCACTCAAAGCAAAATATTTTTGGTTTTTAGTTTGGCAAAAACTGAAAACCCTTCATATACCTGCTTGCAGTGCAGCTCTTTAAAGGGCTTGTATATATATCAATGGTAGTTTTCTGCATCTTAAGGGGAGAGATCCACTGACCTAACTGGAGTGGAACACCTGACCAATAGGGCTGCGCGAAACTTCGGGTGGTAAGTGGATTCAGAGGAGATTTGGCCCAATTTGGTGGTTGCATCTCTGAATCTGAATCGAATCAGGGGATCATTTAAAAGGCCTGAACTGATTCAAAGCTCTCCAGATCTTCAGAAAAGATTCAGAGAGCTTTGATGATTCAGGCAGTCCCTAGTGGTTGCAGCAGGGAACTGCAGCTGACTCTGAGCTGGTAAGGACTAGGGGCAGGGGACCAGGGGGGGAGCCCTGCCAGCCACCCCAGTCCCCCCGCTCCCCCACCCCCTGCCTGTTCTAGCTCCCAGTATTTTAAAGAAAAGCCTCGGTTCTCACTGGGTACTGCCAGGCGGGGGGGAATCCCTGCTGCCCCCCACTGCACTGGGGGCTCTGCATGAGCCCCCCTGACTAACTCCTCGCTCCCCCAGGCCCCCCCATGGGTGTCCCATCCGGGCCAGGTCTGACCCTTCAAGAAAAAAAATGAAATTAAAAAAAAATGAGAAAAGCCCTGGGACACACCGCTCCTGCAGCAGCCTCGGGGCTTTGGGGGCTCATGCAGAGTCCTCCACATGGTGCAGGGCAGCAGGGGGCAGTGGGGATTGCCCCCCACCCCCCGGCAGCAGAAGTGGTGAGTCCTGCGACTTTTATCATTTATTTTTTCTTTCTTAAAGGGCCAGAGCTGCCCCGGGTGGGGC
>NW_017728914.1:1200056-1224838 GCF_001723895.1 Crocodylus porosus | reverse complement strand
GGGGGAGCGAGGGCGGGGATTAGGGGACTTGTGAAGAGCATCCCATGCAGCGTGGGGCAGTGGGGATCACCCTCCCCCCCACTGGCTGGCAGTATCCGGTGAACCAGGGCTTTTTTTCCCCAAAGAGTTGGAAGCTGAGACAGGTGGGGCAGCCATTGCTGGGCTGGGGGAGATGGGCCTGGCTGATTCAGAGATTCGGCAGCAGCCAAATCTCTGAATCAGTTTTGGCCAAATAGATTCGGGTGTGATTTGAATCACCAAATGAAATCACTGTCCCCCGAATCAGCTGAATCCAAATCTGAAGTGAATACTAGCCACTGAGCACAGGCCTACTGACCAGTGCTGTCTGCTACACCTTGTGCTGGCCCTTATGCCAAAGTTGGATACAAAGAGACAGGACAAGAGAAGCAGGCTGTGCATGAAGTTTGGTCTTTCTCTTCACACCGTAGTCAACCCCTTTTGATGATCTCAGTGTGAGTGATACAGTCATGAGTAAGGAAAGGAAAAGGGAGACAGGCATGACAGAATAACAACTAGAGAAAATAGCATGAGAAGCAATGCTTAGCATAATTGCACAGACAAAGTGAAAGTGGAACTGTGATGAACAATATAAACGATAACTGCTCTACATCTGAAAATTGTTAACAGCGCTTCTTGTACAGCAGCAGCTGTATTGAGCATAAATGGTATTTCCTGTAGCCTCAACACCAACTCCTGCTGTTAATTTTCTAGAAGGGACAACCGAGCCCCTGAGACCTGTCCTGGACTAAGTTGCTTGAAGATAGTCAATGAAATGAATAGTGATGAGAGTTTTGCTGGTTTCTGCCCTACCACCCTCTCTCCAAAGCAACCGGTTTTTCTCTGTTCCTTGGTGGTTGCTTACAACAAATTTCAGTGTAACTTTAAGTCCAGATCTGTATTTCAAAATATAACTAGACTCTTGTTCATTTCAGTGGTCTTGTTTGGGCTTAACTAGAGGCAAGGGCCTTTGATCATGGGGCAAGGACATAAAGGTGTTTATGAATGATTGTCTGTGAAATTCACATTCTGATCCTCCTCTAGACTTGAACATCCCCAAGAGTTGAAGAGCTTGGATTTAGGTGTTTGGACAGATGTTGACTTCATAAACTGCTTTTTATTTGGAAGGTTTTCCAAACTCCTGACTAGAACTGACTCTAAAGCAAGCCCAAAAGGTCTCTAAAAGCAGTGCAGGATTATGACATGCTGAGGCCCTAAACTATGTCCAGCTTAAGAGGCCCCATATGATAACAATAATATACATACACTGGATTATTTGTATATTAGAATGAAAATTGTCCATATTTAGAGAGTCATTTTCCCATATCTCCTTTATTTAACAACTGATTATTATAAAACTTGATATTGAGTCAGTTTTTTTTCTTATTTAGAATCCCCTCATATTGTGCCATCCTAAGATTCATAGCTGTTAGGGTCAGAAGGGACCTCAATAGATCATCGAGTCCGACCCCCTGCATAACCAGGAAAGTGTGCTGGGTTCAGATGATCACAGCCAGATGCCTATCTAACCTCCTCTTGAAGACCCCCAGGGTAGGGGAGAGCACCACCTCCCTTGGGAGCCCACTGCAGATTTTGGCCACTGTAACTGCGAAGAAATTCTTCCTAATGTCTAATTTAAATCTGCTCTCTGCTAGCTTATGGCCATTATTTCTTGCAAACCCTAGGGGTGCCTTGGTGAGTAGAGCCTCACCAACTCCCTTTTGCGCCCCCATGATGAATTTATAGGCAGCCACAAGGTTGCCTCTCAACCTTCTCTTGCGGAGGCTGAAGAGTTCCAGGTGCCTTAGTCTGTCCTTGTAGGGCTTGGCCTGCAAGCCCTCAACTGTACGAGTGGCCCTTCTCTGGACCCTCTCCAGGTTATCGACATCCCTCTTGAAGTGTGGTGCCCAAAACTGCATGCAGTACTCCAACTGTGGTCTGACCAGTGCCCGATAGAGGGGAAGCATCACCTCCTTGGTTCTGTTTGTCATGCATCTGCTGATGCATGATAAAGTGCAGTTAGCTTTTCTGATGACTTCGTCACACTGACGACTCATGTTCATCTTGGAGTCAGTCCACTAGGACTCCGAGATCCCTTTCTGCTTCCATACTGCTGAGCAGGTCATTTCCTAGGCAGTAGGTGTGCTGGACATTTTTCCTCCCTAGGTGCAGCACTTTGCATTTCTCCTTGTTAAATCACATTCTATTGTTTTCTGCCCATTTGTCCAGCCTGTCCCAGTCTGCCTGTAGTTGTTCCCTGCCCTGCGGTGTGTCCACTTCTCCCCACAGTTTTGTATCATCCGCAGACTTGGACAGAGTACACTTCACTCCCTCATCCAAGTCACGTAAGATGTAGCTTAAGTAGCTTAAGCCTAAATCAGGTACTGCCTAAAAGAATGAATCCTTTAAGAAATCATTTCTGCCTTTACCTTATCCTGTTCCAAGCAGTGAAGCCATCTGCACTTTCATTCTCCCATGTATTAAGGCTACATTCACTCAGGCTACAAGTTCAAATTTGTTAATCAAAATCAATAATTGTGCATATCTCCTGGAACCCATGTCTTCCAATGAATGCCTTGGGCTCAGGTCACTTACTTTTTCCCAAGCTGGCGTGCAACATCACAGCGCTTGAATCCTTCGAGGTTATAGAGGCGTTTAGCAAGTCTCTTGGCAGCTTCATTATCCGCCTTGCAGCCATTTGCTAATGTGTCTGTGCTGCCATGGTCTAGCTGCTCAGTGCTGCCCATGTCAGAGTCCGAGTCAGAAAGAGCATCTTTTAAGCTGGCATCACTGTGCGATAAACAGAAAGTGATTAAAGAAACAGGGCAGTGCTTTTTTGGAAACTCTGAAAAAGCCTGGGAGGTTATTACCTTTAAACTCCAAAGGGCTCTGGCATAAATATGTTTTTAGGGAAATATGACCTGCTTTTCAAAGCACCCCATCTCAGGGACCAGAGGGTGTTTTGTTAGAAAGTGAAAGGATGTTTAAAGTAACACAGGTAGATCTTTTCATTACCAGATGCAACACTTCCAAAATCAGACAACTTATGAACTTCACAGCTGGTGAGTAGCCATCCAGCCAGTGATTCTCAATGAAGATGCTGTGGCACCCTAGGGTGCCTTGAGATCCTTTCAAGGGTGTCATGGTGTGCCATGCAATCTTAGTATTGTTAGGTGTACAGGCATAATTCACATGATAAACCCAGAGATTTCAAATACAAATTCACAGTATTAAAACAGTCTTCCCTTTTGAAGTCTTTCTGCATTCTTTACAACAGAAGAATTGTTCTATTATTTTTTCTGTAGTCAAGAAACAAACGAAAACCAAGAGCTGGCATTTTCTGAGGGGTACCTCAGGATGCCTTAATACGAAAAAAGATTGAGAAACACTGATTTAAGTGTGTATGAATATTTTTAAAATTAATCATGCATTTATTATTTGGAAAGGACTACACATCCTGAACATTTATATCACTAAACTAAAAACTGTCTGAGATTAAAATTAAAAAACACAGAAGACAACAGTATGTCTCATTCTTTCCAATCCACTTTGCTCACACTTTTAGGAAGGATAAATCTGACTTGACACCTGCACATACAAGGCTATAAATACAACATCTGCTTTTCCTGTCCACACCCTTCAAAAAGTAAGAACATTTAAATTTTGAATCCTTAAAGCAAAGGCTGTTTGTCTCCAGGCCTTGGCTTTATTTGTCATATGAAGAATGAATCTGGAAATGCAATTAAATCTGTCCTTTTAATACAGATTGTTTAAACATGTAAACTGTTTTTATTTAAGTAAAAATATTTCCCTTGATACACATTGCCATGGAATTTTAGGCTGAAGGCATTATTGCAAGCTTTGGACAAAGTTATCTTTGGTATAGAGTATGCCTCCCTGGCTGCCTTCTAAGTTTTTATGAATTTAAAACCCTTATGGTCCTTTCCTTGGTGACTTGTTTCTCCTGGGGGATTTTGTAAGGGCAGTACCAAGTTGAGTTATATCTGCAGTTATTTATCTTCTATTTAGGGAACAAGCTATTTTTCCTAAAATTGAACCTGAAAATGTATTGTTGACTGACACGCAGAATTTACTTACAACAAAAAAGTAATTGCAGTACTGCGTGCAAATTGCATATTGTCTAAGCAGGTTAAGTACTGTTGGGTAAAATAGTTACAATGCCATAAGCATCAACCCACATCCCTATTCATTGCCTCCTGTTTGCGGCTTGAAACGTTCACTGAACTTTGGTAGTGTTGGAGTGTTGGTGTAGGCATGATGGTCCAGGAAACATGCAAGACACAAGGATTTTTGGGGGTAATATCTATTATTGAAATGCCTGTATAGGTGGTAGATATTTTAAACAAGCTTTTGGGCACAAGATATTATTCCTTATATTGTTCAAATTGGAACACCCAGGTAACATTTATTTTCCCAAGCTTCTTGGTGAGGGCTTGAGCCAAGATGGAAAATTTGTGTACAAAATGTGAATGCAGACCTTGTTCCTGTTGTCCAGTGCCTAGCAGAAGGGTTTCATTTTGTATGGGCAGCAGACATTTTTCATACCTGAAGAAAGGTACCTTGTGCCCAAAAGCATGTTTATAATCTAAGTTCAGTGATGTACTTGGTTCAATAAATGATACCACCCCCAAAACTTCTTTCCTCTCACTGAACTTTGGGCATCTTTGTACAGTGAATTCAGTGCTGGCTGACAATCCTGAGTATCGAAGTGCCTTGTGGTCCAGTGAGAGATAGTCAGGACCAACTTCCCGTAACTGCTCCACCACTGCTCACTGTATGAGTGGAGGGGTTTGTTTCACTTCCTGTCCCCAAGCAGCATCTGGTACCCTGTCCAGTACTTACCATAGAAACTCTTTTACATTTGCCTGGCATGGTAGCATTAGTCAATCCAAGTAAGTATAGAACCATTTTCTTAGTTTGCTCCAATCCACTCTCTAAATCAGTTGATTTACACAGGGTTGAGAGAGTCTGGGTATATCTGCCCTGATACTTAGGGTTGAACTTGAGGTTATCCTCAATTAGCCTGACCTCTGTAAGTCATCTCTCTCCCTTTCTATATCACACTTTGAGTCCTGCATCCAAGCCTCCACATTGTGCTGCTTATTTTTTCAGTGTGGCACTACTATGTATCCCAGACTCTCTTGCAGAGCCCTTCTATGGATTGGTCTGCAGTATACTTCTCTTCCTTTTCACATCTGTTTCTATTTATGAATAGAGATAGAGAGAGGCTTTGGAAAGGCCAGAAATCAAGAGCAGAGAATTATGGGATTGCTGTTGAGAGCCTAAATGTTAGGGTGAGTTTCAAACACACTGCAAGAAGGGTACAATGCAGAAAGGTAAGCAGCCCAGGGTCAGCCTCAGAGATCTTCTATAACTAGCTTGAGCTGAACAGCCAGCAGAGGTCAAGCTCAAGGCTTCACAACACAGTTGATTGACAGGTATAGACTAGGCTGTCACTGCCAGTGTAGACTCAGCTGATGTTGCGCTGGGACTCTTGTAACTAATTTAATGTATTTTATTGCACATTTAGACCTGCTCTCTCCCTTTGTGCCAAATTTTCCTTTGAGACGTTTGCCTCATTAGCAACACAAACAGACATCCCTGATACTTACACCTATCTTTTGTAGAAATGGAAACTTTGTTCAGCCCATGCATCACTTACTGGTACCGATAAGTGGTTTTTATTCCACTTAAAACTGAACAACTTGGAATGCAGCCTCTGCCTTTGCAGGATTACATGGCAGGATGGGTATTTGTTGTTCTGAGGGTGTTCTGCTCACCTCTGCTTTTCTCCTTCATTTTCTTGGTGGCAAGGAGTAATCTGCTTTGATCTGGACAGCAACTCTTAAAGTATTTCAATCTGAAGCTGGCTCTTTATCTTTGCTACTTTGAAAATACCACTGATTGGCCAGTCTGTTCTTGGAAATTGCTCGGAGAGGCACATCAGAGATCAGACCTTATTCTGCCAGGTATTTCTGCTGGGAGTCATACTAGGGAAGTCCTGAGAGCAAAAGCCTGAAGCAGGCATAGCAAAACTGGGCTCAATTGAAAGCCCCAGGGAAAACAGAAAAGAACTTATGATCTGAATAACTACCTTTCCCAACAATGCAGAAGAGCAACAGAAGGGCACAAGTTCACAGAAGAAAACACCAAGGAAAGGACAGTCAGGTGGGTGCCAGCCACCCCTTAGAATTAAGATAGTTTTGGAGAAAGCTGGTCAAAGGCTTTTTGTCTCTCTGTGCTTACATGGAACACACAGCCTTGTCCAGCCCCGAGTTCCCACCCACCACCACTGCTTCTGACTGTCTAGTGTTTTCTCACCGTGGTACATCCAACCCAATCCTGACCAGCAGTCCCTTTTCTAGTCCTGGTCTGAGTGTTTGGGGCTGAAACATGCCAATTGTTGGTAGTTTTGTAATTGGGCGATACCACCAGACTCATTTCCCCTCATGACCCAGCTGAGAATCATCAGTTCATTCCTGTGCTAAGTCCAAATTTGCTGATCACTAGAGTGTAAAGAAAAGTCAGAAAACTGACAAGGGTCCAATGTGGGGTCTAGTATACAGGGTAATGGTAGTTACAGTGTATCCTAGCCTTTTAGTGGACATTAAGCATCAAATTATAGTAAGTTTCAGGAACTGCATACTGCATATGTGCTTGTAGTTCATAACAGGCACATTGTATGAATTACACCATAGTGGGCTTAAGGATTTTGCTCAGTTCAGCTGGTTAATTTATACCTCTCCCACTGTATGTTTATTCCTGGGCACCCTTGCCACACAGGGATCAACATAAACCAGTCCTCAGAACACACCCATAGATATAGTCCATACAGGGAAACTCAGAGTCCTACAGTCTCTTCCTATACATCAAGAAGATGCTGCCAGCTTCATTCTGTTCCCTCAGCACACCAGTGCAGTCTTCCTTCTCTCTCCTGTAAAAGGTCCCTCTTCTGCTCTTGTGGTGCTGTTGCCACCAGCCTTACAGCCCTGGGTCTTTTGCCAGACCATGAGAGAATCCTTGGCTTAGTTCTGCCACCGCTAGCCAAGCACCTTCTCCCAGTCTCCACCCCTAGGATCCTCTTCGTTTAGCTTCCTGTAAATAGCTAATCATCAAAAACTTCCTGAATAAGTATCCAGCTCATCATCAATAACTTCATCAATAACTTTCTGAAGCCTTTAACTTCCTGTAGCCAGCTAATCATCCTCTGCAGCTGATCCAGTTCTCCTAGGCAGCCTGCAATCACTCCTGACTGCCTGCAGCTGGCTGTCATCCCTTACAAGCCTGGAGACTCCTCTAGCCTGGAGTGAGCAATCTGCTGCAAGCCTTTGCCAACCAGCCTGCTATACACAAACCAAAGATTGGCTATTTTGTGTCTAGAGAGAGGCAATCCCGTATTTTGTGGCCTTTTGCCATAATAAAATAATCAACAGACTCTTTACAAGGCACAGAATTAGCACACAGAGGGGAGTCTGCAGAACAGATTAAAAACAAGAGAGGGGATCAGGCAAACAAATGTTTCATCAAAAATCATACTAAAAAGGGGAGTCCAGCTTATAAGGACCTGATCTGAGAGGTGCTCAGCACCCTCAAAGCTCTACTCAGTGCTCTGCAGGATTGGCTCCAAAATGCAATCAGATTTAGGATGCCCAAATCAAAGAAGAGAAAACAATAATCCATCATTTATGAAATACTGCAGCAGAAATGGGATATTTGTCTGCATCCCTCTGCTAAACTAAGAGGAACCAGAAGCATAAAAATCTTTATAGACAAAAACTTCAATTTGCACAATTGCTCTGGCTCTGTCAGTCACTCAGGTAGTTCAAAGCCCCGTTGGAAAATCGGGCTAGTGGAGGACTCCCTCTCCTGGAGGGAAGCCAGGGCTGGTAGAGAAGCAGTACAGCTGCCACAGCAACACTGAATCTGAATATAGTCTGAGTGCCTTCATGACCCCTTGGACGAGTAAATTGTTTGAGGACCAGGCAGGCTTCTCAAGGCTGCAGGATCTGAGTAATGCAAGGATGACTTAGAGCCACTTTTCTGGATGTGTGCTTAGTTCTCTTTGGACAACCAGGAAATGCCCCCAGCAAATATGCTGTCCAATATTACCCAAGCAGAACTTGCACTGAAGTCAGTGGCAGATTTGGTTGAGTAAGGACTGAATAAATACAGAGTGAAGGCATTACAATTTGGGTGTAAGGGTTGAATCCTGCCTACAATTAAGTACATGCACCTTAAGGAATTCAGCAGGATTCTCATGCCTACATCTTAGGGTCCACTGATGCTGCTGCACATGGGCAGAGTTGTCACTGTTCAACTTGCAGAGAAGCTGCTGCATAAGGTCTGAAAATGGACATTTTATATTGTTTCTAAAGGTGAAAGGTCAACAGCTTACTAAATAATGGCAGTGCTGCATGATTCCTACACACATGACCACTGCGGATGGAACATGAAGACAGCTATCTGAATTCACTGCAAAGCTGCTGTACAAACATAGAACAAAAAGATGCTTTCATTCCTACCTGATGGAGTTAATCAGCTTCGAGGCATCTTCCTCAGATCCCTCAACATGGAACCCATTGGGGATGTTTTTCAAGGATAACCGGCTCAACACATTCTCTGACCTACTGCTGGTAATAGAGTGCCTCAAGGGACTTCCAACATCTCCCTCTGCAGGCTTTGCTGCTGCCTGCTCTTGCTTATCAGCTGCCATGTGTTGAAGGGACTCTTTCTGCTGGGCAATCAGTTTCTGTTCTAAAACCTCAGGGCTTTCCTTAGCCCTTTGCTGAATCAATGGGGTTAGTGGGGCCTCAAAACTGACACAGCTGTCTGTCTCATCAGTGAGGGAGAGCACATCTAAAGAGTCCAGGCTGCTGTAGTAGGTGCCCTTCATAAGGTCTGACTCCACAATTTTTTCAAAGGTAGAACTGAATCCATCCCTGATGTCTTTGAATTGAAACTGTTCCTTGTCATCATCAGTGCAACTTAACTTGGCTTCTCCAGGTGCAAACCTGCAATACAAAGATATATAAAACACTTGGGTCACTGAGATGGAGTAAATAGGTGTCATTATTTGTCCAGAAAAAAATTGCATCTCAGAGACAGGAGAAATGTGCAGAGAATGTGACTTAATAAATAAAGATGCGGGAAAATTTTTTTGCTAAACCCAATGCATTTCTGATTTAATTGCAAACTTCAAACTTACCTCAAACTTGTCCAGTTTTGCAGAGACAGGGCTGATGCTAAGACTCCAGAACTCAAGAATCCAGAACTTTATAATGTGCTGAACCAAAGCCCCGATCTGCATCTGAATGTTGTAATGGGTTCTAACTCCCTAAGGGACTGAGTCTTGCTTAGGCCACTTACTACTAGGAGTTTGGTGATGCTCAGTTTCCCCATGTCTTCAGTGGCCACATCTCCATCAGAACCTACTCCTACAGACCTACAGTTTTGCTGTTCAGAGCAAAACTGTCTAATCTTTGCTTTGAACAGAACCAAACATTTGATCTAAATTAGAACTCTCTATTCAGTCTAATCTTTACATCAAATGATTATGGTCCTATTTTCAAGCAATTTTGGGGCCATTAGAGACTGTCTCAAAATCATGACAGGAACTAACGGTTACAGAAAAAAGTGGATGAGACTCGGCAATTCTGATTAGGGCTGGCTGAATTTTTGAGATTATACAAGTTCAGAACCCAAAAGGTAAGAATCCATCTGAATCAAAGTGGGTAAACTATACTGAGAACCTAGAAAATGAGAGTGAGGACTTTCACAAAAAACTACCAAGGAATGAGAGTGTGGGATGATTACTCCGCTAGTATTACTGGCCAGTTTGAATTGTATTTAAAATCTCATAAGACTTCCAGCCCAGATTATCATTTGCTTTGGCAGAGAGCAGGACTGCATTTCCATGCTATGATCCAGGTGGAAAAGTCAGAGGGAAAGAATACATTTTCTCCTTCCCCAGCATTTGCCTCAGGTTGTTTGGCATTGTCTCATTATCCCCCCGTATTTGGCTCACATCCTAATGATTACTGTCTAATCTTACATGGAGAAATATGTTTCCCTCAGATGGGTTCTGAAGGTACACCAGAGCCAAGCCATTCCTGGTTCCAGTGAACCTGAAAACATGTGAAAGGGTGCAAACGATCCCCAAAGCATCTCACAAGCAGCTATAAACGTGCAGGCATTTTAACCTGATACTGGCATGGCCTATAGGGGTTTGGAGCAAGTTTTGTACCACTGACCCTAACCTTTCTGTACCTCAGGGATTGAAACCCAGGAGCATGTGGTTCTGGTGCAGAATTTGACAACCCACTTAGGGTCAAACTAGAACAACTGATTAAAATCTTCTAGGAGTCTCAACTTCCAGCTTTCTTACAGCCAAAAACTTTTCTCTTCCAATAACACCTACCTCGCATCTAGCAGTTTTTACCATCAGTTTACCCAGTTTGATTCAGATTTCAAAGTGCTTCATGAAGGAGGTTGGTATCAGTCCTCTCATTTTACAGGTGTGGAAACAGATTCAGGATGGTGCAGCAACTTGCCACCCAGCAGGCCAGGAACGGAGATGGGGCTAAAACCCCGTTCTTCTGAGCTGCAAGCCAGTGTGCTCTCCACTAGGTACCTGAGGCCGAACTTTTATGGGAGGCCCCTCTGATCCCCTTCCCCAGCCCAATCTGCTCCTTTGCTTTCTGCTCCCTGTCTGATCTTCTGTTTTGATTTCTGCTTCCTGTCCTATTTGCTGCTATTAGGCTGCTGCTGCTGCCTATACTCTCCCTGACCAGCCACAGACCACATACAGAGACTGCCTGTGCCATTTATGCCATAGGTTGGCCACTCCACATAGTGCTTCTTTGAAAGCAACCTGTAAACAGCCCTTGTGTATAACTAACTAGTTCTTTAAGCTATCCCCAGTTTATTGTCAAATCTCAGATGTTGGCTTTTGGAAATGTATTGCGTTATCACTTTACTTACTAAGCCCATGAAGATTGTACACAGTTAAGAAGCTGTCACCACAATGCAAAATGCCTGGAACAGATGTGTGAGGATGGCATGAGCTCTCACAAGAGCCCCTAATTTTGACTGCCAGTGAAAATCATAGGAATTCAGAATTTAATGTTGCCAGACTCAAACCACTTGGATTGCATTTGTTCCCACTGCCTGATGGGCTGCTTGCTCTGCCAATGCCCAGCCAGCCTTGTAGTCTGCTCCTGCACTATACTACTTGCCATTAGATGAACATTCCCTTCTTTTCAAAGTTATGGCAATATGGTGTCAGCATATCCTACCATTGCTTATATAAATAAACAGTCATAAACCCCTGGCCCCAACAGGGGACATGCAAATGAGGTGACCTGAACTAGAAAATAAGGAACCCACTCTAACATTTTCCCACCAGGACAAGTCAACCACAAGCTGAGCAAATGATCAAAAACAGCCTTAGGCCAGCAATTGTTATTTTTTATAAATATAGATGCTCCTAGTGAGCTGAATCTTTACAGAAACTAGCTGATCTCCAAGGCTAGGGACAGACATTACACATAAATCTGTTTAAGTGATCAGAACCTGGTTTAAACCTGTAACAGAACAGGTGTTCAGTGCACAAAAACTGGTTTGAAAAAGGCTGAAACTGGCTTGAGATAAACCTGGCTGAATGTAGTATCAGATTTAACTGATTTGGGTCAAACCAGTTTATGCAATGTGTGTCCCAGACCCCTTCCTGGTTTAAGTTAAATTAGAGTCACCCACCATCTTTGCATGCTCTCTGGGCTGGGTGGGGCTTTCTGCTCCAGAGTGCTGAGCTGGCCCCTCCCCTTTGCTCCCTGGTTTCAGCTCCAGCAGAGACAGCAGGTATAGGGTGTCTGCCTGGCTTCCTCCTGCTCCCTGCCCTCCCCCTCACTACTCCCTGCTCAAGTACGGATTCCCCCCCTCCCTTCTGCCTTACGCATCAGCTACCATTCCGCATGCTGGCTATGATCAGTGCTGTGGGAGACAGGACAAAGGCAGGCAGGACAGTGCCACTTAGGGCTTTTTGGAGTTAATCAACAGGTTGCTAATAATGTCCCTCTTTTCCTTCTTTGGAGCAAGTTGTTTATGAAGAGCTTGAATTACTGAGAGATCCTTTCATTTTGCTGATGGGCGGATAAATACTCCCTTCTGTGTAAGTAAATGCTATGTAAATCCCTGCTGACTAGCAAGTGTAGGAGGAACCCCTCCATAATCAGTGTCCTGAGAGGGCCTGGCCACGCCCCTCTTCAGCTCAGCACTGCAGTGAAGGAAGGGCAGCTCTAGCACTCCCTGGCTTCTAGCCTGAGCAACTGCAGGTATGTGTCTGCATTTTTCAGTGCAGAGGGGATGTGAGGTTACAAACTGATTCAGACTAGGCAGGTTAGACTAATCTTCAAAGATTGAATCAATTCAGGCCTGGACTGCAGTGGCATCAAGCTAGACTTGTGCTTACAACAAGATTTGGCAGTAACAAAACTAGTGTGAATGGCGGCCGTCACGGAGGTCCAGCTGCCTGGCTCAGAGGACAGGGGATTGTTAGAGCTGTACAAATATTTGCAGGGCCCCTGCTTCAGAAAATCACAGTGCCTTCTGGCAGGCCGCAAAAATGTGCAGCTCCACCTCTGTTCTCTTCAACAGGAGGGGGAGCACTGACAGTGCAAGCCGGCCTTCTGTTGACTGTAGGAGTATAGATACTTCTATGACAAGCTTGCTCGCTCCCTGGCTGGAGCAGAGAGACTCAGCACAATCGGTGGGGGCATTCTCTTTCCCCGCCAATCCAGAAAAGGAAGGAGAGAGGCTTGCTCCTCCCCAACCCCGGGACAAGGCAAAAAGGAGGGCCAGAGTGGGAACTAACCCCTCCAGCTTCTGATTAGTCTGTTCTCAATCTGGGGCGGAGCCTCTGGAAGGGATAAAAAGCCAGCGTGCCTGGTACATGGGTGGCTTCAACTAGAGACGACGAAGAGAGCTCACGAAGAGTTGATGGAGCTGATCAATGGGGAAGAGCAATTGCCTCAGTAGCGCTTAGAAGACAGCTCTGCCAGACGGGAGCAGCAAGCTGTGGAGGGAGCTGTGGTGATGGTGCATGGAGGATCTGGGAGTGGATGGGACCCCACCCGCTGCACAAGGCAGTGCAGGTCTCCAACCCCATACATGAGTTAGGGCTGACAATGCAGAAGCTGGTGCATGGAGGGTCAGGAAGCATACCGGACCTTGGCAGCTTGCACAAAGTGGTGCAGATCTCTGATCCTGCACATGGCAGGAAACGGGCCATAGGTGCACAGGACAGTGCACAAGGCCATAGAGTTGAGGGGACCATGGCTGCGCGGGTCTCCAACCTTGCACGAGGCATGAAAAAGGGCCCATGGTGCACAGGGTGGGGAGTAGGCTGACAGACCAGGAGAGTCATATGGGGCAGCTGGGGCCTCCTCACAGAGGTAGGAGATGCCTCACCCCTGGAGATGAGTAAGGCCCCGTCAGGCCCGCTGGGAGTTGTGAGTCCCTCTGGCAAAGGATTCCCACAGGGGAGGAGGGCCCACCATGCTGGGGCGACAGAAGGGAAGCCCCTGATGAGAGGGGGGCATTTTGCCCTGGGGTATAGCAAGGGATCTGGGGCCCCTGCTTGCTAAGAGGGGTTCCCAGGTTAAGGGGCCCTGTCAGGTGAGTAGCCTGAGTGGAGTCTAGGTTTCTCTATTGCGTGAAGGGGTTCCTCGTCCGGTTGTCATTTCTTTGTTGGGCACAGCTGAGTGCCACAGTTGCCTCCTGTTCTTTTCCCTCCTCCATGTTGTTGGGAACCCTGTGCCTTTCCTATTGTATTAGGAGAGTCTTCTAAGCTGCCTCTATTTTGTATATAGTGTTTTATGCATAGGTGTTATATGCCATGTAATCTCTTATACTGATATTTCACTATTGACCCATTGCTGCCAGTGGTTTGTTTATTGATTTTGTCAGCTAGACCCCTGTTTATTCTTGGGTGCCCCTTTCCCCTTGGGCCTGCAGGGCCTGCTGCAGTCTAACCTGAAGGCCACAGGGAACCAGGCCTATGCATGGGTTTGGGGTTTAATTAGAGTATGTTTGGGTGAATTTATAACTGTAAATATATATATACATAAATTGATGATCGCAGTTGTAAATTCTTTGTTAATGTTAAATCTGTACGTAGTTAAGATAGTTACTGAGTGTCCTGGTTCTTTGGTATGTAGGCAGAGGAAGGGAGCTGCATACAACTAAGGCAGCCATGCCTCCCACAGCACACCTGTACCCACAGGTGAGCCCTTCATTTGGAGAGGGGGTACCTTTTTGCATACCACCCGGGTTACACTTCATAATCCCCAAGATGGTTGCTATGGAATCCTGGGATTCCTTTGCAACTGGGTGATGGCTGGACTGCCCCATAATCCTTCACACAAGGTTGCTCAGCTACCACATGAAGGATTACAAAGTGGGTTTGCCCCTGTGCTCTGCTGCCAGCTGTCAGGCAGTGGGAGTGTGGGGGGGTAGGGTATTACCACAACTGCTGGGCAGCATTTTGTCCCCAAATCTGGTAAGGATTGGGAAAGCAATGGTCACACCAAGCAGCCTCCCCAAGATGGTTTGCTTCATTTATGGATAAGCGATCACCCAGCCCCTCCTGCAAGCCCATAGAACTTTTTCTATGGGCTTGCAGGAGGGGCTGGGTAATTGCTTCACAGAGGGTGACTGGCTTCAGAATAAAATGGGAGCAAAGCATGGCTTGCCTCCCCTGAAGACAGCCAGGTGAGACAGCAGTGTATTGGGGTTCATGAAGTCATAGCTTGTAGGGAGGGGAAAGAGCAGCAAGGTCACTTAGGCCCTCACAGGCTCTTATCCCAGGTACCATATACCACATACAGGCTCATACTTTCTGGGCCTGTAGGTCAGTATCTGTTCAGACATTCTTTTAAAGGTTATATTGGATTTTAACTTGATCATATACTGTGTGGCCATGGTATGGTTTTCCCTTCCTAGTCTGAGTCTCTAAAGAGCCTGGATCCCTGTCAAGACCAAGGGCCTTTTGTATAGCTCTGGTATCTATGTAGTGTGAGAGTCTTTTTCCTTCTCCTGCTTCCTCCCTCTAATGGCCCACTGGAGCTAAAGGGAAGATACCTATAGACTGCAGCAGGCATTGGTTCAAGTCATCAGTCCTGCAGCAAAGGGGCTTAGCCTGGCTGGCCTTCTACTGACATCTAAGGAATGTTACTGAGAGCACAGTTTGGCCCATTCTCCTCCAGTACAAAGCAGCAATCACAAGACATGGATTAGCTGAGTGGGATGTCTCCACCAGTGACTGGTTTCTTGCTCTGATTATTTTCTCACAGCTGTTTTACCTCAGTGTGGTTCCACTGACCTGAGTGTAATCACTCCTGATTTACACCAGTTCAATTGACCTTAGTGTGAGTGAGAAGTGAATTGGCCTCTAATATCTTTCATGCAGCAAGCACTCAGTTATCTGGGCAATAGGTGCCTGAGAAATACCTGAGACAGATGGTTCTGTGGCCTTCAAACAGTACTGAAAGTGCACAAAGAATCATGCCTTTATTTGACATGCTGTTAGTCACAGACCTACAGATATTGCTTCTCATATCTCTTCCCCATATGTAAAGAGATGTAGAGTTTTCATGTCCTAGAAATATTGCACATTCTAAGGCCATGCATTTATCTCCCGGTTCTGAAACTCTCTCTAATGTATGGTGAATGTATAAGAATTAGGAGAGTACTCAGGGGCTCCCGGGTGTAGAACCATTTGCCCATTCCTATGCTGTGTGGCAAAGGAAGTCATATTAGGCACTACTTGGTTGGTCTGGGGCATGCTGGCACCAAAATCTGCTGCCCTTTCTCCTGTTTTGAAGAAACTCAACCCATCTGAGCACTGGGGAGTCAGGGCTACATAGGCTAAGCCTGACATCGGAAGGAGCTACTTTGGGTGGTACCATCTTCACTTAAGTTCATAATGGATGAGAATGGTCGGACAATGAGAACACAGGAAATGTTCTCAGGTGCTAGTGGCTCCTCTGCTCAATGAAACCCACTGGAGCCAGAGGGCATTAGGGGGAAAATAAGAGAATATAATTCTTGAGGAAACCACACCACATAGCGAGGACCTGGTCCAGGGGCCAGGAGACTTGTGCAGGGATGTCTCCACAATGATGCATGAACCTTTTCCATGTAATGTGGGAGACAAACTCCTCCTCAGTAATGAACGCTGCCAGGAAAGCTCTAGGTGCAGACAGAAGTGACAATTTTTGCATGATCTAGTCCCTGAAAACACTCTACAACCATGACCAAACACAAGTGCACAGCTGCGGAGTTCTTTAAAAGGGCCTGATCCTGCAACAATCTGAACCCTCATTATATGCTGTGCTCCAAAGTGGAGCACTTTCATTAACTTGTGTCTGTACTCCCTGAGAGCCAGGCCAGGCTGACACAGCCCATTCCTGCTCCTAGTGTTGTTTTCAGAATGGGAGGGGGGGAAGGGAGCAGAGGGAGATCATACCTGGAGTTGCCCAGCCAGCACTGGAGAGTGGAGAAGGTAGACTGGAGCTCCCCTGAGGTGGGGACTCCAACACACCCACCCCTCCCATTCCAGTGCAGGCTCCCTTCTCTGCCTTCTCCTTCTCTCATCCTGAGGCAGCACTGGGGGTTGTGGGGGCAGAGCTAGGGGAAGAGGCTAGAAAGACACAGCCTCTCTTCCTGGATCGGCTTCAAATTGGGGTTCTATCCCCCATTTTCCTAACCCAACAGCTAATGTCTATTGGGTCAAGAGGATGGGTCTAATTCATAGTGCTTTTTGTCAAGTGCCAAGAGTTAAATTGGGGAACTACACTTCTGTCTGCACCTTCTGTGAGCTGAAGCATGGAGTGTCTCATGCTCCATGCAGTAACACACACAGAGGGGGACGATCTGGGCTGGGTTTGTATCATGCTTTAGTGGGATTCATTTTATATCTGCATAATTTTGATTATTTTCTAGGGCTTTGTAATGCCTTGGAGAATTAAAGCTGACATGTCGTCAGGGTTTAAATTGGACTCGGTGCTGTGCTGGCTTTGTCGGTGCCTGATTTCATCAATTCACTATGAAACTGAGGGCGCTGATCTCAGCTCATTGCCAGGCTCCTGCTTTCTTTCAGAGCTCAGAACTGTAGCAGAACCTGAAAGCTATCATGGTGAGAGGACTGGACTGGCAGGAGGGGACATTGTGTCTATGTCCAGTTCGGAGATGGGAACAGGGAGGGACAGAAACAGAAACTGACACCCCAGTCCTGGGCAGACAAATGGCAGGAGTTTGGCCATCTCTTATCCCAGGCCCATGGACCTCTGGTCCCATCTTCCAGGGATGTTACTGATGGCTCTAGGTGCTCAGGCCCTGTAACATGGATTTATCTCATGCTAATACGCATATCAGTAGCATAACCATTGCTAGTGCAGGCAACCCAGTGCTGCCCACCTGTCCTATAGCCCCATCGCTTACAGCACCGGGCTTTAGGCAATTAAGGGTCCAGTAAAACACTTTAGTTGATTAGCTGACAGCACCACTTTGGTCTAAGCTGGAGAGTCCTCTGTGTTTTGTGCCACATCTGTGGCCCTGGACAACCAAGAGCCCTGTGAAAAATACACCAGTGACTGTAACAGTGTGGGGCCCATTTTTATTTTGTCTCAGGGACTCCAGGTCAAGGTAAAAGAAAGCATCACTGCCAATCCTGTAAGCTCTGCCTGGGCTCTGAGAGCCACACTGGCCACTTCCCATGCCCCATTTAGAAAGGCTTTGCCTGAAGAATGAATTCTATCTGTTGTTACATTGCCTCTTTCAACCATGATAGTATTTGTAGACTGGGTTATCCCCAGAGCTTTCGCTGTGCTGCCTCTGGCCTCCTGAAGGAGGTGGTTGTCTATTTGTTATCAAGCCTCCCTAAACTTGTTGAATATGCTTGTTACATTGTTTTGGCTGCTTACAATATTCCCCAATACAGAAGTGGCCTAACATAAGGTAGAAGAGCCTTTATGATAGCTGGGGGTCACCATGTTACACTGCCAGTACCTCTTGCCCCAGCCATTTTCCAATAGCCCGTTGCAGGGAGGGACTGGTGTAGAGCCTGCTCTTGGCAGGTGATGCTGCCTTGTGGGCCATTTGTCACTGTGGTGCAGCATAAAGTGCTGCAGTGCAGGAAACAATCTGGGACTCCAAACTTTCCTGCATTGCCTGTGGAACACTGGGGACCAGCGTCTCTGAGGGCAGACTGCTGAGCAGAGACTAGAAAGCCAGCGCCCAGAGCACACTGTGAAGAGGATCGCAGGCTGGAGCTTTGATAGAATTCCATTCCCAATAGTCCAGGGTCTTAGTTTTTGCCAGCTTGGAGGCTCAGACAGATACAGGGCAAAAAACCCCTCTCCCCTGTGTTCTCATTAAAGGAGGATGAAGAACTGTTCAAGGAAGGAAGATGTACCACAGGCTAAATACCAGAAAGCCCTTTGCAAAAGAGGTCACTTAGACAATGACCTGAACTGCCCTGGCAACACATAGATTCACTGCCGCTAGTGATGTGTAAGGAAAGACTAAGCAGAGAACACTTAGGAGCTTTGCAGAAATCAGTGAGCCTACTCCGACAGTGATACAGGCCAAGCTATTATGCTAGCAGCCTCACTAAGACTTGCTGTTGGCCCAAGCAGCTGCAAAGGCCAGCTACTTTTCATGATGTTCCTTCCTGTAGCAACTACTCACTGATTTCATTGACTGAAAGAAATATCAAATAGGTATGTTTCCTCATTAGGATCACAGTTTGTGAATGTTTCCCCAGGACTGGAAGGAACACTGAAAAAGAGGCATTTCCTTGCGAAAAAAACAATCATAAGCTGTGACATTGGTGATACCACCCAGGTGATAGAGCAAGCAGCTTCCACAACTAAGTCTCAGCTATTTGCAGTTGCCTATTATTAAAATACATAAGCAACACAGCTGGGTGGGAAATGGTTTTAATTAAACAATTTTTGTTGGAAAAGGCTAATTCACTGAACCCAAAAGCATGTATCAGAAAGGGTCAGTTTCCATGAATTTCTCAGTTCAAAAACCTTTTTTAGGGAAAAATTCTAAAATAGCAAAATATTCTATTTTTAGCTTCAAAATCACTTTGTTTAGAAATATAATTGAATTATATAAATTAGAGTAATTTCATTATAGAAAGTTAAAATCTAAATACAATGGTTTTAAGCTATTAAAACAAAATGCTTTGCTGGACCAGAACTGAATTTTTTTCCCCTGCTTGCTGATTTACAGATGATTTCAAGATTTCAACTTTTCTTCCCACATCATGACCAGAAAAACTTGCAAATGCTAGAAAAATTTCCTGAACCAGGAAGACCGTTTCCAGTGTAGCTTAAGGCAGTGCCTAGGAAGGATGTTTCTGCAGCTCCAAATTGCCATCATGAATATGTCTCCTTTGCCCTTTGCCTCCTTTGAATGCTTGAGAGGCTTACATGTGCTTTCTAGCATAATTGACTAATCTTTTATACCTGCATCAGGTAGGTGTAACTCTATTTGCATGCAACTACCTAAGCTGTCTGTGTAATCATGTGTATACCTCTTTATGCCTGCCAGTGCATCCTTGCCTTCTTGAAGATCAGTCCCTGATTACTGAAAGAAACAGGCTGATTGATCTGGTCTGTCTCTCTTTCAATGTTAAAATAATCACCAGCTGCTACTAGTGGGACTCTTGTCACCAAAAGCAAGAATAAAAACCTAGCACTCATTGTTTTAAATATGACCTGCACAGGAAAAAAAAACCTCTGCCTATTCCTTTTGTTCCTTGAGAATGCAAAATGGAGACCTCTTGTTTCATTTCCCTCCCAAAATTTTCTTTTCTACTTGAATTTTACAGGAGAAATTTGGGTTTTATCTGCCCTAGAAGATTCCTTGATGGTTAGAGGACTGATTACAATAATAAACTGAGAATCTAGGTGTGGGGTCAGATCCTCACCCCTATCCTGGCACCTCTGTGCTTTATTAAAAAGGGGTTAAGTGGTATAACAAAGCCCTAAATGTCCTTGTAGCAGCTGAGGAAGGATACTTCTGGTGCAGACACTATGGTAGATAGCTCTAAGGTTGTTTCCTGAGGACCCCTCTCAAATCATGCATGGGATGGAGGACAGAACATGTAGCCGAAGTGCCAGGTAGTACTGCAGCCTGGGGAGTTTGAACTCAAGAAAGGCCCATAGGGCTGTCCAGGTTTTGCCATGGGTTGTTCCAGGTGCCAGATCAGGTCAAGACTGGAAATTGTGAAGGTTGCTTTAGTTTTCTGGTATCCTTTCCCCCCTGTGCTATGTGTTTTTTGGGGGTTCTTGCCCTGTGTTTATCATCAATGACTTACTCACATTTTTCAGAAAGCATATTCTAGTTAAAGATCCAGGCCCTGAACTTTCCCACTAAGGTGGGGGAGTGCAAGTAAACATCTGAACACCTCTCAGAAATCCTCTGGAGAATACAAAGATGACCACATGTGTTGTTTGTAAAATTTCTAGCACACATCCACACTTAAACTTCCCATCCTGATCTGTCAGCCCTCTTTCTATCATAAAGTACCAAACAAACAAAAAAGGGGGCTTAACCCAAGGTTTTAAAAATCCTTGGCAAATAACATCCATACAGGAACTGCAACTATTTTTTTAATTCAATTTTTGCCAATTTCTACTTACTCCATTTATAATCGTAATTTGGGAGTATTTTCTTTTAAATATGAATGGTTTTGGCTGGAGATGCAGCTGAAGTCAGTAGTCTGCCTCTTATCTGCCTGCCTCTTTTTATTCCATATCCTTTCCCCTCTTCTTCTTCTTTCCCTTTCTCCCTGTCTGCTCCCCATCCCAGATTGTGCATCTGAAGGCTGATCCAAGGCCCAAAACCAACTCTTCAGTTCAAGTGCCTGGCTTAAACTTTAGGGTGCTGACAGACATGAAGCTTCCCGCTAACTCATAGCGCTTCACAGGAAGGCATTCTCTGATGGAGGCTTGGGGGATCCATCTCCAGTTTGGAGCCAGCTGCCTGTCTGCAGTCTCTCTCCCCTAGCCTCCCCCTCCTCCCCCCACCCCTAGCTCCAGTGCTATCTTCGGGATGGGAGTGGGGAAAAGGGAGGGAAGGGAGCTTGGTCTGGGGTTTGCCCAGACTCCACTGGAGGTGGGGCAGGTAGACTGAACTCACCCCCTCTCCAGTGCAGGCTCAGTGCACAGGCCGGTGCACAAAGTAGGACCTTTGGAGTGCTTGGGTGGCTCAGGTCCTCAACCTCCGGAACAAGGCTGGGAGCTCGGTGCAGGAGGCGCTGCACACAGGATCCAGGAGCAGACTGAGCCTGGTGCTGCACGAGGCAGCCCAGGCCTCTGACCCATAGCAAAAGGTTGAATCCAGGGATCCAGATGGTGCTCAGGCTACTGAGCCAGCAGACAGGGCCAAGCCAGAGTCCCCAGAAGCCCTGCATAGAGGAGCCCTGTCCCAGGGGACAGCAACCTGAGGTGGAGTTGGATGCAGCAGTAGCGGAGCCAGCAGCAGGGGCAGCAACAGCTGATCCCCCAATGGTAAGTGGGGCAGAGGAAGCTGGCACAGCTGAGCTGGATCTGGAGGGGAAGCCCCCCAGATCCCTTTTAGTTGAGCCGGTAGGGAGCTGCGTTCCCGAGCCATGCCACATGAACAGACCACGCAAACAGTCATGATCTGTAAGAGCATGCCGGTGTTTGTGCCAGTGTTCGCACTGGCAGGCGGGCAGGAAGGGCCAGAAGGGAGACTCCTGCAAGGGTAGGGCAAAGGCACCACATTAAAGTATAAACAGACAGCAACTCATACAATGGTGTTGACGTGAAGTGCTGCCAGGGCCTCTGCCTGGGGCTTGTCTGAGGCCTCCACCCAGACAGAGCCCATGTGGGGGCTGGTGTCCCCCTGCCCCCTGGCCTGCGGGGGATGGCCGGTAGGGTGTGGGGGCAGGGATTGGGGGCCCCCACACCTGTCCTGCAGGTGCCTGTCTTAGGTCCCTGGAGGCGTAGGTGAGGGAGCTCCAGGAGGAGGTTAGCAGGCTGAGGAGAATCAGGGAGGTGGAGGATGAAATTGATGGTAATTTCCTTTCCCTGCAGGGCCGTGCATCCAAGGGGGGCCATGCATCCAAGGAAGAAACACCTCGGGAGGTGCCCTCAGCTGCAGAGTGGCAGATGGTCACCTCTAGAACCAGGGCTGCTCGCAGCAAAGCAGTAGCAGTTCCTCCAGTCCGGCTGGAGAACAGGTACAAGGCCCTGTCAACACTGCAGGAGAAGGAAGGAGAGGAGAAAACCTCTGGAGAGGAGGCAACTCCACACTCTCCACACTCTGAACAGGCCAAAGGAGATAAGCAGACCCGGAGGAGGAAACGTCGAGTGATCATCATAGGTGACTCCATCCTGAGAGGTACAGAAGGTCCCATCTGTTGCCAGGACCCCTCAACACGCAAAGTCTACTGCCTGCCCAGAACAAAGATTCAGGATGTGATGGGGATGATCCAGGCCTTGATCCAGCCCACCAATTACTACCCCATAATCCTAATCCATGTGGGTACCAATGATGTGGCCAGGAGAACCCCCGATAACCTGATGGCAGACTACCATGCTCTGGGGGGCATGCTGAAGGAGATAGGTGCACAGGTGGTATTATCTTCTGTCCTACCAGTGAGCGGACGTGGAAGATGACATGAGACCTGCATCAGGGAGACCAGCTGGCGGCTTCAGGAATGGTGTCTTGAGGCGGGCTTTGGCTTCCTAGACAACGACCTGCACATCAAGACGAGAGACATGCTTGGGTGGGATGGGCTTCACCTTTCCCCCAAGATAAAAGTGTGTGTTCTCTTCAAGGTTGGCGGATCTCCTCTGGCGGGCTTTAAACTAGGCTTATTGGGGGAAGGGGAAGACAAGGGTGGAGGAAGCCTTGGACCACTAATTCGAGCATCACCCACAAGAACAGCCCAGCCTAGACCGATGACGAGCAGTACAAATACCCAGGTAAGCAACAGGGGCCAGGGCAGTACAGAGAGAAGGTGGCCAGTGTGCACATCTTCAGGAGGCCTCAAATGCCTCTACACAAATGCTCATAGTATGGGGAACAAGCAGGAGGAACTTACCCTCCTGCTAGCTGACACCAACCCAGATGTAGGGGGGCTCACAGAAACGTGGTGGGACCCAACGTATGACTGGGCGGTGAATATCAAGGGCTATAGGCTGTACAGGAGGGACAGGACAGGGAGGAAAGGAGGGGGTGTGGCGCTCTACTTCAAGGAGGAATACACACCCTCAACGAGTAGCACTGGGTCAGAGGAGGGGCAAGGGACTGAAATGCTCTGGGTTAGAATACAAGGCAGTCAAGGGGAAAGGGACTTAAGCAAGGGGAAGAGCTAGACTGGGCATTCTTAAGTCAGCTCACAGAGGTAGTTAGGTCAAAGGATGTGGTCATCATGGGTGACCTGAACTTTCCAGACATCAGCTGGGATGAGCAGTCAGCCAGGTCTGACCGCTCACGTAGGTTCCTAACCAAGATACAGGACCTCCATCTAACCCAGGAGGTGTACAGCCCCACCAGGAAAGATGCCTTGTTGGACCTGGTCCTGGCCACGGGCAACGACCTGGTGAGGTGGCTGCGGGTGCGCAACCATCGGGGCAACAGTGATCATCGCCTGCTGGAATTCACCATCCAGCACAAGGTGGCAAAGGCCTGCAGGAAGGCAGCAGCCCTAGATTTCAGGAGGGCAGACTTCAACGAGCTAAGGAGAACAACTGGGGAAGCGCTGAGGTCCCGGAGGGGAGGGGAGCCAGGTGTCCAAGAAGAGTGGTCATTCCTTAAGAAGACGATCCTCCAAGCCCAAAGGGAGGTAATCCCAGCATGGATCAAAGGGGGCAGGAGGGCACAAAAGCCCCCGTGGCTCACCAAAAGCACACGGGAACGTCTCCTGGCTAAAAGAGAGGCGTATACTGAATGGAAGGGAGGGGCCATCACCAGGGAGGACTATACTGCGGTTGCTCGGGGATGCAGGGGGGTGATCAGGAAGGCCAAGGCAGAGATGGAACTGGGACTAGCGACCCACATAAAGGACAACAAGAAGTCCTTTTTTAAATACATAGGAGGTAAAAAGAAGTTACTGGGTAACGTGGGACCTCTGCAAGACACGCTGGAAAATCTGGTTGTCACACCAGACGACAAAGCTAACCTATTTAACAATTTCTTCAGACCAACCTGGTGGCCTTCTATGACCAGGTCACAAAATCCTTAGATGCAGGGGTAGCAGTGGATGTAGTCTTTCTGGACTTTAGGAAGGCCTTCGACACTATCTCTCACCCCATTCTCATTAAAAAACTTGGGGACTGTGGTGTCGACACCTACACAGTCAAATGGGTCGCTAACTGGCTGGAGGGCCGCACCCAGAGAGTGGTGGTGGACAGGTCTTACTTGACCTGGAGGGATGTGAGCAGTGGGGTTCCTCAGGGCTCGGTCCTCAGGCCCACACTGTTCAACATCTTCATCGGTGACTTGGATGAAGGTAAAAAGCACCCTGTTCAAATTCACAGATGACACTAAGATGTGTGGGGAAGCGGGCATGCTAGAAGGGAGGAATAGGCTGCAATCAGACCTAGACAGGTTACATAGATTTCATAGATTTCATAGACATTAGGGCTGGAAGGGACCTCGGGAGATCATCGAGTCCAGCCCCCTGCCCAAAGGGCAGGAAG
>NW_017728914.1:1181712-1200045 GCF_001723895.1 Crocodylus porosus | reverse complement strand
CCCCCAAAAGCCCACTGCAGGCAAGAGAGCAGCTTGGCACAGAGGAAGAGGGCCACCCTCCAGGCCTGGGAGCTGTGAGTTACAAGGAAAAGAGGATTCCCACAGGGGAGAGGGTGTCCCCTCTGATTAGTTAAGGGCTCCTGAAAGTATAGGTCCTACTGGAAGGGCCCCCCTAAAGTTACCAGGTTTCTTGTAGGGCTTGGGAAAAGCAAAGGGCATTGGGATTTCCCCTTGGGATTAAGCTTATCTTTGGGGTTCTTGCACCGTAAGTGGTATGATGTCATGCCTCATATTTTGTGACCTCTCATGTTTGTAAATTAGTAGATGAGTAGAGTCCGAGGGCTCTGCTGGAACCCCCTGTTGCTATTATTTCACCTGTTGTTTATTTGTATTTATTTGTGGCTTATTTATTGTTCACCCATGCTTATCTATAGTTTATCTCTTGACTATCCATGTTTATTTTGGGATTTATCTGTTTCAGATCAGATACTTACCTGTATCTGGAGCACTGGTGTAAGGTTTTACAGCATTTACCCAGAGGGTATTATTTATGTTATTTTAAATAGAACATATATAGTACATATGTTTATATCCATGTTTCTTTTCCTTGTGATAAGTTAATGTAACTACATTTGTATATAGTTAAGTCCCCTGACTGTCCTGCCCTGGTTCTAGAAGGACGGAGGGAAACTGAGCAGTCTGCAGTTCCCCCCACATCACACCTGCCAGCTAACATTTCCCTTCAGTTGGAGAAGGGGAGTATATATCTGAGTTACCTGGGCTACACCTATGAGAAGTGCCCAAGTGAGTTTGAGTACTGCAGGTTTTGGGTGCTTAACCTGAGGCACTTCAGTACTATCACAGGATGGATAATCTGTGATTTCTGTAAAGCTGGTCCTTTTAAGTTGTCTCCTGTTCAGTATCTAAAATCACTGGCCACTTTCTAATTCCTTGGCCCCTTAAACTAGTTAACATGCAGCTGGTTGTAGCTAATTGTTCTAATGATGTCTGTCTGAAAAGCTGAATTTTTCACTGCTTCTATTTGCAATGTTTCACTGTAATTATCTTCTTCAGCTGAGAGAATTCAAAGTCAGGGTGGTGATGCTGTGTTGTGACACTGTGACACAGACTAACTCCTTTAATAACCCTAGCTCTTCTGAGACATTAAAGGCCCAGCCACAGCTCAGGATTTTATATTAGGCCATGAACAGCATTACTGGGCATGAAGGTGAATGGTTTCATTATTATCATCTCTATACTTCCTGAGGACTCCGAGCAGGGTCCCAACACAGTAGGCAAAATGCAGCCAAATAACACAAAATCTCTCCTTGCTTCATACAGCTTGCAGTTTAACAAGATACAGACAAGATTTGACAAGCGAATAAACAGAGAAACAGATGTGGGGAAGTCAAGGCTGTAGTGGAGACAGGTGTCTGTGCATAAAGAGTTGTAACAAAGACAGCTGTAGGTAGCTTCCTATTTAAAGAATGGGAGTTTGATGGCACTGAGATAGAGGCAGGCTTCAAGGAAGGTTTCAAATAAAGATACTGAAATGGCTTTCTGGGCTTTAACAGGGACCTCTTCTGTGCATAAAGGTAGCATGGGAAAAAGTATATGTGCATGTTGGAGAAATGGGCAAGTGGGTAATCAAAGCAAGTCTTACTGGCAGGAAGAAAATGAGGTCAGTACTGAGCAAGTAGTTAAGGTATAGAGGCACCACACACTTACTACATAGGAAACTGACTTTACTACATAGTAAAAGTGGAATGAACATGAAATTCACAGCCCTAATGCATAAGAAATCACGCAAATATGTATAGTAACTGCCATGTGGGAAATTTACTATGCAGACTACTTTGCACATGGGTATCCACTCCTCATCCCTGTGAAGTGTTAAAGGCACTGTAGCTGTGATGGTCCAGGAATTCTCTAACAAAGCCTGACTAAATGTATCCCAACTGCAGTTGGGCCACTAAAAGATATTGCCCAAAAGAGCCATCCCTGGGGAAAGTCCTTTGTTCAGTAAAAATAGTCTCCTCTGCCACCTAGTGGCCAGGCTCTGCAATAGTGTTTGCTTCAGGTAGCTAGCTTGGGAAAGCCCATTGTGTGCCTATGCTCCAAGGCCTATGACAGGGGTAAGCAATGTTTTTTGGCTGGAGTGCCAAAAAACACCACAAGGCCTACCTCGGAAGGTGCCAGAGTGCTGGTATGGCAGAAAAACAAAATGAGGGCAAGGGGTACATGGTAGGATTCCCTGCTTCTGCCCCTTGCCCCCACCCAAAGCCCCTGCCCCACAGCCCGGGGTCTGTGGCTGTCAGCAGCTACCCCGGCTCTGAGTAGCTGCTGGAGCCTGGGCTGCTCCCAGCAGGGCTTGCAGTGTCCCAGCTGCCTGCTGGGAGCAGCCCAGGATCCCAGCTGGCCGCAGCCCCCCAGAGCCAGGGCCGGCTGCAGCCTGGGAGGCTTCAAACAGTATCGGCTCTGCACCCAGCGCAGCCCGCCCCAAGGTGCCCATGCAATCACCACCAACATGAAGCTGATGTCGGAGCTGTGCAGCCCAGCGGAGCTGTTTGCACAATGCCCACTGCTTGCTGCAGCTGCCAGAGCCCAGGCTGGCTCCAAACAGCTGTGCCTGCACGTGCCAGTGCAAAGCTGATGCTGGAGCCCGGCACAGCTGTTCAGAGCCTCCCAGCTGCAGCCGGCCCCGGCTTTGGAGACCTGCTGCCAGCCGGGATCCCGGACTGCTCCCAGCAGGCAGCTGGGATACTGCAAGCCCTGCTGGGAGCAGCCCAGGCTGGGTTGCTGGCAGCAACTACCCGGAGCCAGGGCTGGCTGCTGCGTGCCAAGCAAAATGGCCTTGCATGCTACGCTTGGCACATGTGCCAGGAGTTGCTGACCCCTGACCTATGAGAACAGGAATGAGGATACAGTTGTACCAGGCCCTCTAGTGTCACATCAGTCTCGTGCCTCAAATGGGAGTGGCTATCAGGATGTACGAAGGGCCCAACTTTCTTTTACAGGCCCTACTACTCCTTACAATGAAACAAATTTATAATAGCATAAAATCTGTGGCAAATTACTTCACAGTTACTGGGTTGCAGGTCCCTCATCCTTGGATAGATGAAGTAGGGCTATCTGGTGGGGGATTGAACAATGAGAACAAGAACCCTGTACTTGATGAACTGGAGGATAACACAGGAGGATATACTTAGCATTGCCTATTCCAAGCATTAAAAGAATGAGTCATCCTACCACCAAATAATTAGGTTTTAAACAGCAGTAAATCTTGGGTTCTTTTATCTCTCTCCATCCTTTCATGCTCAAACTTTTTTCTGCAAACATGAGAGCCAGACATTTCCTCTATGTTTGAAATAAAGACAAAGTTTCTCTTAGAATCATCTTAGAAGCCCAGGAGCTTGGGCTTTAACATATACTGACACCAGTCATCAATGCAAACCAGACATTAGCATGAATGACACAGCCCACAACATCTTTACAAACTGTCTGTTGACTTTCAAGAGCTCCTCAAATCATTTGAGTTACAAAGTGGGTCATCTATAGCACTAGTTTTCTTTAAAATTCCCTCTTTACCTGCTGGATGAGAGAAAACCTTCACTTCCTGGAAAGAGGGTGGAACTTTAAAGAGTCTGTCCACCTGCATTGTGATCTCACATTTCCATTACCTCTCTGGGTAGCTTGTTCCATTGCTAAACTGTTTGCATCAATTACTGTGATATTTAACCTAAATTTCCCCTGCTGCAACTTAAGCCCATTCATTACTCTGGTACTCTGCTCTATTTGCACTGACTAATGAGAAGTACCAGGCCCTTGTTAGCTGACAACAGCCTCCTAGCATTATTGCATCTCTCTCTAGTCTGCTGTCATTTATTTAGGTTTGTTGATATGGATGTTTGAATATAATTTCTCATGCCACACAGCTTGTTGGCTGCCCTGAACTCTATAATTCTCCATCTATATAGCAGTGCAAGTTGTCTTAATGCCAGAAATGAGTCCATGACATTCCACAGAGACTATTTCTAGGGTTGAAATGGTTGGGTCCTATTCCATTTGTTAGATGCCTAAGTGGACTTAGGCATCTAACAAAAGCAAGATCCTATTCCATCCTTCTCAAGTCTCTGAAAAAAGTTGACATGTCTATTTCTGGTGAGCCTTAAGACTAAACCACAAAAAGGAGCAAGCAGAAGGAGGACCCATCACCTTTTTCATTGCTTTTCAGGGACTTGAGCAGGGTGGAATAGGATCACATTATTTTACTTAGATGTCTAATAGATGAAATAGGTTCTGGATGCCAGTTCCTACTATCCAGTGCCAGTTGTGGTAGGTGCTGTGGTGTGGATATGGGTTCATTGAGAACAGAGACAATGCCTGCCTACTCATCTCACATACAAATAGCTATCAACTGCCAGCAACTTCTGATTACTAATGACCTGGGCTAAATTCAGATGGGTAACTAATAGGTCACAGGTGAGGATCTATCACTATGGGTGCTTGCTTATATAAACCACCCGCCCCCCCAAAACAGCATTTTACTTTAAATTTGGCACGTTCCCAGAAGAGGCAGCATGTTACTTTAACCCGACTTGCCCAATGTCTGTAAAGATCAGGCACTTTAGTGGGGCTTTTTTGGTGCTTTTATCTAATAGCTGATTGAACCAACTTTAGCTAAAAGTGCCAAAAGCCCCGCTGAAATGCCCAGTCTTTACAGATGCTCCAGGGCTGCATTCAAGGAATGTACTGCTTCTTCTGGTAAGGCACATTTTTTTAACGTCTGCAAGCAATTTAAGTCCGTAAGCCAGTTTGCCCATTCCTACCCCATCAGCCTTTTTTTCACCAGAATGAATGTATCTAGTTATCTTTACCTATCTACATGGTGCTCAGTTTTTTTCAAATCTTTTACCTTTATTGTTCCTGGTCTTTGAGGGCACAGACAGAAGTGCAGCTCCGTGTCTAACTCATGGTGCTTAACACAAAGTGCCATGAGTTAGATTGGCCCTTCCAACGCAACAGACATTTTCTGTTGGGTTGGGAGGGTGGGGGACCAAGCTCCATTTTGGAGGCAGTCCAGTTAAGGAGCTGCGTGTCTGCAGCTTCTCTCCCTTAGCGCCCCCCTCCTGCTCCCAGCTTTGGTACTGTCTGCATGATGGAGGGGGGGGGGGAGTGGGGAGAAGGGAAGGGAGGGAGCTCAGGCCCCCTGAGGCAGGGTCTCCAATCCACCCACCCCCACCTAACGCAGGCTGGGAAAATATCATGCAGACAGCACTGGGGTGGGGCTGGGCTGCATTAGCTCATCCACCCAAGCAGATAGAAGTTAATGAAGGTGCTCTGCTTTGGAGAGCCTTCATTTGAACACTCAGGTTAATTTATCATGTAACTAGGGACTTTGAAAACTGTCTACAGCCATGCTCCTGTGTTAGGGCATGCCTGTACAGCACTTTTAAGGGGCTGATCACAAAACAAATGTAACTTCTGTCTCCACCCTGCGTTCCCTATGTAGAAGGCCATAGGCAGACTGCGGGGATTGCTTCTCGTGGCACCCCCAATCCTTGGCTGGCGCTCTCAGGGGGAACACCAGCGTTCTCACCTGCCACCCCCGCCCACCACCTAAGCAGGAAACACTGCTGTCGGGGATTCACCAGCACTCTCAGGAGGTGCACTTGTACCCCCGTACACCCCCTAATGTTGCCACTGGAGTAACATCAAGAACAGACTATATTTAGGGAGCATGGAAGCCATCCCTGGACTTAAGTGTATGCAGCCGAGGTTTACTGACTGACACAGACCCTGGACCCTGAAGAAGTAGCCTGCAACCTGCCAATGTCATTAGGCCCAGGAGGAAAACAAAACAAAGTAGTACTTTTAATCAGCATTGCCAAGACTAGAGAAGTTTGACCCATCACCATCTATCATGGTATCCTATCTGATAACAGGAAAGATTTTTCAAAGGGATTAGAAATATACTTTCTCTGATAAACAACGCACTCCTACCCATAAGTCCACCTTATAATGCAACAAAATCTCATTAAAGATTTAAGGCAATGTGAGATCCTAAATCTGAATTCATTTTGGTCCTGTGACAGGGAGTAACTTTCCCACAGAGTTAAACAGCAAGGGAGGTGATTACTTTAAGTAAAGTCGGATCCATATTTTTTTGCTTGCATTATGTCTTTGTAATGGCATTGGAGTTATGCTGTATCTAATTGCCTATGCTGTCCCTTCCAATCATCTTTGAAATGTGGCTTTATTGCTTATAGTGGTTATGCTTGCAAGTGAACTGAACTTGATTTTTATGCATTGAGTTGTTTACATTTCATATCTTGCTGTTTAATTAGTCATAATAAAACAGAACTCGCTTTTCTGTATATGCAGAGCTGGGATTACTGGGATTATCTGTAAAGAGTGTAAATCAGGCTTCTGATATACCACAGAAAAGGCAGAGGCCTCTGAAAAGTTTGTTTAGGACTTGATTTAATGGAATGTGAGCTTTTTCGGTTGTAGAACTTCTTTGGAAGAAATGGATGGGAAATTGCAAATATTTTCATCACAAAGTTTAGGTCACCCACATTTCACTACGTTTTGCTCTGGTTTGCAGAAGGATGGGATTTTAGTGCATGCTTGCCACTCTGTATTGCCACAAGTTTTGTCTCACCAGACCTGCATGTAGTACAGAGGCCAGGGAGACCTGACCTTAAAATCCCAATAAACAACAGCCTTTCACACACTCAAATCACTCAGAAAGTTTGTAGAAATGACTCCTTTGGATCTCACTAGTAAGAAAACTCCCACTTACATCCTGCCTTCCACCTTGAGGTTAGTTACTGGAGATGTGTTATACATCAAACTACCAGGAAAAAGCAGAAAGTAGTGTGGTTCATAGAATAAGGCACTTAAATGTGAGTCAGGAGATCAGTACTCTATATCCCTAATAAATGACCCAGGCAATTCAGTATGTATCCTTGTGCCTTGTTTTCCCTTCCTGCCCTTTGTCTGCCTTCCCTACTTAAACTGTAAGCTCCATGGGGCAGGAACTGTCTCTTAATTTGTATGTAGGACAGTTAATTCAGTGGAGCCCTGACCTTTCTCTCAGCACAACCAGAGCCACATAGTGGTAGTAAATGAAAGGGATTTGCACTGCACAGGGGGGGCACTGCCATGAGCCCTCAGAGGCCCCGATTGCCACTGCCAGAGCCAGTGAGTGCGGGGAATCACTGAATCAAATCACTGTCCTCCAAATTGGTTGACTCCAAATCCAAATCAAATACTTCCCTATTGGCAGAGGCCTTCATATTCAGTGAAGATGCAGGCTCTGGTCCTTGTGCAATTTGTTCCCTAGCCTCTCAGCTGGGGGAAGGTAGCATTTGGCTCTTGTGTTCTTTCAGGAGACAGGCAGGATATAAATGAAAGGGAGCTTGCTTCAGTTCTGAAGCTTGTAGGCAACATATATACCTTAGGGTCTGATAGCTGTGCTCGGATCTAAATCTGCATAAATTAAAATCACATAGAAATGAGGCGGTGCAATATATGTTGATTTATGCAAATGAAAATACACATATTCAAAGTTCTTGCTGTTTCCTACTTAATAAATATTTTATGCAAAAATGTTAACACAAACAGATGATCAGTAACTGAGTAGAAAAACTGTAGGCCTTTCCCCATCTCTGCCACTATCGTGGCTATATGACCTTGGGCAACTCACTTCTCCCCCTCTCCCTCACACAAGCCTGTTCTCCTGCAAATTATATCAACTGGACTGACCCGCTTTAGTGAAATGCTTTGAAATCTATTAATGAAATGCAGTATAAAATTGCAAAGGAATGAATAAGTATAACTGAAAAAGTTTAATTGTTCATTATTGGCTATTCATTAGAAATGTTATCCAGGCAGGATTAGAGGCCCTGTAATAGGCATCCTAGTAACAAAATGGGTTGCTGCAAAAAAAAAAAAAAAAAAAAAAAAAAATCGAATCTGTTTGAAACAATGAAGAGGAGGTCACATGCAAAGTTGGTGCAAAGCCACTTTCTCCGACAAGCGTTCGCCACAACCCCCTCTCAGTTCTGAATGTGAATCTTTCAATGGTTTTGTTACTTGCATAACTAATCACAGAGACAGGTCTGACTTTAGCTGGGAAGGGCCAGTTTTACGTTAAATTAATGAAGCCATGGAGATATGTTGATTATAATCATGCCAAGCCAAATTCTACCTTAGTGCAAGAATCAGGGTCTCTGTGGACATTAATGTAAATGCATCTGCTAATACCAGCACTGAATTTGGATCATACAGATGTTTCAAACACCAACTATGATGCTTGCATAATTGAGACATAATAGATTATGTCGGGCAGCTCAATCTAGTTTGAAGAAAGGGAGAGAATTTGGTCCATGTCAGTAGCTGAGAGATATTTCCCAGGAGCGCTTGTTTATTAAGAGGTCGCTTATAGGCCTGGGCAAATAGGCAACTATTTGACTCAGATTCAGATTCAGCCAATTTGGATGTCGGAGATTCAATTTTGGGATCTGAATTGTTTTTCCGATTCGACTCAGCCGAATTGCTTCGGAAAATTCGGAGCCGATTCAGAGATTTGGCCATAGAGTATAATGGGGAATCAATGAAATAGCTATAACTTTGTTGTCTTTTGGCTGATTCAGACACTTTCATGGATGGTAACCACTGCTGAGAGCATATGTACCAAGTTTCAAGGTGATAGGTGCAGGGGTTTCTGGGAAACTGCATCTCAAAGTCCTGAAAGAAAAACTCATGTCACATGTGTGTGTTAAGGCACGGGGGAGGGGGGGGTGAAAAATACAGGGATGGTAGCCCCTGCTGAGGACACACAGTCTGCCAAGTTTCAAGGAGATAGGTGCAGGGGTTTGGGGGAAACTGCACCCCAAATTCTTGAAAGCAAAACTCATGTCATTTGTATGTGTTAAGCCACAGCGGGGTCAAAACTGCAGGCTTGCTAGCCCCTGCCAGCTGTCAAGGAGATAGGTGCGGGGGGAGTCTGGTTTCTGGGGCCCTGCACCTATAGCTGCTGAAAGGCAAAACTGATGTCATGGGTGTTTGTGCAACTGTGTCTGTCTTGGGGCATGGAAGGCAGGGGGGAGGGGGAGGAACTAGTGCAGGCCTGGCTGCTAGGCCCTGCTGAGGCCACAAAGCCTTCCAGCTGTTACGGAGATAGGTGCAGGGGGGGTTCTAGGGCCCTGCACCCTTAGCTGCTGGCAGGCAAAACTTGTGAAATGGGTGCTTGTGCAACTGACTGTCTCTGGGCAGAAGCAGTTCCTGGCTCTGTATTGATGTTTTCCTCTTCTTAGTCTGTGGTTTTGTAGGTGTTAATCCTTGCTCATTAACTTGTTATCCTCACTAGCTACTGTATATTGAGCTGGTCCCTGAGTGAATCATGATTGATTGGTAACACAGTAGCTTAGTAGCCAGGCCTACAGTAGTTCCCCCTCCTGCTCCCCATGCCCCAAGACAGACACAGTTGCACACACACCCATGACATGAGTTTTGCCTGTCAGCAGCCAGAGGTGCAGGGCCCCAGAACCCAGAAGCCCCTGCACCTATCTCCTTAACAGCTGGCAGTCTTCGTGGCCTCAGCAGGGGCTAGCAGGCCTGCAGCTTTTACCCTGCTGTGCCTTAACATACACAGTGTCACCCACGTAACAAGTTTTGCTTGTCCGCAGCTTGAGGTACAGTTTCTCCCAAACCCTTGCACCTATATCCTTGAAACTTGGCAGGTTTGTGGCCTCCACAGGGGCTACTTCCCTGCAGGTTTGACCCCACTGTGGCTTACCACATACACGACATGAGTTTTGCTTTCAAGAATTTGGGGTGCAGTTTCCCCAAACCCCTGCACCTATCTCCTTGAAACCTGGCAGGTTTTGTGGCCTCAGCAACTACTACCATCCCTGCAGTTTTACCCCCACTGTGGCTTAACACACACGTGACATGAGTTTTTCTTTCAGAACTTCAAGGTGCAGTTTCCCAGAACCCCCTGCACCTATTGTCTTGAAACTTGGTATGCACTATGCTTCCAGCAGAGGCTATCATCCCTGCAAGCTTCATTTGAATCAGCTAAAAGGCAACAAAGTTATAAATATTTCATTGATTCCCTGTTACACCCTTTCGCCGAATCTCCGAATCTTTTCTGAATCAATTCAGAAAGCTTAAAACTTCCAGTGATTCAATTCAGATTCATAGATTCGGCCTCCAAATCATCTGAATCATCTCTGAATCCGAATTGTGATCCAAAGCTTTGCATAGCCCTAGTCACGTATATTGCTGAAGTTTCCCAACTTGTTTCTAATCTGTAATTTTTTCCCAAATATTGTGCCTAGAGTTGAAGGCCAGCATGTTTATCATGTAAGAAAAATATAAACAAGAACAAATTTCCTGGAATACTGAACACAGCTGGGTTGTACTGCCCCCATATTCATGTGCCAGTACCTCTATTTCTCTCTTAATGCTCAACCAAAGTTGATTGGGTAATGGTGGGTCTTTCTTGAGCTATAATGCTTTGGCACGCAGCTGTTTTGCAGATGATTGGAAAGACTGTTTCTTCTGTTATCTTTTTCTCTCCCTCCTGACAGTCTGTGCCCTTCTGAATCTAGATGATTCTTGCATCCCCTTTAATAGCTGTACTAACTATTGTACTGTAATGGCTGTACTGACCATTTCCTTTTAAATCAGACTGTAAACCCCCTAATCACTGTTGATGCTCTCCTATGGACCCTCTGCAACTTGCTGACATATTTCTGGTTGCATAAGCCCCTGCTTCGTTGGCACCAAAAGTAGGAAATCAGCTGAGAGAGAATCCAGGATTAACCAGAGGATTTATACAGGTAACCCCCACTTAGCACTCTTAATTGGTGAATTCCTGAAAAATTGACCATTAAGTGAAATGAGCATTAAGTTAAATGGAAAGTATTTGATGATCCAAGATGGTGACTGCAATTGTTTTTAATGATCCAAGATGGCACCTGTGAGCGTTGTAACAAAACTTGCTGAGTGCTAAGTGAAATGAGCGTTGTAGTGAAATAGTGCTAAGTGAAACAGTGTTAAGTGGGGGTTGCCTGTATATATAAAAGGTCTCCCCAGGCTTTTCCACAACCAGACTTGGTGAGTATGTTGGTGAAAACCTCATCAATCCGGACACCTGCAGGAAATGAGCACAGCCTCTCAGCATGTAAAAATATGAGCTTCTATTGCTTGAGCTAAGGGATCATCTCTATTGACACCAAATTGTAGCAGACACACAAACTTCTAAACATGCTCCAGATACTGAACAGAGACAAAGATCTATCCTACTGTATAAGTTATGCATTAAGCATAAACATGGCCATAGACGTAAGCCCAGGCTTTTCAAAGCTAGAGTGGCCACCAATCTGTATCTTCACTTCTGCTTCCTCCTCTGTTGTGTCCCTTCTAACGCTTTCTGGAGCTCCCTCAGTACATGCCACAGAATAAACAGGAACACTGATGGACAACCCCTCCCCCCACAAAGGACAATGTATATAAGGGCTTTGTTACATGTGGCACAAGGAAACCCAATCTAGCCCCCTACCTTGTCCCCCTCTCCCCTCGCTCCTGACTGCACTCCTGGACTCAGCTATGCCCTGTGATCTGGCAAGCTAGCATGGACTCTGCAGGCTGTTTGTATGGAGTTGCACCCCTGGGAGGGGGAAAGTCACAACTCCAGGGATAGGATGGGAAGTTGGCTTGGTGCCAGAACCATCCCCGGGGCAGTAGAGTTCAGGGGATGGAAAATTTTGTCCACACAACAAGGGTGTGGGAGGAGACACTGCATCCTGGGTACTGTCAGACTGCAACTTGGATGGTTTATATGTGGGGAGTAGCTATACATTAAAGGAACATGAGCTGGGTAATATGGATCAGAGAGAAACCTGCCCTTGAATGGTGTAACTTTAAGCTGCCTAAAGTGTGCTTAAAACTTGTTTCAGATGTCAATATGTGGACAGTCTGTGGATAAAGAGCTGCCTAAAATTAATCTGTAACAAGTCCCTAAGTGTTGAAACCTTTCCTGAAAGAAAAGAAATGACAAGTATGTTTTTAGTCTCTCAAAAAAATAATTTCTATCTTAGCTGCTGTTTCTCACCCTTAACCAGGGGAAAGTAAATCTGCTTCCTCACTTGATTGTGCTCCGCAGCATCAAAATTGACAATAACTTATTCAACAAAGTGAAACTATTGAAGGTAGTTGTCACACCAAGTTATTTTTAGTTAAGCCAGTTCATATACCCATAGTTGTGAAGCCATGGTGCTGTGGACTTGAGTTGCTCTAATGGGTTTTTGCTACCTGGACTGAGCTTTGTGCTACTGCTGGTAAGCTGACTAAATTAAAGATAGCCTGTGTATGGCTACATGAGATGCAGTTACATCTCCTAAATGCAAGGCAGGCAGACACAAGGTCAACCCTAGCAATAGTTACTGCAAAGTAGCAAATGAAGGATCAAAATTCTCCCCTCTTCCTTTAATAGGAAATAAGGGATCATCTTTACTGATGCCAGAAATTCTCATTTTCCACTGAAGAACCTGATCCAAAGCCTATTGAAATTGCCACGTCTTTCCACTGACATCAGTGAGTTTAGGATCAGGCTGTTGTGAAATGAGGGTGCCCAGGCAATCAGCAACTCCCAGCACCTAGGAGGCTCAAACCCTAAGTGCTGGCAAATGCTGAATTTGTAATGGTGACTACTCCACAGGTATTTGCAGAGGGGTATAATTAGCAAAAAAAGCAGTAAGAAAGGATATGTTCAGGGGTTAAAGCTAGCAATTAGAACATCTTTTAAGTTTCAGATCATATGAGTTACATAGTGAGATGCAAATAGATTTGAGGGTGAACAATAACATGCGCATTAATTGGAGCATGGGAAGAAATGTAGAGAATTCCAATTACCTTAGTTGTTCCTCTGGGTTGTCAGTACTTAGCACCTCCAGAGAGTCCAGGGCTGTCTGCAAATGCACATTGATGAGCGGCTCACTATATATCTCCTTGTTTGGTGAGTCCCTCCCTTCTAAATTGACATCGCTCCTGCTTGGCAGGACACTATTCTGCGTCTCTGTTACCTCCCTGTCATCAAAGTCCCTCTCCTTCCCCAGCACGAACTCTGCATGCAAGCCATTCGTCATCACCAGTCCTTGGATTCTGCTGCTGTCACCCTCTGCTTGTTCTTGCTGCACCAAGTTTCTCTGCATTTCAGTCTGTTTCCACATATCTGGTTCCATTTCCAGATGGTCTGCTGTATGCCTGATGCTGTCATTGGTTGAGCTTGTGTCTTCCTTTGCTCTGGATGGCTCCACATTAATTGGGAGGCTAGGTTTCTCATTGGAGGAATCTGCGGACTTTGCTAGCTGCTCACTCCCGTTATTACAGGATTCTGGGGCTAGCTGCAAGCCTGAAGTTTGTGTCTCATTATACTCTGCAGAAGATAATGGAAAGTGAATGTTCTCAGTCATGTTCAGCTTGTTTTCACAGTGCTTACACTGCTTCTTTCCCTTGGTTAATTCAGGCTTAGTATTATCTATAAAGGGAGAGAAACAGAGAGTCATGAGTGTCTGAAAGGATTACAATTAAAGCAGTTACTTGCAAATGGTTTAGAAAGAAACAAGGCAAATGTGTTCCCTGATAGTCTCACTCAGGGGCCGTGGTTGGAAGGTTCAGCTCCTTGCAAGGGATTGCTGAAGTGGGAAGAAAACTTACGAAAACTCAAACACTCCTGTGAAAATAAAGCCCAGTGTGGGGATGCCTGTCAAAATCTTCATGCTTACAACCTGTGATACAAGCAGAGACCACTTGAAGAAAACAGTGGTGTTATCTAAACACAGTGGTCTCTCTGCAATGAGGCCCCAATGTGGCCTCTTTTCCTGAGTAATCCTCCTAGGAAAAAGAAAAGCCAGTGCCTGTGGTTCTCCCCGGCCATATCAACAGGCAGCAAATGCAGATGCAAGACTAGTGTTGGGACTTTCTGTCCATCTCTAGTGAAGGGGCAAACTTCTAGCTTAGTTCAGGCAGGCAATAGAAATACATTAGGGCTGTGCAAAGCTTTGGACCCTGATTTGATTCAGTGGAATTTGGCCTGATTTGGTGGCCAAATCTCTGAATCCAAATTGAATCAGGAGACCCTTTAATCTCTCCAAATTGAATTGGAGCTCTCTGAATCGATTCAGAGAAACTTGGAAAGATTTGGCGATTTGGACATAGATGCAGCTTTACATGTTTTTCCTACGTACCTCTAGGTAGCAGGCGGCTCATGAACATTGCGATGCTGGGGTGCATGGAGTGTCCCACAGAAGCATGGGGGGCTCCCCAACACACTCAGCAGTGGACCCAGAAGTGAACCGCTCCTGTGGGATGCTCCATCCTCCCCAGCATTGCAGCATTCACAAGCCTCACCTGGTACCTCAAGGTATGTAGAAAATACATTTAAAGCTGTCTAAGGCTGAATCACTGATTCCCTTAATCAGCATCAAATCTTCAGATCTGGTTTTGGCCGAATCGAATTGGGGACAGTGATCTGAATCAACAAATTGAATCACTTTCCCCGATTCGGGCCAAATCTGAATTGAATACCGCCTGTTTTGCACACCCCTAAAATACATGCTTTGAAACATTCATGTAACAAGGGGGGAAGTGGAAGAAAAAGAAGCAGCTGTGCTGCTGGTCTGGCCACTGCCATGCCACTGGCAGCACAGGTAGTGATGGTACCCCATGTGGCACTGCCTCCTAGGGTACTCATGCATCACCCATTACACCTTTCTTTTAAAATGCAGAAATTGTTTCCTTACAGAAAATGTGCCCTAGTGCCAAATTGGTTGCTGATAGCTCCATGAATACGATGTCTCAAAACAATATCTCTCCAGCTATCACAGCACTGGGTAGGTTTCAGTGACAGCTGGCATTGCTTACTTTCTCAAAGTCTACCACCCCTGACCATATCAGAGCTATAATAGAACAGCCACCTCTTATCCAAGGACACACACAAGCAGATACCTGAAAGACATCCCTGGCTTTCTCAGGCTGTGAAGCTATCTTGGTGGGGGTGGGTACTGCCATGACTACTATACTGTGTTTCATCATGGCCAGTACCTGCCCCTAAGACTGCCATAGTTCTGGGAAGGAAATGCTGTTAGTCTGTTCTCCTATCTTGGGCTCAACTTAAAACTTCAAAATGCTTAAAACTTGCCTTTGCCCTAATACCTACAAAGTCCTGCTGGTGTGCTGACATCACTGCCTGCCAACGCTGTTTCATTGTTTCTTTGTAGTCCTCTACATATCTGAATACACCTGTTGTTCTGTCTTGCACTTGTTGTTAGCTCTTTGGTGCAGGGGCTTTTGTTTTGTTTTGGTATAGTGCCTACACAGTGGGATGCAGGTCCATGACAGGGTCCTGAGATGCCAGGACAACATAAATAATAAGTTACTGTACAATCAGGAATGGTGTTGGTGTCTGCCATTACAATGCCATCCCAGAAGGCAGCTTTTGAGGAAGCTGTCCCATCATTGCAAGTCCTGGATTGCTGGTGCCCAAAGATATCAGGGTGCCAAAGGGACTGACACCCACAGAGGGTGGAACAGGTTAGCCTGGCTGAAAGGTTGGCATGGCTGAAAGAGGAGAATGGGGTGAAAAGCTAAAATGGTGAGAAGCTTATCAGTAGAGAGAAGGGTCTGTACTGCTAGATGTACCTCAGGGGATCCCAGCAGTGATTACACAGAGCTATTTAGAAGATGAGCCAGGATATCATAGAAGGGACTGTACATCTGCCAGTGTGTGTAGGGATAGTGTGTTAGGTTAGGAAATTCATGGAAGCTCAGGGCTATTTGTAAGTACTGCAGCATGAAAGTTCAGTTGCCCTGCAGGCTTCCTGGAACCTCAACAGTATTGGGTCTTTCTCTTAAGATTAGTCTGCTGATACTTTGCCTTCTCAGTTAAAAGCCAGACACAATGTGCTGGGGAGGAGGGGGGAAAGGAGGGGTTGGCTTCAATTTTTTAACACCTTAAAGTTCAGGAGAGATGTGCAAACTCGCAAAATTATTCCTGCCGACTCTTTCTACATAAAAATAGTTTCTATACTGCCAGAGTAACACATTTTTTTTCCCCCTACACACAAATACTGCTTAAAAGTGTCACCAGGTTGCCAGTTAAGACTGTCACAAATGCATCCTTTATCCATAGCCTATGAAGTACTCTCTATGGAGGACAAAAGGACAAGTTATTGTACTGGACATACTTTACCTGTAGTGTTACCGAAAAATAGCTCCTTATTATTTAGCATAGATATGGATATACAATCTGTCAGCCCTACAGATAAAGTCATTTGTGACTGATTAAAAAATGAAATATTTCCTATTAAAATCCCAGCCTTTGAATACAATTTGAAACAAGTGACCTAAAAACAGGCAAATTAAATACGGCAGGTTGGGTGCTGGGATTCAGACTGAGGTTTAGGAACATATGAAGTAAGTCAAAGAGAAAAATGATTTCTTCCCCTAAGCAGGGAGCATGGAACATTAATTAGTGTAGGAAACAAGGGGGCTGGACTCCTGGGTTCTGTTCCTAATTCTGCTGTTCACCCAGGATCTGGAGTAAACCATTTAAGTTCTTTCTGTAAAATAGGGATGAGTATTTTATTATCTGAGAGGTGGTGAGTTTGTAAAAGGCTTTGGGTGTGTCCACCTGGCCTTCAGGAGCACCATCAGGAAAACAGCTTGTCTTTTTGCTTCACCTTTGTGCTAGACAGGTTGGCTGAACATGGAAGCAGCCCTGGATGTGACCTTAAGAGAGAGTGGCACAAAAAAGTACAACCACCACCACAATTGGCAGTGTTGTAGCTAACACTGCCCCATGGATCACTTGCCCCACTATGCTCCTGCTCCAAGTAATGTTGAGCACCTGTTAACAGGCACAACCAAGACAGAGAGCCTGCCTCATTTTGGGGAACTGGCACATACAGTGCAGGAGTGAGAAGGTGGGTCATGCTTTATGGTGGTGCTCTCACCACTGGCATAAAGGCATTGAGATTCTTTATGCAACTATATTAATAATAGTAATACTAAGCTGCTCCCACAGCCTGGACACACTAGGCTTGTCCAGCCAGGTGTGCACATGCCTCTTGCCCCGTCTCAAACCCCTTTGAGGTGAGGCAAAATGCACATGCAGGAATGACAAACTTCCAGCGTGGGGAGAAAATTAGACCCCTGGATATACAGGTGTCAGACAAAAACCTGGGGGGGGGGGGGAAACAGATCAGGGCACAGTCTGGGACTGTGCCATGAGGCAACCGGAGACTCAGTCCTCCAGAGATGCTCTGGCACAGTGCCAGAGCATCTCTATGATTGGCTCTTCCCCACTCCTGTAGCAGGGCAGGCAGCGGTGCAAGCTGCAGGGACCCAGCTTTGACCAGGTAGGCAGGGGCTGGAGACAGCAGGGGAAGGAGCAGGGGGCTGGAGACAGCCCTGGAGACATTTCTCTGCTGCCTCCAGGGCTTCTTCCCCTGCTTGTCTACAGCCTTGGGAGAGCAGGGCACAGCAGGCAAATGCTTCCGGGGCTGTCTTCAGCCCCCTGCTCCTTCCCCTGCTTGTCTCCAGCCTCCCGAGGCTGGAGACAAGCAGGGGAAGAAGCAGGGGGCTGGAGACAGCAGGGGAATGTCTCCAGGGGCAGTCTCAGCCTCCTGTTCCCTTCCAAGGCTGGAGACAAGCAGGGGGCTGGAGATAAGCTGGAGACTTCCCCTGCTCTCTCCAGCCTCCTGCTCATTCACTGCTACTGCCAGTGAGTGTGGGGGCGCTGGGAGAGCAAGCAGGGAGATGGGGGAACGAGCAGAGGGTGGGGAGAATGAGGGGGATCAGGGGAATGAATGGGGAGCTGAGGGAACCAGGGAATGAATGGGGGTGGGGGGGAATAAGCCTCCTGTTCATTCTCCTATTCTTTCCAGCCTCCTGTTTGTTCTCCTGCTCATCTGCAGCATCCAGAGGCTGGAGATGAGCAGGGGGCAAGAGACCATTGGGGGGTGGGAGGGGAGCTGTCACCCCTGTGGGGGCCTGGGACTCTGCAGGCAGGGTAGTCCATGTGCTGTGAGGGGGGGCTCTCCCCTATGGGAGGCAGGGGACCATTGGCAATGCATAAGGGGTGCACGTGTACTCTCTGAGCATGGCAGTGCACCCCCTCAAAAAAGGTGCTGCCAACACTGTCAGTGGTGCCTGCAGGTGGTTGCCGCTTGCCACCCCCTGCCACTGGTGGTGTCTGTGGGCAGTTAGCAATTGCTGCTGGCCACCGCTGTCGCTGGTCTCTGTGCGTGCTCACCATTC
>NW_017728914.1:1174456-1181459 GCF_001723895.1 Crocodylus porosus | reverse complement strand
CCACCGTGTGATAAGGAAACCCAAAGCAAACATTAAAACATATAGATATTTAGGATTTATTTTATTATGATGCTAGAGACACTGATAGGCTTCCAAATTTCTTTAACATTGTAAATATAACAATAACACTTTGTCCATCTGATCAATCCCCCTTTTTCTCTCTCTTTTGTTCTTATTGTGGAAGAATGTGGATATTGAGGTATTTTAAAAAGTGAATATGGGATGCTGCCTCAGCAGTCTAGCTGACACAAGGGTCTAGTGTCCCCAGATACCAACTGCCTGGGCCCCAGAAGCTCCTGAGGTCAAGTAACCCTGAGCTGCTGGCCAGAGCAGGTTTTTGTACTGCTGGGGCCAGGACAGGGCAGCTTTTTACACTGGATGATATGGCTCCGTGGGTTGGTTCTGACATGCTGGCTAGAGTTTGGGTATCACTGGCTTAGATCAATGATGTTCTCTCAGCTTCCACAGACTAAATCAGTAACAACCTCCACTGTCCCACAGAACAGGTCAAGATTAAACTAAAGGCTTGACCGTTGCCATCCATAATATTTCTGATATCTTTGAAGATCTAGATTTCTGTCTCTCAATGAATGCTATGACAGATAGATTGAGGGCCTGGACATATGACACATTAACACCAGTATACTTTACATTGGTTTGTAAGTTACAACAGTGCCTGGTATGGAAAGATGATTGCTATTAGGTGGCAGGGGAGGCAGTAACAGCTTATTTGCACTGAGCAAACAGCTATTCTGTGATAGAGGGGGTCACACAAAACCTACACTGGTTTAATTTTCAGTGATGTGTATTTGCTCCTGATTTTCCTAGGGCTGTCTACCCTAGTTTATCATGTTACACCAGAATAGGGCTATGCATTGTGTGTATCTACTCCTGGTTTATAGACGTAAGAGTGGGGCACACAAGTGAAAATGAGATGGAAACCTCAGCCCAGGCAAACATTATCATTGTACTGCAGACAGTAGTCATGAATCTTATTCTTAAAGATTAAGAAGCAGTCCTCACCCTAATTTCATAAATAGGAATTTACTGGACCTAGATAGAGATGTGCCAAAGATTCCCTATCACTCAAGTTAGAACCTGGAACAAGGCTGTTCTTACTGATATACATTCACAGTCATCTCTGTTATTTGGTTCATTTTTGTCCCTTTGGAAATGCAAAGCCCCTCATTAGCTATTTTGAGGGCCATTGGAAATCAACAGAATATGTTAATAAGCTCTTCTGATGCCTGTGGGACTTAAGCCATGTTCATCACTTCTAACACCACATTAATAATCTATTCAGTACACAGAGGAATAATTTAACATGTCACCCCAACAAAGGGAACAACATCACAAGGTGCCTCAGGAGACACCAACAGGGCATTTCCTACACACCACATGAGCAGAGAAGGCCTTTCCACAGGCAACATCCTTTTTGGTGTAGGCATTTTTATTTATTCTGAGTGTACAGCTCCATATAGTGCATGTGTCTTCTCACAGTCATGCTAGTGCTCACTGCAGGACACTGGTAGATACTTACTTTTTTAATGCTGGGCAGTTTGCCTCAAGTAATGTACAACTACAGTTTCTAGCAAGGTACCATATAAAGTGAGGCACAGGTTGTGTAAGAATCTGACCCACTCCATTAGCCAGTTGCCCTGGATTTTACTCTTCTCAACCTCAGTGGAGAACTTGCCCCATATGTGCATATAGACAAAGTTTGAAAGAGTGCAGTTACCATGATTGCTTTTTGCTCACTTTGGCCCTCTCCTAGGTTCAACACAGGATCAGATGATAGTTGAGAGCTGCTGCCCTACATTCTAGTGGAAATCCATGTTAAGTATTTGGCACGGGTCCCTTGTTACTTGTTCCAGTTGACCAACCAGCCTTTGGAGAGCAGCAATGGGATTATTTGTCCATTGGCTCCTTAAGATACTGGCTCCTGAAGCTACTGATCTTCCATTTCATCCACTAGACACTTACAGAGACCATTAAAATCCACCTGGGACCAACAGATACATAGCAGTCAGCTGAAATTGCCATTAGAGTCCTGCTGCATTAATTTCAATCTGCCTCCACTAGTGAAAACCCAATATTGACATTGAGCCCAGTTTCCAGAATAGAAAGGTTTAATGGATCAGTTTTTTTCTCTATGCTTCTTACTCAATTTTTAGCCCTTACTTAAGCAAAACAGCCATTCACTTCAGAGGGAGCATTTCCCAATCATAAGCTGAAGAAATACTGAGTAAGCATCTAATGATTTGGCTCAGAGGAAATGCAGTCCTTTGACCAAACTTGAGCTAAATTGTACTCTGGTTTAGATCTTGTGCAATCCCTGTATCATCACTTGAAACCCTCAGGAAAATTAGTTTGTCATCAATATGGTTTTTTTTTAACTAAAATACAAAACATGTCTCAAAATCCCACAGCCCATCACCCTCACACTGCCCAAAAGCTGCTTCTACCTCTAAGGCTGCCCAAGGTTTTCTGGAGTGGACAGTGCCTTGGTTTGGAGGCAACCAGCTTGACACCTCTGGAATTAGTGGCCCACTTTAGAGGAAAGGTAGCCTCCATGATATGCTCTGCAGCACCTCAACAGTGAAAGCTCTGGGGCAATTTCCTGGATTTGCCACCTGCACTTCAACACAAGACACTGCCCTCACTTGTGTGGTACTCTTATATACATGCAGCAGAATGGAATTCCCCAGCTGGGTGCACAGTTTGGTTCAGGTATAGTCTAATGTTCTTTGCTATAGTAAGGCTGAGTTCAAAAAGGGTGCATCCATCCTAACTCCTGGGGTTTCATGGTCAGCAGCAGTATCTGGAAAAGAAGTGCTTGCAGATACAATAAGATACTAAGAATCTATATGTATTCGTGCACTTGTGACACTAATCATACTTCCACTACAATCTCACAAACAACAATGACACGCGGACTGAAGGTTGTGTACATGCACTGGACTGAAGGTTGTATACATGCAACAGTAATGCAGGCCACGGTAAGCAAAGCTATCACTATGATAGGCCTTAGTGAATGAACCTTGTGGCTCTTGCCATGCAGGGGCATCCTGCATGCTGCTCAGACTGGATGTGCAGTGTCTGACTGGTATGGTGAAGGGGAGGTTGAAGGAACAGCTTATAGTTTGTCAGAGGACTACCTACATCTTTTTCAAGGCCTAGTCAGCAGGGCAAGATACCTTACTGCCCCCTGTTGCCTTTGTGGGTCTTGTCAGTTGGCTGCTATTTCAGACATTCAGACTCTTTTCTGTTTAGTGATGAGCAGGATTGCCCAGTGATGACCTGGCATGAGAGAACACTGGGTTCAGTTCCCAGCGTCATCATAACCTCCCCATGTGACCTTAAGCATACCACTTAATCTTTTTGTGCCTGTTTCCCATCTGTAAAAGGTCCTTCTTCGCGGTTGTGTGAAAAAGTATTCATTAAGAATGTTGAAGTAGTCAGACATCATGGAGACAGATCATAGCAAGGACCTAGAACAGGAAAGCCTAGGATCTATTTTCACTTGCCATTGTTTCCTCTTTTGTTGTGGTCTCACATTCATGCTTGCAGATCCAGCTTCATCCTGTTCCTTGTGCCCCCAACCCAAACGAATGAGGAAAGCTCAGTGAATCTGCAGTTACTTCCCTCCAAGTTTCAAATGGGAAGTCAGAGATGCAGCACAGGAACACCCTCTCTCCTTTTATCAGATTGTTCCAGGGTTTATGAACTTATGTTGGTTCCTGATGGTCATACATGTAGTAGGGTTGTTCTCCACTCAGAGGTGTGCATGGCCCCAGAGGCAGAGGAATTAGCAAAAGTGTAACTGGCAAGTACTAGGCAGTACGTGCACCACCCCCAACTTTGACTCTGGCTCTGGCTTCAGCAGCAGGAAGGGCAGAAAAAAGTGGAGGAACACAGTGGAGCAGTGGCTAAGGGTTCACTGCTGCAGCGGGGAGAGATATGACCCTCCCCCCACTTTTTGTCACTGGTATGTATGCTAAGCAGCCAAAAAAACCACTGGTTTCTGGTGGCAAAAAAGGGGGTGACATATCCCCCTCACAGCAGCAAACCTCTGGGCACTTCACCATGCATCATCATTGTTTTTCTGCCCTCCTCATTGCTGGAGCCAGAGTTTGTAAGATGCAGGGTATAGGGTGGGGTGAGGATGACAGAAGGGGGAGATGCCCCTCCCATCTTTAGGCAGCACTCAAGGTTCATGCCCCACTTACTCACCATTACACTATCGGGTGTGTAAAGAATGTGTTAGGGTGCCAAGGGAAATATGGTGGAACAAGGAGGTTTTCTGCTGGGTAGGTGTGGCGGCCTTTGGCCATATGAGTGTTGCTTAGGCTTGGTGCCTTTTCATCCCAGTGGAGCTCTTTTATAAGGCTGATTTCCAGGGGTTGAGCCAAAGGTTAATACTAGGAAGAAGCAGATTCAGCGGGGATACAGTGGTGTGACTGCACCCTTTTTCAACAGTGTAGGATGTTTCCTGGGTTACCAGCAGAGTGCAAGGTTTGCCTGGAGCCATGAGCTGGCAGGAGATACATGGGGGCCTGTGGGCATATGTATCCCCTTGCTTCCATTTGTCAAGTTATTATCACCAGGACTTCTGCCTCATCTTTCCTCCCTCTTGTCTGCCACATCTTGATGTTATGATAATCTCTGGGAAGATGAATGGTATCACAAGTGTTGGTCCACTTGACAAGAGGCTGGTTTTCCATAGGGCTCCACCAACCCTACATCCTGCACCTTTCCTCTCAGGTGACAAGTAATGTTCTGTTGATGGTGTGTGGGAGTCATTGTAACTCAATTCCTCCCCAAGTCAGTTCAATTACTCGCCCCATAACTGGTTGGTGTCCCTCTCTTTGAGATAGGTCTCTCTTTTCAGGTTTAGATGTTTGGTTATAGTATGTGATCATCTTTCTTTTCCCCTTTCTCACACTCCCTTTGTTACAGCCTCCTTTATCATGAAGTTCTGCATTTGGTGCTTCTCCCTGGATTGTCAGGTCTTGTGTGATGAAATCTCTCCCTGCCAGTCCCCAAGACTCTTAATGGCTTATAGGGTTCAGGTGTACAGCTTAGGACCCAATAAACTGTAATTCAGATGCACAGGGGATCCTCCTTTCCCCTGCTGTCTCTCCATCTGGGGGTACTAAAAAACAAACAAACAAACAAAAAAACCAGGCTCTCACCCACCTTGCTTGCAGTATGTACTCCAGAAGGCTATAAAGAAAACTCTGAGCCTCTGGATTCAACGGTTCAGCTCAGCTCCCTGCTGCTGGTTTAGATCTGGTGACTATTACTCAGTCCATCCAGACAAATCTCTCCTTTGTCTGGGTTAATTCAGGGGTCCCTGAAATCTAACCTAAACTTGGTGGTCTACTTTCACCCTTTTCCCCACTGGGCTTGGGTGTCTCTCTCCTGGGGAACTCCCTCTGTGTGTCCTCTGCCCTCTGGCTTGCAGGACCACACACCACTATTCTACCGTCCAGCACCACTTATCTCACTGGATGTGTTGGGTGGGTCAGTCACTTATGGTCACTGGATCCCGGTATCCCATGAGGGTTTGGTTGGCTGGGTCTGTGGTGCTGTGGATCTCCCTTCCAGTCCTGCTGCACCACCTTTGTTCCTGAAGATGCTGGATACCATGTGTGACAGCTGAAATTATGTCTGTGTCATAAAAGTGCTTGCTGAAAGCTCTGTGAAAATTAGACCAAGTGTTTTTCTGTCATTTGTCCAGATATTAAGCTATATGTTGTTGCTAAGAGTCTAATTAAAGTCAAAGATTAGTGAGGCCTTGTATGTATTGATGCCTTGTATGTAGCAAGGCCTAGTAAATTTAGCAAAGCCTTGTAGAAGTAGTAGGCCCTGTAGTGCAGTAAAAATTAACCTTATCAGAAGGATGCAAGGCTTGTACTGCTATTGGTCAGTCCTAAAAATAATTATAATGGGGGAATCTGGATGGCTGTAAGTTATCAGCATAGCTCAGAAGTTATAAATTGGCTAACACATCCAGAAATCATTTAGAAGGGAGATGCAGCTCTGTGAAAGAAACTACTAATTAGCTGCTGACTTGGATCAGTGGGCCAGTGGATCTTGAGGAGCCTGAGGACTGAATACCAGGGTCTTTTCTCGTACCCCTCGGACAGCGCTGATCGGGGACACCTGACTTCACTGAGCTTTGTGAAGGAGAAACTTGTTGTACATCAGGCATCAGGGGGATTGCCGATAAGTTGCCGGTGCGAATTGTTATTGTCTGTCATTGTCTGTTGTTTTGTTACTATGCGTAGCCGTGTTTTTGTTAAGTCAATAAACCTTTCTTACCTTTTACCCCCGACCACACTGTCACTCCTGAACCCTCCGCAGGTGGTACAGCCATGCCTCTTTTGGCATCTCCCTTTAAAAAAACCGGTCTTCTGTCTGGGCCAATCAGTGCTGGCTCCTGGGGGCACATGTTCCTCTGACCATAGAGCCAGTGTGCCATTCCAGTTTCCACAGGGGTCTCTTGTCCAGCGTGCTGGGGAAGCATGGCTTGCCCAGACCCCACCAAGTGAGTTTTTCCCCTGATCTCTTCTCTGGTGTGCTGGGGAAACACAGCTTGCCTGGATCCTGCCAGGCATGTTTCTGCCTGGAGATCTTCTCTGGTGCACCAGAGAAGGGCTGCTCACCTGGACACCACCAGGTGAGTTTTCTGCCAGTGCTGCCAATTCCACAGGGATCTAGCAGGGGCTGCATCCCAGCTCCTGCTACAGGGTCCAAGAAGAGAGCAAGAAGAGAGCTGCATCTCAAGCAGGTCCAAGGAGGTGATATGCACCTCAAACAGGTCCAAGGACATGATACTTCCCCTCTATGTGACACTGGTCAGGCCACAGCTAGAGTACTGCATCCAGTTCTGGGCGCCGCACTTTAGGAGGTATGTGGACAACATGGAGAGGGTCCAGAGGAGGGCCACTCGCATGATCAGGGGCAGCAGGGCAGGCCCTATGAGGAGAGGCTACAG
>NW_017728914.1:1168101-1174341 GCF_001723895.1 Crocodylus porosus | reverse complement strand
CGAAGTGGTGCTGGCTTCTACCCTGGGGGTCTTTAAGAGGAGGTTAGATGAACACCCTGTTGGGGTCATCTGACCCCAGTACTTTTTCCTGCCAAGGCAGGGGTTTGGACTTGATGATCTGCTCAGGTCCCTTCCAACCCTACAAACAATGAAACTATGCAAGTATGAAGAAGGGGAGACCTGCTGGTCACCACCACTCACCAGGGGCATTGGAAGCCTCAGGCTGCTGGTTCCCCATTACAGCCAAGGGCTTCTGGGAACAACTTCATGAGATGCCAAGTTTGGCAGCAGTGGTAGTGGCCAGATCCCTAAGTCCCTGTCCCCTCCCCCAGGTTTCCCCTGCCCATCAAAGCACTCCAGCTGTAAAAAGTGGCTATGTAGGTGCTGGGCTGGGGTAGGGATTTCATAGATTTCATAGACATTAGAGGCTGGAAGGGACCTTGTGAGATCATTGAGTCCAGCCCCCCGCCAGAGGCAGGAAATCTGCATGGATCAAATGATCCCAGCAAGATAAACATCCAAATGCCTTTTGAATGAGTCCAGAGTAGGTGCTTGCACCACCTCTGGGGGGAGTCTGTTCCAGACCTTGGACACTTGGACTGTAAAGAAGTTTTTCCTTATATCAAGTCTGAATCGGTAGCCATTAGACCTAGTTATCCCTTGGGGAGCCCTGGTGAATAAGTGTTCTCCCAGATCCTGATGCACCCCCCATACATACTTATAGGCAGCCACCAAGTCCCCCCTGAACCTTCTCTTTGCCAGACTGAAAAGTTCCATGTCCCTCAACTTCTTCTTGTAAGGCTTGTTCTCTTGGCCTTTGATCATATTGGTGGCTCTCCTTCAGACTCTCTCGAGCTTATCCACATCCCTCCTGAAGTAGGGGGCCCAAAACTGGATCAGTACTCCAGCTGTGGCCTCACTAAGACTGAGTAAAGTGAGAGGATGATGTCCCTGGTTTTGCTTGAGATGCATCAGTGGACGCATGCCAGAGTTTGGTTTGCTTTGCTGGCCATGGCATTGCATTGGTGGCTCATGTTCATCTTGTGATCAGTCAAGACTGCCAAGTCTCTTTTGGTCACAGTGCTAGTGAGCATAGCACCACCGAGCCTGTAAGTATGATGCTGCTTTTTTCTCCCAGGGTGGAGTACTCTGCATTTCTCTATGTTGAATGTCATCAGGTTTTGGTCTGCCTACTTTGCAAGCATGTCCAGGTTGGACTGTATCCCCAGCCTGTCCTCCAGTGTGACTGCCTTCCCCCAGAGTTTAGCATTGTCCACAAACTTTGCCAGTCCACATCTAATGCCTGAATCCAGATCATTAATGAAAATACTGAAAAGCATGGGCCTTAGCACTGAGCCCTGAGGGACTCAAAGGGTAACCTTGAGCCACGTTGATTTGTTCCCATCAAATAGTAGCCTTTGGGTTTTACCCTGGAACCAGTTTCCCAGACATTGGACCATGAGATGGTCGAGGCCACACTTTCCCATCTTGGTCATGAGGACATAATGGGAGACCACATCAAAGGCCTTCTTGAAATCCAGATAAATGAAATCAACCTCATCTCCCTTGTCCAGGCAATGCATCACCTGGTCATAGAAGGAGATGAGGTTGGTCAGGCAAGATCTTTCAGTAATAAAACCATGTTGGCTGGCATGCAGTAGGTTGCCTTCCGTTAGCCTGTTACAGATGGACCCCTTGATAATTTTCTCCAAGATCTTTCTAGGGATGGATCTCAGACTGATAGGTTTGTAATTCCCTGGATCTTCCTTCCTCCCTTTCTTGAAGATTAGAACCACATTGACTCTTTTCCAGTCCTCTGGTACATCACCCAAGCGCCACAAGTTTTCCAATATCTTGGCCATAGGGCATGCTATGATATCCACTAGCTCTTTGGGTGCAATCCATCTGTTCTCTCACTTGATCTACATCAATTTTGAGCCCATCTCCTGAGCCCTGAATGCTTTGCGTCCTGTCTGACAGCACGACCCCCTTGGGCAGGTGAAAAACTGATGCAAAGTAATCATTTAGGAGATTGGCCTTTTCTTGGGCATCAGACATCAGCTGCCACATTTGATCTTGCAGGGGGCCAATGTTGCTTTTGTTTTTCCTCTGACTTCCCACATATCTGAAGAATGACTTTTTGTTATCCTTGATTCTGGTGGCTAGCATGAGTTTGGTTACTGCTTTGGCTTTTCTGGGCCACTCCCTGCAGGTACAGACTAGTCCTGAGTAGTCCTCCTTGGTGATGGTTCCAGTTTTCCATCTGGTGTAGTCTTCTCTTTTTTTGTTTCAGAAGACCCAGAAGTTCCCTTTTGAGCCAAGGGGGCTTCCCTGACCTCTGACTTCATTTCCTGTGGGACAGGATGGACTTCCCTTGCACTTTGAGGATTGAGTGCTTTAGGAACAACCATTCCCCCTGGACAGGTTACAGGGGTGGGTGGTTGAGAATAGGATGGAATTCAGTACTGACAAGTGCAAGGTACTGCATCTAAGGAGAAAGAACCAGCAGCATACCTACAGACTGGTGACCTCCCTTCTCATCAGCACAGAGGCAGAAAAGGATCTTGGAGTCACTATTGATTCCAAGATGAACATGGGCCACCAATGTGAGGACGCGGTCGGTAAGGCTAAGCATACCTTGTCATGCATCCACAGATGCATTAGAAGCAGGTCCAAGGAGGTGATCCTCCCCCTCTATGCAGCACTGGTCAGGCCACAGTTGGAGTACTGCATCCAGTTCTGGACACTGCACTTCAGGAGGGATGTAGACAGCATTGAGAGGGTCCAAAGGAGGGCCACTCGCATGGTTGGGGGCAGCAGGGCAGGCCCTGTGAGGAGAGGCTATGGGACCTGAACCTGTTCAGCTTCCACAAGAGAAGGCTGAGAGGGGACCTGGTGGCCATTTATAAACTTACCAACGGGGATCAGCAGGGAACAGGAGAGTCCCTGTTCCCCCGAGCACTACCAGGAGTAACTAGGAATAATGGCCACAAGTTGACAGAGTAGGTTCAGGCTAGACATCAGGAAGCACTACTTCACAGTCAGGGCAGCTAGGATCTGGAAACAACTTCCAAGGGAAGTGGTGTTCGCTCCTACTCTGGGGGTCTCCAAAAGGAGGCTAGATAATCACGTAGCCGGGGTCATTTGACCCCAGCTTTCTTTCCTGCCTATGGCAGGGGGTTGGATTTGATGATCTGCTCAGGTCTCTTCCAACCCTACCAACTATGAAACGATGAAACTATGACTCCTTTTTCTAGGGGACCATGGTCCCTTAGTGCCTGACTGACCAGTCTTCTGAGTTTGTGAAAGTCAGCCTTCGCAAAGTTGAGGATTTTTGTTTTGCTGAGGGACTTGCCCACACTGCATTGGACAGAGCAAGTAATCAGATCATGGTCACTGTCACCAAGCTTGCCATCGATCCTCAGGTCACTCCTCAGATCGCATCGGGATGACAGTGGGCAGTCCTGCAACTCCAGTGCTTGTTCCCAGTCACTCAGGGATACCCAAAGGAGCCAGGTAGGAAGCATGATCCTTTCAAAATCTGAGATCTGCCCATGATGTTAGGAAATCTTTACTCAAGTCATGTCTGGTGCTTACCCAAGCAGCTTACCCTCCAGGTGAGCCTCTGGTTCCCTTCCTGCTGTTAATTTCACATTCTAGATTATTTTATCTTTTTTGGAGTTGATTAAATGCTAATGGAAGACTTGATGGCATGAGTTTATCAACAGATCAAGTTCAACAAGAACTGTAAAGGAATACGCTTCCCCATATACCAACTTGTTTATGTGGATGTATACACACACCAGGCTCTTTGCCCAGGCCAGTCCCAGGCCTCTCTCCACACCCTGGCTCCCCAGCAGATCTGTCTCACTATTCTTCATGTCCTTCCACTGCTTGTAGTCTCACTTTCCTTTCAGATAGACACAGCTTCCTCTCCACACTTCTCTGAGTTCAATCTTCAGCACAAAGACTGGCTCCCTCCCCACACTCCCCTCAGCTCCCTCTGCTCCAATCCTGATCCCTGGGCTTCTCGTCTTGGCTCCCAGTTAGTTTACTATTCCATGCTCCAAGTATGTCTGTCCTAGTCTTCATGCCTAGCCAGTCCAAGTCCAAGTCTCTCTCAACTCAACCTGTTGTAGCCAGCCATGCTCTGTCTCTCCATATCCTGCTCTTGTTCTCAGTTTCTGACACCAGGATTTGATTCTAGAATCCAAAGAAGTTCAATCTGAGGCAGAATCCTATTGAAGAAAATTTCATCCCAAGTGGTTTCATTTTCACCAAGTGCTCCCTTATAGTTGCAATTGCCACTCAGTGGGCGCATCTACATGTGCTTTAATACACCTCCATTGTGAGGTACTGAGAAAATGCACATTATCCTGGCTTACTGAGTTTTAACTAAAGCTTATGGGCCACAATGAATGCTAATTAGCACATGTCAGAGCAAACTCAATTAGTCAAGTCCATTCACAGAGGTAGTTAGGTCAAAGGATGTGGTCATCATGGTGACCTGAACTTTCCAGACATCTGCTGGGAAGAGCAGTCAGCCAGGTCTGACTGCTCACGTAGGTTCCTAGCCAAAATGCAGGACCTCCATCTAACCCAGGAGGTGCACAGCCCCACCAGGGGAGACACCTTGTTGGACCTGGTGCTGGCCACGGGTGACGACCTGGTGAGGGGGCTGTGGGTGCGCGACCACCTGGGCGACAGCAATCATCGCCTGCTGGAATTCACCATCCAGCGCAAGGTGGCAAAGGCCTGCAACAAGGCACCAGCCCTAGATTTCTGGAGGGTGGACTTCAATAAGCTAAGGAGAATAGTCAGGGAGACACTGAGGTCCTGGAGGGGAGGGGAGTCAGGTGTCCAAGAAGAGTGGTCACTCCTTAAGAAGACGATCCTCCAGGCCTAAAGGGACGTAATTCCAACATGGATCAAAGGGAGAAGGAGGGGGCAAAAGTCCCCGTGGCTCACCAAAAGCATCTGGGAATGTCTCCTAGCTAAAAGGGAGGCGTACACCCAATGGAAGGGAGGGGCCATCACCAGGGAGGACTATACTGCGGTTGCTCAGGGATGCAGGGGGGCGGTCAGGAAGGCCAAGGCGGAGATGGAACTGGGACTAGCTACCCGGATCAAGGAAAACAAGAAGTGCTTCTTTTAATACATAAGGGGCAAAAAGACGGTACCAGGTAACGTGGGGCCCCTGCAAGACACGCTAGGGAATTTGGTCGTCACCCCAGACGACAAGGCTAACCTATTTAATGACTTCTTTGCTTCTATTTTCCTGAGCAGGGACCGAATCAGCCCCCGCACCACAACCTTCTCAGGCCCCAGGGGAGGCGCACCCAAGACAAGAGTCAGGGAGGATCTAGTCAGGGAACTTTTGGAGTGACTGGGTGTATTTACATTAGCTGGTCCAGACGATCTCCACCCCAGAGTGCTGAGGGAATTAGCTGAGGTCATTGCAGGACCCCTGGCAGGGCTTTACGAGCACTCGTGGTGCTCTGGTTTGGTGCCAGAGTACTGGAAGAGGGCTAACATAGTTCCCATCTTCAAAAAAGGGAGGAAGGTGGACCCAGGAAACTATAGGCCAGTTAGTCTTACCTCGATCCTGGGTAAGCTTTTTGATAGAATTATTCTGGCGCATGTCCACAAGGGGCCAGCGGAGGAGATTATGCTTAGGGGCAACCAACATGGGTTCATTACAGGCAGGTCCTGTCAGACCAACCTGGTGGCCTTCTATGACCAGGTCACAAAATCCTTAGACGCAGGGGTGGCAGTGGATGTAGTCTTTCTGGACTTTAGGAAGGCCTTCAACACTGTCTCTCACCCCATTCTCATTAAAAAACTGGGGGACTGTGGTGTCAACACCCACACAGCCAAATGGGTCACTAACTGGCTGGAGGGCCAGACCCAGAGAGTGGTGCTGGACGGGTCATTTTTGCCCTGGAGGGATGTGGGCAGTGGGGTTCTGCAGGGCTCGGCCCTCAGGCCTGCACTGTTCAACACCTTTATCAGTGACTTGGATGAAGGGGTAAAAGGCACCCTGTTCAAATTTGCTGATGACACTAAGATGTGGGGGGATATGGGCACTTTAGAAGGAAGGAATAGGCTGCAATCAGACCTAGACAGGTTACAAGGGTGGACGGATGAAAATAGGATGGGATTCAACACTGACAAGTGCAAGGTGATGCACCTGGGGTGGAAGAACCAGCAGCATACCTACAGGCTGGGGAACTCCCTTCT
>NW_017728914.1:1159551-1168090 GCF_001723895.1 Crocodylus porosus | reverse complement strand
CTGAGGGACCTGAACCTGTTCAGCCTCCACAAGAGAAGGCTGAGGGGGGATCTAGTGGCCTGTTACAAACTAGTCAGAGGGGAACAGCAGGATTGGGGGAGTCCCTGTTCCCCTGAGCACTACCAGGAGTGACTAGAAATAACGGTCACAAGCTGGCAGAGGGTAAATTCATATTAGACATCAGGAGGTGCTACTTGACTGTCAGGGCGGCTAGAATCTGGAACCAACTTTCAAGTGAAGTTGTGCTGGCTCCTACCTTGGGGGTCTTTAAGACAAGGGTAGGCAATCAAATTGCTGGGGTCGTTTGACCCCAGTACTCTTTCCTGCCAAGGCAGGGGTTCGGACTTGATGATCTGCTCAGGTCCTTTCCGACACTACTAACTATGAAACTATAGAATGGCCTGGCTGTCTGGACATGTCCTGTGGGCCATATTTTGCCTGTCCCTGTTATGTGCAGATCCATATTACTCCTATGCCTTGATGGAGCCTTTCCTGCATGTCTGAGACTTCTTGGCTAGCTGAGTGTTTATTACCCCATGACAAATTTCCTAGTAGGTCACTAACCAGAAGTTTTATGCTCACCATCTCGAGTGCTTGAAGTGCAGCCTGGAGTTGGGTAGCTGAAGCTTCCCAGGAGCTCCAGTTGTACAATTTGCCAGTTTCCCAACCTACTGACACCTGTCAAACTGTATTGGAGGGGAGGGGATGGTAAAGAATAAGGATGACAGAGAATAGCAGTGGCAGGCAATAGCAGCAGCAAAGGGTGAAGAACCAGACTCTAGCCCTATAACAAACCCATGTGGGAGCAATAGGAGGATGGAAGAGCCTAAGTCCTCATAATAAAGCCAAGCATGCTATTCTGTGAGTACATAATTGGGTATGCACTGGACCAGAGTTATGTACTACTCCTTACCCTTTGCTTGTCTGTTTTTTGACTTGAAGCCCTGTGTTGGTATGGCACACAGCACAGCAGAGATCCCAGAGACTTTGGAAGCTAATGTAATAAAGCCATTTACTATTATACCATAAAAATGAATGTTGTTCACACTCTTCAGTAGTAGCATATTTCATCCAAGCTGTAAGGTGTCATGTGACTACCCGTGATGTTGCAGTCACTATCCAGCTGATAAATGTGTTCCTTCTTCACTTTCCTGCCATGAATTGATGGAAAGTAAATAGAACATAAGGGAAATAATTGGAAGGTGACCTTCCTGCTATGTGTCTGGGTCATGACCATGGGTGTCTTCAAAGGGGTCTGCAATGTTCTGTGCACAAGTGCCCCCTTTGGGACTCTTCCTCTCCCTCAGTACTGTCCTTCCCCAGTGGTTCCTTTAAGTGTCACACCACTGCTGTCTGCAATTGGCTTGCACTCCTTGGATGGCTCTCCCTTTCAGGCTGTTCTCTTCACAGACCCTGCACTGTCCCTGATAAGCGGCCCTCTGGTCCGTAATGACATTGCCTCTTCAGGGTCCCAGTGCACACCTGTCCTTCTCAGTGGGGACACAGCCAGGGTCCCTTTAACCCCCTTTCAGCCTCTAGCCTTTCTGGGCCCCTTCTGCAGCAGAGGGGGAATCACCCTCACTCCTGCTGCCTTACAAATCGGCTCCTCCTGGCTTCTCTCTTGGAGTCCCTTAATGAGTTTTCCCTCACCCCTTTCACCAGATTCTTCTCCAGCATGGATGTCTCTGCCTTCTCCTGGCCCCCTGTAAGTACCTGTGTTCATTGTGTTGCAGTGGGGTCTGGACACCTGTCTTCTCAGGGGCATGCTCCTCTGGTCTGCACCATCCTTGCTGTGCCACCAGTCCACTCTCCAGGGTCTTCCTTTTAGCCCCCTTTCCCCCTTATCCCCCAGCTTTTCCTGGAAGTCAATCTGCCCGGCCTGACCCTCACATGTCTTCCCAGTGAGGGCTGGGCGGGTCTTCACCTGGGCTCCTGGCTCCCTGTACCATCCCACTTTTCCTGCCACAGCTTGGGTGCAGTTAAGTCTTCTCTCTTTTAGTATCACACATCACCTCAGGTGTCCTGTTACAAACTTCCCTCCACCCCATGTGAAGGCTGTTTTTTTTCCAGACCTGAAACACCTCTTATGCCTTGCCCTATGACAGTCTACAAAGTCCTATTTGTGATGATTGTCTTTGCCTCCTCCACTCCTTTCTGCATTCATTAAAGGACATCCAATGCAATGTTCAGTTCTCCAGGGTGACGTTCTATGGAAAAAGAAAATGGTTGCAGAGCTGAGGCCCATCTCATCACCCTAGCATTTTCTGGTTTTTTGGATTGTAACTACCGGAGGAGGCTGTGATCTGTCATTAACATGAAATGTCACCCCAGCAAGTAGTATCAGAAGAATTCTACTCCCTATTTAATTGCTAGGCATTCTCTTTCTATTGTTGAGTAGCGTGTTTCTGTTCCTGATAATTTTTGGCTAGCAAAAGCTACTGGGTGTTCCTCCCCTTGTAATCACTGTGTTAGGATGGCCCCTACAGCCATGGAGGAAGCATCCATCTGTAAGCAAAAGGGTTGTTTGAAGTCCAGTGTGAGCAACACTGGAGCTTGACACAGGGCCTCCTTGATCTTCTCAATGGCTTCCTGAACCTGTGGCCCCAGCACACTGGCCCCTTTCATGAGCCTTTGACCAAATCTGTTCATGGGGCACTCACTTTGGACAACCAAGGGATATACCTTCTGTAATACTTTACCAAACTGAGGAAAGTGCATAGTTGCTTCTTAGTTTTAGGGATGCTATAGGACCACATGGCCTCTACTTTACCTGTGAGCGGCTGAATTTTCCCTTGGCCTACCTTGAATCCTAAGTATTTCACTTCCCTTTGGCTCAGAGCACACTTCCTGGGGTTGCTGTCAGGCTATTATTTCTCAGCTCCCCTAATACGCGCTTTAGGTGTTGCATGTGTTGTTCCTGGGTCTCAGAATAAGTTATGATGTCGTCTATATAGGCAGCCATATATGTTTGATGTGGTGTCAATGTGCGGCCTATTATATGTTGGAATGAGGTGGCTGCCCCATATAGACATGTATGTGTAAAGGGCATGTATGTGAATTGGTACAGCCTCAATGGGGTCCTGAACAGTTTTTACCCTGTCCTCCCTGGCCATGGGTATTTGCCAATACCCTTTTGTTAGGTCTAATGTGGAGATGTACCTCACCTGCCCGATCCTTTCTAGCATGATTTCTATGTTTGGCGTAGGGAATATGTTGAAAAAGGAAATGGCATTAACCTTTCAGAAAGCTATGCAGAACCTGATTTTCCCATCTGCTTTGGGGACTACCACCATTAGGTTTCTTTGTGGGCTTTGTGATGCCTTGATAATACTGCTCTCCAGCATCATATCCAATTCCTTTCTTATGGATTTGTATAAGGATTGGGGTAGTCTCCTTCAGTGTTCCCTCACTATACTCCCGGGAGACATAATTATTCTATGTTGCACCCCTTTTGCTTTGCTTGGCTCTTTGGTTAAGACATCTTTAAAGTCCCTTGTGAAGAAGCAAGTATGGGCGAAGAGGCGGGGGTGGGTCAGACGGAGCTGAGTGGAGAACGCTGCTTCTGGAACTGCTGCCAGGTGAGGAAAGAAGCCCCAAGAGAGCAGGGGAGCGGCAGATCACAAGGGTTCAGAAGACTAAGAGAGGAGAGAGAAGAGCCTACAAAGGAAGGAGAAATGTCCAGGGACCCTTTGATGGAGCTGTGAGGAAGCTCGTTAGGTTTTCTTTGATGTGTGAGGGAAGAAAGGGACAGATTCCCAGAAAGACTCGGAGTGGTGCAAGGAAGTCAGGGCATAGTGTCAGCTCATAGAATAGTGGCAAGTACAGGAAAGGGTATCCTAAGCAAAATCACTACAGTGATGCGTTGATTAGGAAATTGATGAATGCCTGATTAATAAACTGCATGGAGAGGCGAACAAGTGGCATAGTCCATTATTACCAACATGAACTGGTAACCTGTGGAACTCTTTAGAAATGGTTCTGTGATATCTAAAGCCACCTTACTGAAGGGCTTGGCAATGATGAGCAGCGGTTGTAAAGGTACCTTACCAGGCATGATATCTGAGCACCACTGGCATTCTGGGCATACCCAGCAAAATCACTTGACTTCTTTATGTAGCCCTGGCCAATACACACATTGGGTGAGGCAGGCCACAGTCTTGCCCCATCCTACGTGACTCCCTAAAGGGGGAAATTAGCATTCCATCACTAACGTTCACCATCCGGGATGTTTTCTGAGCTTCATTAGGGCTATCTGAACTAATTTCCTCTGATATCTTTGTGGTACCAATATGCCCCAAGGCCCCATACATGTAGCAAGTTATCTTCTGTGGTTCTATACCCTTTGCTGCTCTGCCGCTGCTCTTAGTCTCATCTGTCTTCTTGCTTGTGGCCTCCACCCATAGCCTGGTCAGGACTGGAGGTCCCACATTCTTGTGGCCTCTTCCCCAAGGGCCTACCTTCTCTGCTGCCATAAAGGCCTCAGTCAGTGGAAAGCCTCCTCCATACCTCGGGGTTGATGTCTTCATACCCAACACTGGATATCCTCTTCTAGATCTTTGAGAAATTACTCAAGTGTGAATAGGTCCAAGACCTCGACCACCATCTTGCCTTTGGGTTGGACCCACTGCTCCACAGTCTCTAAGCATTTGGGTCAATAGTCTAGGACACTGTTCATTTGCTTTGTTCTTTGCCTGGAACTGTTGGAGGTAGAATTCTGGGAAAATCTTGTATTGATACAGCATGGCCTTCTTCACTTCTTGATCATCATTAGACTCGTCTCATGCTAATGCCTTGTAGGCCACCTAGGCACTGCTGATTAGTAATGGACCTAGTTGGTGTGCCCATTGTCTCTGATCACAGCTGGCAGCTAGTGTGGTTCTCTCAAAGGCTTTAAGTAAGTCTCCACATCATCCTCTGCCATCATCCTGGGGATCCTTAAACTCTCTGAGAACCCCAATGCAGGGGCCTGTTGTGCCTCAATCTTTCACTGCGTTCCTGTTGCTGACTGAACATGGTGATTCTTGCTTCAACCTCTTGTGTCCTCACCCTGATCAACTCCTCCATTTGCATCTGTTGTCCTTGCAACAACTTTAATATTAGTCGGTGCGCCTGCTACCAGCCCTTTGGGACCCCTGCTGTCAGGTTGGTGTCTCCATGGATCCCTGGCCAATGCACCACTGTAAGATGTCATGCAGCTACCCTTGATGTTGTGGTCACTATCCATCTGGTAGACACATTCCTTCTTCACTCTCCTGCCACACCTTGATGAAAAGTAAATAGACTAGAAGGAAAATTAATTGGGAGGTGACCTACCTGCTATGCATCTTGTCATGACACAGGTCTCTTCACAGGGCTCCTCCAACCCCTACACCCTGTCCTCACTACACCTGTGATGTTCTGGGCACAAATGCCTACTTTGGGACTCTCCCTCTTCCTCTCCCTCAGTTTGGTCCTAGTTCTGTCCTTCCCTAGCAGTCCTTTAAGTATCAGACTGCTGCTGCCTTCAACTGAACTGCATTCCTTGAGCAACTCTCCCCTTCAGGCTGTTCTCTTCACAAACCCTCCATTGTCTCTGATAAGTGGTCCTCCGGCTGGTGATGACATTGCTGGCTGGCACTTGACTCTTCATAGTCCCCGTGCCTGACTGTCTCTCTTAGCGGGGACACACCAAGGGTCACCAAGGGTCTCTTTAACTCCCCCTTTTGGTCCCTAGCCTTTCTGGGCTGCTTCTACAGTGGAGGGGGATCACCCTCACTCCCACTGCCTTACAAACCAGCTCCTGCCAATTCCCTGTATCATCCTGCTTTTCCTGCTGCAGCTCGGGTGCGGTTAAATCTTCTCCCTTTTAGTAAGAGGCAACGTCTCAGGTGTCCTGTTACACAAGTATATACCCAACTGTCAGATCTTTCTTTAGACGCTGTAGTTTTTATGTTATTTAATTGCTTTGCCCTGGGGTTCATAGGGAAGGGAGGGATTATTACAGTAATCAAGGATGGCTTTGAAATTAAGATGCCTAGGATCTGGGAGCATCTCTTGTGGTCACTGCAGGTGGTCTCTGCCTATTTCTTCATGCTGTGTGTAGTAGGAGCAGAGAATAGTGCTGGTTTAAGATCTAGCAGACAGCTGGTCACAAGAGATATGTGTGCAAAGTGAAACAAGTTTGCCCCATTTTAGTTAGGGTTGGTAACAACATAGCAGCTCTTTCAGGAGCATGGTTTGGAATCAGACCAGTTTTTGTTGAAGCTGAATGGCTGGTGGAAAGTATTTGTTTTTAATTTTCCTCTCTGTGTTCAGATCTGGAAGAGTGCCCACTGCCAGGCAAATTGGTTTTGTATAACTGCCTGGCTGCTACCCTACAGAAAAGCTTGGAAAAGGTACTGCAGGTTATTTGTGTTCTTTTCTTTTTGTGTTCTTTTTTTCTCCATGAAGGTGGGAAGATAAGGGCAGAGGCAAAAATACAGTTAGGCCAGGCTATTAAGTTCTGCCTTTCTTGCCTTCATGCTTAAAGGACTATCTCTCTGCAGTGGAGGGGAGGGGAGGGGGATGGAAAAGGAGGATGCTATTTGCACTGGCTGTCTTTGAAAGGAGACAGATTTAGTTCTTGTTTGACAGTGAGATCCAAAAAAGACAAAGAGCTAGCGACAGAGAGAGAGAGAAAGATGGTCATATTATGATGAAGCTCCTGGGACACTGGAGGGGAAGGAAAAAACAAACAGCACACAACTTTTCTATGGCAAGTTCTGAGCCAAGGCCTGAAGACAGCCAAGGATAACAAGTAGGGAGAGAAGGAAGGAACATTACTGATTTTACACTCCTAAACTGATTCTCCCCTGCTCTGTGACTTGTGAAGGAGGGAGAGGGGATATGCACTTCTGTCAAGGATGTGGCTTGGTGCTGCCTCATACTCACTTTGCGCTGGTGCTAATCAGTACACAAAGACAGCGCATTAGACCTGTGGATCTTTCAACAGTGGTTGCAGTGTACAAGACTTCCCCCGCAGTGGTGACAAGACCAGTGGCAGACAGTGACTGCATTTAGAGCCTATTCCAGAGGCCCTTGAAGGTGGTGGGAATCTGCCCATTGACTTCATTGGTCTTTGGGACTGGCCCTTACAGTAAGGTGACTATTTTGTTTAGATTCACTCCTGGGTCAAAACAACTTGTTATTAAGACATTTATACAAGAAAAGATGGCAGCTGCTCTCATACACCTGGATCCAAACCACTGTGAAAACAGGAGCAACCTCCTTTGTTTTTGTACTCATAACATAGCACACAGACTGTGAGGGCTAGAACCATGCTCATTTTTTCATAGAAAGCTGAGTCTCCTGTAATTATGTGACTCGATAAGAAAACCACCAAATATCATCAGAGTTGCAGGAAAAATCACAAGAGTTGCCAATGCTGCATGGCAGATGTGGAGAAGGGGGACAAAATCTGGCCCAAATTTTGAACAAAGCAGTATTTCAAGGACAAAGCAAAAGAACTGACTGTTCTTGTCTATTTTCTGCCCCTTTCATTCCCATCACTCTTATCATTTATCCTGTATACTTTGGCAGTGAGCCAAGCACTCTACACACACCTAAAGCTTATGGCAAGGTTTCTCCATTGCTATTCAGGGTCTCTTCTTTGCCCCCCAGGATAACTGTTTTGTAATTTTTCCTCTTTTAAGAATGTATCTGTTCATCATCACTCTGAGGCCTAGCTTACACAGTAACCTCACTGCGCCCAGCAGCAGTGCCCTACAGCAGGCTGATTCTCCATGTGGGCTGCCTCCAGAACTGGAAGCAGTGTAGCTGCATCCAGGAGGAATAGTGGCCCCGTGAGTTAATTAAGTCACTGAACAGTGTTAATTAGCCTGCAGATGGGGCAGCAGTGCTTCTGGTTCAGGAGGCAGCAGTACTCCATGGAGCAGCACAACATATGCTTGAGGGTGCAGCTCTTGGCTAGACTAAGTTTATTCTGGAGACATGGCCAAAACTCTTCAGGATCCCTTGTTTTCTAGGGCTGCGCAAAGCTTTAGTCCCTGTTTCAATTTGGTGGAAATTCGGTCCAATTTGATGGCCGAATCTCTGAATCTGAATCAAATCAGGGGACTCTTTAATTTCTCTGAATTGAATTGGAACCTTCTGAAATGATTTGGAAAGATATGGAGATATGGACATAGAGACAGCTTTAAATGTTTTTTCTACATATCTCTAGGTAGCAGGGGCTTGTAAGTGCAGTGATGCTGGGGCACGTGACGCATCCCACAGAAGCACGGAGGGGCTCCCCAGCGCACCCAGCAGTGGACCCAGAAGTGGACCAGAATCACTTCCAGCCCACTTCTGGGTCTGCTGGGGAGCACAATGGGGGCCCCCCCCTACATCCCCTGCTTCAGTGACTGGTGCCTCCTGGGTCTGGGGGAGGGCACCTGGGACCTGTAGCCAATCACTGAGCTGGGAGGGTATGGGGGTCCCCCCAGCATGCTTCCCAGCAGACCCAGAAGTGGTCCAGAACTACTTTTGGTCCACTTCTGGGTTTGCTGCCGAGCATGTGAGG
>NW_017728914.1:1118637-1158822 GCF_001723895.1 Crocodylus porosus | reverse complement strand
TTTGGGTTATTTCCAAAGGTATTTTTCATTGCCCGGGCAGATTCCTATTCCCTCCACCCCATTTGCTGAACAGCACAAAATACAGATACATGCTGATATGTCACTGCTAACAATTGTGTCCTGTTTTGTTGCTGGCTACACTATTGCAAGATACTCCTCACTAGGTTGTTAAAAAAAATTACCTTTCAAGTTCTATCATTTTGGGAATAAAATGTAATGTTAGACAAGAGCCTACACATTGGTGGAAGGAATCAGTAGAACTCATAATTGGCAGTTTTTTCTCAATTCCTCTGTCCTCTCCAAAACACAGACCATCTGGGTATGCACAGACACAGACACAATTGTTGTAGCTCAGGGGTGGCCATCCTGCAGCATGAATGCCACGTGGCATGGGTAGCCTTTCTTTCTGTGTGGCACACAAGAGATCAGGGAGGGGAGAGGCAGCATAGCAGCAGATGGGGCAGAAAGCAGAAGGTAGAGCAGGGTATCAGGCAGGGAAAGGGGCAGTAAAAGCCCCTCTGCTGGGTCCCAGACCCACAAACCCTGATATTCACCACAGAAGCCCAAACGAGCAGCAGCTGGGAGGAAATGCAGACGCAGGCTCTGCGATTCTGGAACTCCCTGAAGGTGCAGATTGATGAAGAATGGGGGTGTAGCTTTGGCAAGACGCGGGCTGCTCAAATAGCAGCTGGGAGAGCAGCTGAGTGGCCAGTGGGGAAAGAGCGAGACACTGGCCAGGAGATGCCACCAGCTGAGCAGAGGATCGCCCGGCTGGAGAGCAGGCAAGAGGAGCGGACTGGTGACCAGAGGGCTCTGGCAGGGCAGGGAAGAAACCCAAGCCTGGGGAGCCAAGAGATGCCCGGGAGTGCCGCTGCAGCCCCACCAGGGAATACAGGTACAGCGGCTGGGGAAGGCAGCAGGGAGCTGCTAGTCCTCATAAGCAGCTCAGCAGGAATGAAAGAGCAGCCTGGCGTGGGAACTGCATGCCCTTCCAGCTCACGAGGAGCAAGAGAGTGACCCCGGGTCAGCACGGATCCAGAGGCGGTTACGCTGGGAAGAGGGATCAGGGAGGGACACAGGGCAGCTGCCCTTCCCCATAACCACTAGGAGGGAAGGGACGAGCAAGTCCCCCCTTTTTCTTTCTCCTTTATTTTAAGTAACAAGCGGGCACTGGGAGACAGTATCTGAGGGGTCTGTTGGTGGATGCCAGATGCTTTCTGTTAGATTCATTTGAAGTCCTAGTCAGCCCTAAGGCAGGGCAGGTTTATGTACCCAAGTCAGCCTGAAGCTGAGAAACCGGCTGTGAGGGAAGACTGTACTGGCCAAGAAGATCCAACCCATCCCAGGACAGGCAATCTGGGTGAAAGGGGATATCATCCAGAGGAAGACCTGCAGAGTGCAGCATTTGTCCAGGCCATGGATGTGGTCAGGGTGGAGTAAAGGGAAGGTTTGGAGCCCCACGAAGAAAAGACCGGGGTCAAAACCTTTTTGTTTGTGGGAGCCACCTGATGGGAACTGCCTCCCCAACAAGGAACATCAGAGACATGGCAGGTGAGTAGGAGCAGCACCCATACCATCTAGGTGGCACCTAAGCCCAAGTCTCACCCTGATGTCGCTTGGGAGCAAGGCACCTATCAAGAAGAGGTGGAAGCCCTACAACACCTACAAGCAACAGTGTAGGGCAGGAAGCAGAAAGCAGAGTAGCAGATTGTGCAGAGGAAGGAAACTGAAATGGACTTGGGGAGTGTGCAGGGATAGTTTGTTTCAACTTCCAAAAAGGCTTGCCCCACCCTGCTGTAGCTCATCCTAATAACTTCATGTTTATAATCCTCCCTTAGCCAAAATGCTACCCCATTCTTGTCTATAGAGATGGCAATATAAAACTATATTGTTTAATTTTGTTCATTTGTTTGTGGGAGGAGCTTCTTAAAATTCTTTAATGTTTTAGGTAACACATAGAACTGGTTTTGTGAACACATGTAGTCCTGAAAGATTCCTTGAAATGTTCCACAGAGATGTACAGACATTAACTTCACTATGCTAAACAAATTCCAGCTTGGAGAGTAGTCCACCACTCTAAATCCCTACTTGGCTTCAACTGGAGGCGGTTCTTTTCATTTCTTGTCCCAAAGTGGTGCCCTGCTGGCTGACAGTCTGGGGGGCTGCGGCTACAACATGACGGTTGACGCATTCATCGTGGGATGCTCAGAGCTTGGGACCCCAGCAACGAGATCATCCTGCATGCCTGCCGTGTCTCCCACTGCTATGCCAAGCTGATGCACTGCCTCCTGGTGTCTGACATGATCCGCTGGTCCCGTGACATCTACGTGGAGCATATCACAGGCCACCGCCAGTACTCTGACCCCACCAGATCAACCACTGTCAGACTGGACCCAGAGGGGACCGCCTGAACCCCCGCTCTGCACCTGATGGACTTCACTTCGAGAGGAATCTTCAGCAATGGATACCCCCACTCCACCTGAAGAGGACCCCGTGATGAGACTCTATATGGGCTGAGACACTTTCTTCGACCTACTTCCTCCACCATTGCAGACCATTGTACGGGTTTGTGTGTATCTATCTTCTTTCTCTCTCAGCGTCACAAACTCCCTCCCTCCCCTTCCCGTCCTCCCCCGACTCAGTTGGCTAACATTATATTTTCTGTAACCTCATCCCTCTAATGTTAGTCCCTCACTCGGATGATTTGTATTTCCCTACTGGCTTTGTCATCTTTTTGAATTCACAATCCCAAACATCTACTGTTAAAATTCAAATTGTGTTCTGCTTGCAGCTGCATTAGATTGGTGGGAGAAGTAAGTCTCTCTACGCATGTGCATGGGTCAGATCCTGAAAACATTTACTCCTGGAAATAGGATCGTAGAAAAGTAGGGCTAGAAGGCATCTCACAAAGTCCTCTAGTCCAGCCCCTTGCTCAAAGCAGAATCATCTTTGACTAAAACAACCTCAGCCAAATGTCTGTCCAACCAGCTCTTGAAAATTTCCAGGGATGGAAATTCCACAATTTCTCTAGGTAGTCCGTTCCAATGCTTGGCCACCCTCATAGCCAGAAAGTTCCTCCTCATGTCCAACTGAAATTTTCTCAGCTGTAGCTTGAAGCCATTGTTCTTAGTCCTGTCTCCTACAGCCATAGACAAAAACCCATCTCCGTCCTGTCTATAATCTTCCTCCAGGTACTTGGAGACTGTTATCTTCTCTTCTCTAAATTCACACTATGTTTTCTAACCTTTTCTTATAAATAGGGATCCTGGTTTTCTGTTTCTCATGAAAAAATAGAAAAAAAATGTGGATTTTCTCTTTTAACTGAGAGAAGTGTGGATTTCGGTTTTTAATGGTGAAATGCATGGATTTTCCACTTTTGCAAAGAGCTGTCTTCAGGCTGGCAGAGTTAGAATCATGGAATCATAGAATTATAAAAAATTAGGGTTGGAAGGGACCTCAGGGGGCCATCTAGTCCAATCCCCTCCTCAAAGCAGGACCACTCTCAACTAAATCAACCCAGTCAATGCTTTGTCTAGCTGGGTCTTAAAAACCTTCAAGGATGGAGATTTCACAACCACTCTGGGTAACCTGCTCCAATGTTTCACTACCCTCCCAGTGATAAAATTCTTCCTAATATCTAACCTAAATTTCCCTTGTTGCAACTTGAGACAATTGCTCCTTGTTCTATCATCTGCCACCACTGAGCACAGTTTACCTCCATCCTCTTTGAAACCCCCTTTCAGCTAGTTGAAGGCTGTTATTAAGTCCCCTCTCAGTTTTCTCTTGTCTAGACTAAATAAGCTCAATTCCCTCAGCCTCACCTCACAAGTCATGTGCCTCAGCCTCCTCACCATTTTTGTTGCTCTCTGCTGGACTCTCTCCAATCTGTCCACATCCTTTCTGCAGGGGTGGGGGGGGGGTGGAGATCTGGACACACTACTCCAGATGTGGCCTCACCAGTGCTGAATAGAGGGGAATAGTCATTCCCTTGATCTGCTGGCAACACACCTACCAATGCAGCCCAGTATGCTGTTAGCCTTCCTGGCAACAAGGGCACATTGTGGGCTCATATTCAGCTTTTCTGAAGAGCTGCTCCTTATCCAGTCATTCCCCAGTCTGTATTGGTGCATGGGGTTGTTCCATCCTAAGTGCAGGACTTTGCACTTGTCCTCATTGAACCTCATGTTCAGTTCCAGGCTGCAAGGAGCTGTGGGGAGTGGGAGATGGGTGGTGAGGCAGGGGGCACCATGTGCATGCACATGGCCACCACGCAGCTTGGAAAGTAGCTCCCACTTGGGGGGGGAGGGAAAGGGGGAGGGATTGAGGCCCCCATAGGGAGGGATGGAGGGAGTGAGTTGGGCTGGGGCTGCTGCCCAGCTGGGTGGTACATGGGCCTTGGGACTCGGGGCCAGAATGCCCTGGCACAGAACCCTGGTGGGGAGTGGGACAGGGCCTCAGGTGGTTGGTCTGGGGGGCAGTATGCTGTTGGCTTTTTTTTTTTTTTTTGCAACAAGAGCACACAGCAACAAAGTTGTGCAACAAGAGCACATTGTAACACCTGTGCTTCCACAACAAAAACATACATGAGCAATGATCCTTGCTCATGTGAACCCATTGGATACCTGGGTATAATGATTACTTCTTTACGTTTTGCAGGATCTGACCTATTGCTTCTGTTGCCTTTGCTCAGGAGGGAAAGGTGTGACAGGAATGTTTGCCAGGATTGCTGTTATTTTAGCATGTGGCATGTTGTAAGGAAGGCAAGTTGTTGGTAAAAATAAACTGCCGGGACTTCCTCTACAACTGAGTTAATACAATATGCATTGGACATACTGGTTGTGAAACTAGTGGAGAACATCTGGATGTCTGGTCATGCTCAAGAAGCAGTTCCTATGAAGGGACTGGAATGAGACCAGTTGTCATTCTTGGCTACTTTTGTCTTCCAAATAAGCCTTTCTTTTATTATTACTCTGCCTCAATCTTCTGTCCTTCTCTGGTCCTCAGCTAACAAGAAATATTCCTTTAAGATTCTGTCTGTGGAAACTCTGATTTCTTCCTTTCTTTGTGTTTTTGTTTTGGTAGAGGCAACAGCCAGGAACAGCAGGATGGCCACAGCAGCTGTCTTGCACAGATGACATTTCTTTGGCGCTCTTTAATATTACTCAGTAATTTAGTTTGGGAACTCGCCCTGGCCTTTTAAAGGGCTGCGCCTCTTTGGCAATACTCGCGGCAACAGCAGACTCACAGGTACCCCACCCCCACAACTTGTTCTGCTCCAACTCAGATGTTTTCCCAAGTTACAGAGCAAGACAGGCTGGGATTTAAACCTATGATGCATCTGATAGTTCTAGCTCTGCTGTGCTGGATACTTTAAGGTTCTAGCTCACCTGAGTCACTGAAGTTCCTTGATTGCTGGGTCACAACTCCAAAATATAGGCCAAATCAGGCCCCTCTCTGCTCAGTACAAGCTTATTCCAAAGCTCCCTGAATTTAATAGGGGTATGAGTGTATCTAGTATTTCGAAAATGGGAATGCAACCCACTGCTCCTTGGACCATGGTGTGGGATGAGGGCAAGGCGTGGCTGGAGTCCCTGAGCCAGCAGGAACACTAGGGGGTGGGGCAGGGAGCAAGTGAAGACAGGGGTGATCTGCCCCCAATGCCACTGTCCACAACTGACCCAGGCACAAGGGAAGCCCTTGAGCTGCTCCTCTTACCTCATAGGACTTGATGGACTGAGGAGTGGCTGCAGGGAGCAATTGCACAGGGTGTTGGGCTCAGCCACGGATAGCAACAGTGATGGTCAGGTTCTTCCTTCCTGCAGCCAGTCCCTGCTCAGCTCCCAAAGCATATCATAGAATCAGAAAATTAGGGTTGGGAGGGACCTCAGGAAGTTGTTTAGTCCAACCTCCTGCTCAAAGCAGAAATATCCCCAACTAGATCATCCCACCCAAGACTTTGTCTAGTCAGATCTTAAAAACCTCCAAGGATGGAGATTCCACAACCTCTTGGGTAACCTGTTCCAGTGCTTTACTACCCTCCTTGTAAGAAGGTTTTTCCTAGTATCTAACCTAAACATCCCTTGCTGCAACTTGATACCACTGTTTCTTGTTCTGTTATCTGCCACCACTGAGAACTGTCTAGCTCCATCCTCTTTGGAACCACACTTCAAGTATTTAAAGGTTGCCATTGAATCCCACCTCAGTCTTTTCTTTTCCACACTAAATAAGCACAGTTCCCTCAGCTTTTTCTCATAAGTCATGTGCCCCATCCCCCTACCCATTTTCATTGCCTTCTGTGGAACTCTCTAATTTGTCCACATCTTTTCTGTAGTGCACCCAAAACTGTACACAGTACTCCAGATGCGGCCTCACCAGTGCTGAATAGAGGGGAATAATCACTTCCCTAGATCTTCTGGCAACACCCCTACCAGAACAACCCAGTATGCTGTTAACCTTCTTCACAGCAAAGGCACACCGTTGACTCAGTCACCTTACTGACCACTGTGACTGCCTTTTTTGCAAAGCTGCTACTTAGCCAGTCAGTCCCCAACCTGTACCAGTGCATGGGATTGTTCCATCCTAAGTGCAGGACTTTGCACTTGTCTTTATTGAACCTCAAAATATTTCTTTTCAACCAATCCTCCAATTTGTCTAGGTCTTTCTGAATCCTAGCCATACCCTCCAGCACATCTACTACTCCCCTCCGCTTGGTGTCATCTACAGACTTACTGAAGGTGCACTCCATTTCATCTTCCAGATCATCAATGAAGATTTTAAACAAAGCTAGCCTCAGGACCACCTCTGGAACACTCCCCTCGATACTGGCTGACAAATAGCCATTGATTACTACCCTTTGAGCCCAATGATCCAGGCAGTTCATAGATTCATAGGTTGTAAGGCCAGAAGGGACCTTAGAAGATCATCAGGTCCAGCTCCTTGCACCAAGCACAAAGAAAGATAACTGGGCTCAGGTGACCCCAGCAAGGTGACTGTCTAGTCTCCTCTTGAAGCTTTCCAGGGTAGGTGATTGCACTACGTCTGACGGGAGCTTATTCCACAGTTTGGACACCCCGACTATGAAGTTTTTCCTAATGTTGAGCCTGAATCGGTTTTCCAGGAGTTTGTGGCCATTACTCCTGGTTTTCCCCTTGGGTGCCCTGGTGAACAGTTGCTTACCGAGCCCTTGATGTGCTCCCCTAGTGTTGCGGTAAGCTGCTACCAGGTACCCTCTCAGCCTTCTTTTCTTCAGGCTGAAGAGTTCCAGATCCCTCAGCCTCTCCTTGTATGGCTTTCCATGTAAGACTGATCATACAGGTGGCTCTTTGGACTCTCTCAAGCTTGTCCATGTCCTTGTTAAAGTGTAGTGCCCAGAACTGGATGCAGTACTCCAGCTGCAATCTCACTAGTGCTGAGTAGAGTGGAAGAATCACCTCCTTGGTTTTGCTGGAGATGGATTAATGAGTATTATTGCCAGAGTATTATTTGCCCTACTGACTACAGCATCGCACTGCCAGCTCATATTCATATTGTGGTCTATTATTACTCCCAGATCTATTTCATTCGCGGTACTAGTCAGTTTTATGCCACAAAGCCTGGAGGTGTGTTGGGGGTTGCTCGTCCCAAGGTGGAGCACTTTACATTTCTCGATGTTGAACTTCATTGAATTCTGATTTGCCCAATTTGCTAGCCTGTCTAGATCCACCTGTATCTGTAGTAGGGCTGTGAGAAGCTTCGGTCCCTGATTTGTTTGGGCAGAGATTCAGCCTGATTTGGTGGCTGAATCTCCAAAGCCAAATTGAAACAGAGGACCCTTTAATCTCTCCGAATCCAATTGGAACCCTCCAAATTGATTTGGAGAGATTCAGAAAGATTCAGAGATTCGGACATAGAGACAGCTTTAAATGTTGTTTCTACATACCTCTAGGTAGCAGGCAGCTCCTAAGTGCTGCGATGTTGGGGTGCATAGAGTGTCCCACAGAAGCATGGAGAGCTCTCCAGTATGCTTGGCAGCAGACCTAGAAGTGGACAAGAAGCACTTACGGTCCACTTCTGGGTCCACCAGGGAGCGTGCTGGGGGTCCCCTCTTCCCCCTCTGGCTTGGTGGCTGGTGCCTCTTGGGTGGGGGGGGGGGTACCCGGGGACCTCTGTTGCCAATCACTAAGCCAGGGAGGTGGAGGTTGGGGAGGGTAGTACGCTCTCTAGCAGACCTGCAAGTGGACCAGAAATACTTCCGGTCCACTTCCAGGTTTGCCGCCAAGCACGTGGAGGGCCCTCCCACAGTCCTGTGGGATGCTCCACATGCCCCAGCATCACAGTGAACACAAGCCGTGCCTGCTACCTCAAGGTATGTAGAAAAAACTTTTAAAGCTGTATCTATGACCAAATCGCTGATTCTTCGAATCAGCATCGAATCTTCAGATTCAGATTTGGCCAAATCAAATCTGGGACAGTGATCTGAATCAATTAATTGAATCACTTTCCCCAATTCAGGCCGAATCCAAATCCAAATCAAATAGGGCCCACTTTGCACACTTCTAATCTGTAGCCTATCTTCTAGCGTCACCACGCTTCCCCATAACCTGGTATCACCAATGAGCTCTTCACCCCCACATCCAAATCATTAATAAAGCTAACAGTTTTCTATCCGTCTTACAGTCCATTCACCCAAACCATACTTCCTTAGCTTGCTTTCAAGAAAGTTGTGGATGAATACATGAAAGCCTTGCTAAAATCAAGGTACGTCATATCCACTGCTTTCCCCACATCCATAGAACCAGTCATCTCATCATAGAAAGCAATCGGGTTGGTCAGGCATGACTTGCCTTTGCTGAATCCATGTGGATTGTTCCTAATCACCTTCTTCTGTTCCAAGTTCTTAGAAATGGATTCTTTGATGACTTAGTCTATGATTTTTCCAGGGACTGAGATGAAGCTGACCGGTCTGTAATTCCCTGAATCCTACTTCTTCCCTTTCTTAAAGATGGGCACTATATTTGCCCTTTTCTAATCAGCCAGGAACTTTCTCTATGAGTTTTCAAAGATAATGGCCAGCAGGTCTGCAATCACATTAGTCAATTCCCTCAGCACCCTCAGGTGCATCACATCTAGCCCCGTAGACTTGTATATGTCCACATTTTCCAAATACTCCCTAGTTCGTTCTTTCACCACTGTCAGTTGCTCATCTTTTCCCCAGAGTGTGCTGCCAGGTGCAGTAGTCTGGAAGTTGACCTTACTTGTAAAGACTGAATTAAAAAAGGCATTGAGTACTTCAGCCTTTTTTGCATCATTTGCTTCCCCCATTCAGTAAGGGACCCACATTTTCTCTGATCTTCCTCTTGTTGCTGACATACTTGTAGAAACCCTTTCTGTTACCCTTCATGTCCCTTGTTAGCTGCAACTCTAATTGTGCCTTCTTGATTTCATCCCTGCGTGCCTGAGAAATATTCTTATACTCTTCCCTAGTCATTTGTCCAGATTTCCACTCCTTCTAAGCTTCCTTTTTGTGTTGTAGTTCATTTAAGAGTTCCCTGCTAAGCCAAGATGGTCTTCTGCCATACTTGCTAGTCTTCCTGTTCATCAGGAAGGCTGTAACGTTCCTGTCCCCTCAGTGAGGTTTCTTTAAAATACACCCAGTTCTGGACTCCCTTCTCCCTCAGACTGCCTCCCTAGGGGATCCTGCCCATTCATTCCCTGAGTGAGTCATAATCTGCCTTTCTAAGATCCAGGGTCCTTACTCTTCTGCTCTCCTTTCTTCCTTTCCTCAGGATCCTGAACTCAATCATCTTATGGTCACTGCTGCCCAAGTTGCCATCCATTACTACATTCCCTCCACAATTCTTCTTTGTTTGTGAGCAGCAGGTCAAGAAGACCACAGCCTCTAGCTGGCCTCTTCAACACTTGTACCAGAAGACTGTTCCCCAGCACTCTCCAGAAACCACCTGAATTACCTGTGCACTGCTATATTGCTCTCCCAGCAGATATCAGGCTGACTGAAGTTTCCTATCAGAACCAGGGCCTGTGATTGGGAAGCTTCTGCCAGCTTTTTGAAGAAAGCCTCATCCACCTCATCCTTCTGGAGTGGTGGTCTATAGTACACACCCACCATGACGTCACCCTTCTTCCAGTGCCTGCTCCCAATCAACAGGAGATATGGTGCATTGGCATCGGCAGGGAGCAGGTGCAGGGGGAGGAAACCTGCCTTTGCTGATGTCTCCTACCAAGCCTGTCTCCTATCCTGCTCAGCCACTCCCCATGCCTGGAGTGTTCCTGGGGCTTTCCTTCAGGCCTAAGTTAGCTGGAGACTGTAGTGGCCACAGGCAGGTCCCCTATTCCTGTGTGTGCTCCTTGTCCCACCCCACAGCTGGTCCTGGGGCTCCAGCTGCAGGGATAGGCCGCATGGTGTGCCAGGCTCAGCTGAAGTCAGTGGTAGTGAAACAATGGTATAACCATATTGCTGGATCCACCCCTGAAAAGAGAAATTTATACTGACTTTGATAGACTCTGAATCAAATCCAAGATCTGTGTTTGTGAGGTGGGAGCAACATCTATATCTCACAGAGCCTCCCTCAGTTGGCTCACCAGGTGAATGAGAGTTTTTTTACCCACTGTCAGGCTGTGATTTTGAATCTAGGGTGCTAGCATGCCTGGGACAGCTGCTCATTCCAGTCTGCTATCTCCCCAACAGAACCCTGGGGTGGACATAATTGGCCAGGACCATTGAGCTGAGCCTAGCCACATGTCCAATCCCTGCCACTGGAGTAGCCAGCTTAGCTCAGCTGACCCTTCACCCCTTCCAATATAAACCCTGGACCTGGAAGAGGAAGTGTCAGCACAACAAATTTCAACCCTCTACCTAGGTAGGCTGCTGCACTGTTGGCTTGTGCTACTACTGGTTTCCTGACAGAATCTCTGGATTTATGACCTGACTTGTCCATAGATCCTGAGTTTTGCCTGACCCTTTGGATACCTAACCCAGCTAGCTTCCTGACCTTGCACTCTGCCTGAGCCTCTGGATCTCTGAGTCAGTTCCTCAGATGGATCTCCTGGTTTCTCCTTTCCCTATGCTCAGACTCCCTCAAGACCTGGCTGCCTGTGACCTCCCATAACACCTGCTACACAAATATATGGGGAACTATCTTCAATTCTGGCAGATCTCAGCGAACCTGTGACTACCACACAAATGCCGTGTACCTTTCCTATGGCTCTGTGCCCCTGATTTACTCCCTTCTGTCCTTAGCTCTCTGGTAGTATGTATAATTGGAACTGGGCTAACAAGGACTTTCCCTCAATCCTAGCAGCCCCTAGGACACTGTGTGTGGCAGCTGAAAAGTATATCTGTGTGATAAAAGTGCTTGCTGAAGGCTCTATGAAGATTAGACCAAGTGTTTTTCTGTATTTGTTTAGTTATTAAGCTATAAGTTGTTGCTAAAAGCCTAATTATAGTTTAAGATGTAGTAAGGCCTTGTATAAAGTAAGGCCTAGTAAATTTAGCAAAGCCTAGAAGTAGTAAAGCCCTGTGGCACAGTTAAAATTACCTTATCAAAGGAATGCAAGGCTTGTATTGCTATTGGTCAGTCTATGGACAGTTGAAGAAAAATAAATCTAAGTAGTCGTATGTTATCAGTGTCCTTCAGAAGCTATAAATTAGCTGAAATATCTGGCAACCTTTTAGAAGGAAGATGCAGCTCTGTGAAAAAGAGTAGTTAGCTGTTGCCTGGATCAGTGGGCCCTTGGACCTCGAGGAGCCCAAGAACTGCATTCTAGGGTCCTTCCTGGCACCCGTCAGACAGCGTTGCTTGGGGACGCCTGACCTTGCTGAACTTTGTGGAAAGAGAAGCTTGCTGTGTTTCAGGCATCAGAGGGACTGCCGATAAGTTGCCGATGTGAATTGCTTTTGTCTGTCATCGTTTGTGTTGTTATTATGCGTAGTTGTTTTTTTTTTAAGTCAATAAATCTTTCTTACCTTTCTACCCCCAACCACACTCTCAATCTAAACTCTCCGCAGGCAGCTGGGACACTGTTTGGTGGGTGGAAGGGGAAAAATATATGAGAAAGAAAACAAAACCTGTAACTTAATGGAGGAGGAATGATGCATGTCCAGAATGCCCCTGCCCACTCCTGCCAGAGGCTCACCCAGCATCTAGTTTTTCAATACAGCAGGGACCACACTTTCTGCAGATGTGAAGTCTAATCTGACCAGAGGCAGGCTGGCCTGTACGTTAAAATCATAGCTGGGACTCAGCGAACCCAGGCTCAGTTTTCTGCTTGGTTACAGATAGCCTATGTGACTTTGGGCAAGTGATAGAGCCTTGCTGTGCCTCAGTTCCCCAGCTGGGTAATAGCACAAATCTCTGGAAGACAGGTGCATCCAAGATTGTGAGAGGTTCAAACAGGAGCAATAAAGGCAAGATAAGTACCTCAGATAGATGACTACCAGTGCTTGCCATAACTCTCCCCCAACACACCCTCTTCATGCTTCATCCTGCTGCCTCTCCTCGTTATTAGAAATCAGATGCACGGCAACAAAACAAAACAAAATCAACACTGAGACGTTAATGCCTCCTTTGGTATGGATGTTTCTATCCATTTGGTTTACAATGACTGTTACTAGAACAATTGCTGTTCTGCCAATCCTAGTATTTTTAATATCTTGATTGTCAGCTTAAACAACATGACTGGCCTTGTTAGTTTCAGACTCTAACAGTCTGCAGATCAAACATATCCCACAGACACAAACCCACCAGCCACATGCTTAAAAAAAAGCCTACTTGGGTAATCAGAAATCACCATGCCTATAACCAGCTTTTTCTTGAAACCAAATTCTATGGCAGCTTATTTTTAATTTTTATTAGAGCCTGCAGAGCAATTACTTCATATTTGGAAACAAATGACCTCAGCAAAATTTCATCTTGGGGGGGGAAAAATGCCAGTTTTTCTATTTATAAAAAACAATAAAGCCAGGTCATAAAACCCGTAACTGCTTTAATGCTTGCACTCTTTTTGCAGTTACTCAAAGGGGAAAAATAAAAAGAGCTAATTATTTTTCATCTATTCCTTACCATGTACTGAGAGTCCAACTGCTTAATATACTAAGCTTTTCTCCAGCCTTTGGCAATAATGAGTTAAGCCTTACTATATCTTTGTTACAGGGGGGAAAGAAACAATAACCCTTTTCCAGAGGGCAGCTGAGTCACTAAGGTCACATGAGCCACATAAGATTAGACAGAACACAAATGGCAGAGCTGGGAACAGAACCCCAGGTAAAGTTCTGTCATTTGCCCAAATCACAGCCCAGATGAAAGGAGTATAAAGATGACTTTAAGCTGCATATATGCCTTTCCACTCCTGGGCTGCTGTGGGGAGATTTCTTGACAAGACAGACAGCTCTTGAGGCTACTTTAATTATGACAGCATTCCCTATCTCCACCAGGCTGCTTGGAGGCCTTACACTCAACACACTTTGCTAATAAATCCAACATATTCCCCAAGGCCAGGACTTGCAAATGGATCCTCAGAAGGCTTTAGCTTTATGACTGTCCACCACAATTCTTGCACCACAGGAAATCTCCCAAGCCAGAAAGAGGTTTTTTGAAGGTCACTTTTACCCAGCAGGGAATGAGGCTCTCATCCCTTCAATCTTGACTCCCAAACTCATGCTTTAGGGGCATGACCCGATGAGTGCATACATATATGACTGTGCATTTCCCATAGGATAAATAGCACCACAAATTGCAGCAGTACATATTTCTGACACTAGGGCTGTGCGAAACGGCACTATTCCATTCCAACTTCAGTTCCAAGGTCTGGAGGGAACAGTGTTTTGTATCAAATTTCATTTTGAGTCGAAACAGCCTTACTGTTTCACTTTGTTGAAACAGTGAGGCTGTTTTAACGCTGTTTTAATATTTTTCCTGTCCATCACGCTGGGGAAAGATTGGGTTGGGGATGGGCTGACTTCTAGTCTAGCTAGACTGACTTCCCATGCCCAGCACTATGGTCGAAACATTTCGACTTTCAAAATATTTTGACTAGCCTGGTTTTGTTTCAAGGCTATATTGACGCCCTTTGCTTTACTTCGATTTTGCTGTTTTGACCTCAAAATGAGTCACAATAGTGTCGAAACGAAATGGCCAACGACATTTTAGGCTAGATATCAGGAGCTTAGGCTAGATATCAGGAAGCGCTACTTCACAGTCAGGGTGGCTAGGATCTGGAACCAACTTCCAAGAGAAGTGGTGCTGACTCCTACCCTGGGGGTCTTTAAGAGGAGGCTAGATGTATACCTTGCTGGGGTTGTTTGACCCCAGTACTCTTTCCTGCCATGGCAGGGGGTCGGATGTGATGATCTGCTCAGGTCCCTTCCGACCCTAGAAACTATGAAACTATTTTGCACAGCCCTATGTGACACTGCTATTTGTCCCCGGGTATACCCCTGCATGTGCACTCTGGCATGTTGCAAAGTAACCCTTGTGGGGTATGGGAGGCTCAGACCAGCACCTGTCCTGGCCCTAGCAGGTTTACCTGGGGTGCTGGGTCCTCCCAGGGCAGCAGCAGTACCAAGCTGGCCACTCAGAGCCTGGCTGGCAGCCAGAGTATAGCTCTGGCTGGTCAGGCTCTGATTTCTGGCAGTGCACACTTCTGCCATGTGCGCTACGCCACTTTTTTTAGTAGCAGGGTTTTTTTTACACTGGGATTGCCACGCTGCTAATTTTCAGTGCAGAGAATAGATATATGTGCACTGCATGTGGTTTTCAATGCCTCAAATGGGTTTGAAGTACCACAGACTGTATGTGCACACCTTCTGGGATGCAGCCTAGGAGTATAGCACTGAAAGGAGCCACCTGGGCCACCTATCCAGTCTCGTCCCTGCATTTACAGGCAACCATTTTCCAAAAATGTCTACAAGAATATCTACTCTGACCCTTCTTGCAAAGCATCTCCAAGGAATCTATAGCATGCAGGAGAGGTCAGGACACCACCAATGCCCTAACTACTGCCAAAAGACCTTCCAGGTAACATATATTAAGCAGAAGAAAGACACTATAGGCGGAATCCATTTTTACTTTACGCACCCAGGTGGCACTTGCCCTGGCACATAGGTGTTATTTTGGGCACTTAGGAGCAGTTAACGATCCTCTTCCACATGCAGTGTGAATGAGTAATTGTCCACATACCTATTGTGCAAGTGCAGCCCTCTCTTTCTTCCATAGCATGGAGCTGAGGGGGGTGTGGCCAGGCTCTGGAAGGAGCTCTGATTAGCCCAGCAGGGAATTGATAGCAGTGTTTATCACCCAATTAAGAAAACAACATAGTTACATTACCAGCTACTTGTTGATTCTTCCTGTTTATTCAGCACTGATTTAGCCACCATGTGGTCTGCTAGCTAATACACAAACACCTCCTCAGCAAGGCAGAGGGGAGGGGGGAATTTCTGCTTAGCAGGGAGCGGTGGTGGTGGGGGAGCTGCATCCAGGGGACACAGGGGAGGGGCCAACCCTCCTGTGGAGCAGAGAGCCCCACCCAGCCCAGAGACCATGCCAGGATGCTGGGGGTGTCTGGTTTATCTTAAACCGAGAAGGGGCCTGGGACAGAAATTGCACAAACGGGTTTGAGCCAGATCAGTTAATTCTGATACTACATTCAACCAGGTTTATCTCAAACCGATTTCAGCCATTCTCAAACTGGTCTATGTTCACTGAACATCTGCTCTATTACAGGTTTAAACCAGTTTCTGATTACTTAAACTGGCTTATGTGTAATGTCTGTCCCAAGTCTACATGACAGGCTAGGTATTTTGCAGCTCACTTTCTAAATCTGAGCCACTACACCCTGTATTTACTATTCATTGGCCAAAATAGATGGAAAGTAATGAAGAAGTTTTTGCCCCATTGGGATAAGAGTTCAAGTTGGAAAAATGGGTCCACTTCTTTTCCAAGACAGGAATAAGGGATGCCTGGGCAGGAATCAGGTAGATGATAATGAGCCATAAAATCAATTGATTCTCTCACTGCTGCCTAAATAGAAATGCTGCCCCTCTCCCCCACCCCCCCCGGCCTGCCCCCAGGTAGCACTAGGTAGTTTTAAAGTTTGGATACAGCAGGAAGCAAAGGGGAGTGCCATTGCAGCAGATTGTATGGTCTTGGTTGTGTTTGTATTTTGGTGGGGGTTTGTCTGTATGGTCTTGGTTGGGTATAGCAGGAAGCAAAGAGAAGCACCATTGTACCCTCCTGGATCTACCCATATAAATTTAGATTAACAGTCAAGATTTGGATGACATTTCATACCAATTCACTTATCTCAGCTGGTTCCACACATTCCTCCTTAGAGCCCTGTGAAACAAGATATTTGTTATGGACATCTAACTTGGGCTTCAGCAATGAGAAGGGAATGCTATTATTAGACCATGAAATTCACAGATTCATAGATGTTAGCGTCGGAAGGGATTTCAATAGATTGAGTATGACCCCCTGCATAGCAGGAAAGAGTGCGGAGTTCAGATGACCCCAGCCAGATGCCCATCCAACCTCCTCTTGAAGACCCCGAGGGTAGGGGAGAGCACCACCTCTCTTGGGAGCCCATTCCAGACCTTGGCCACTCTAACTGTGAAGAAGTTCTTCCTAATGTCTAGTCTAAATTATTCTTGAAGAGTCCAAACCTGCAGTTGGGTCCACATGAGCAGCCCGTTGCAACTGTGCAGAACTTAGTGAGCACCTCTGAGGCAAAATAATTGTTTTCAGCTGGGGATTGGATTGTTTACAAAATATCAGTTCAAGATGGAAGCAACTTCAGATGTGTTGGACCACAGTGTTGTTGCTGGTAAGCTGAAAACTTCTTACTTGGATGGAAGAGCCCTTGGCATTTTGTCATCAGAACCATCCTGGAGGCTCAGTTTACCTTTTTAGGCTCTTGCTGGTCTACTGTAAACAGACTCTAAATGTCAGTTGGTGGACGGACAGCCAACCATCACTGGTCAAGGGAAGAGTTGTTCCTGAGCCTTGCTATATCTGTAAAAGAACCAAAGGCTTGGAGAAAGGCTGAAGTTCCCTTACCTCCTCCAAGCTACACTTAATAAAGGAGTCAAAACAGAGGCCAGGTGGACCAGTTCTGTGCCTGGAACAAACGAAGTTATAGTAAACTGGGGAGAAAGGTGACTTCTCATTAGCTACTTCATAGGAAAAAGGGGAGTGAACATTCCAGATTGTATGGTCTTGGTTGTGTTTGTATTTTGGCAGGGGTTTGTCTGTATGGTCTTGGTTGGGTTTGTATTTTGGTGGGGATTTGCTCGATCCTTGCCTGTGCCATAGGAATGGTGCATTGCTCTCTTGGCCCAAATCTGATCTAAAGCTGCCTTGCTCAGCAATGGAAGATTCCCTCACATAAGAAGAGTCATATCACCTCTTGCTTAGGATATGGCTAAAGGAAAAGAACCATGGCCTCTTCCTATCCCCTGACAATCTCCAGCTGCCACTGGCACTAGGTGTCATTCAGAGCAACCTTTAGGGTGCTCAAATTTATTGTCAAGGAATCTGAACAGCTCAGAGTGACCACAGACTCCTTGGAGTGTACAGGTGGCCTAACACTAATCTGCATTCTTATCCTGCTGAGTGCATCAGAGGTTCTTTGCTGCAGCCAGTGATCTTGCTCAGCACTTACAACTGCTTTGCTTGCTCTATTAATGTTCAATATCCAGAGCCATGGACAGGTGCTCTGTCAACTCAAATGGCATCAGATAAGAGGCTCAATTTACTATAACCAATTATCAATGAGTCCTACTGTCCAAAACTGATTTAATGGTCAATGGTGGAACAAGATTCTGTCAGGTGGTCTGCACTGTTCTTCGTGATATGAGCTAAAATCTATAGTGCGGAGCTTTCAGAATTCAGGTGCTTCTGTCTTTTCCTCTTTTTCTTTATGAGCTACAGTAGCATTGTTCACATTTTACACCATCTCCATCTTTCCCTCAATATGCGTTTGGCTCTTTCTTGTGCTCCTAACTGAAAAATCTGTATGTGGCTGTAAACTTGGAACAGATTTTTGTTCAGAGACTTTATAGCAAAACAATGGGTTTTTAGTGGTGCACACTGCTGCTACATACACCATGCTGCTTTTTGTGAGAATTATTTTGTTTTTTTGATACCTGGACACTCTGGTATCAAATTCTGGTGCCACACTGAAAATATGCAGTGCAACACACAGGCGCACATTCACCATGTGTGGCTTGTGGCACCACAAACAGGTTTGAGGTATCACAAACTGCATGTGTGCACTTCTCTGGATGCGTCCATGGGCTATAAATGGAAGGGACCTTCCCAATTTATTGCCCTATTACTTTGATCCACACTTACCAGATCATTACATTATCCAAGAAAGTGGAATAGGAGTAAGGGACTATTTCAAAACTATTAAAAGGTAATAGTTGACACATAATCCACAATGAGCCCATATAATTCCTTCTCACATGGTGTCATTGGGACCAGCATGTTAGCAAACTAGCAAAATAAAGTAAACATTCATACAGATAGCAAAGTTTTCCTGATAACAGTAAATGTTGAAAAATAAACAAGAGCCTTGGAAGGGCTATAAACTCTCGGACTCCCCTAACCACTGATGGATGAGAGAAATCTTTTCCCGGAGGAAGTTTCTCACAAATAGCTCACTCTAGGACTTCTGCAACCTTCCTCTGAAGCAGCTAGAGGCACCTAATACTAGAGGCAGAATCCTAGATTAAATGGACACCTACTCTGTATTACCATTTCATGCTTTGTTTAAAGTGACTCTGGCTGTGTCTACGTGAGACACTGACTATGTAATCGATACTGTGCAGTCATTTAGTACTTGTATAAATGTCCAGTTTTGGCCACCACACTTCAAGAGGGATGTGGACAACATCAAAAGGATTCAGAGGAGGACCACTCGTATGGTTAGGGACTAAAGGCAAAGCCCTACAAGGAGAGCTTGAGGTCCCTGGATCTCTTCAGCCTCTGCAAGGGAAGGCTGAGAGGTGATCTTGTGGCCGCCTACAATTAGGGGCAATGTTGTCTGATCTTAGTACTCTTTCCTGCCCAGGGCAGGGGGTCAGACTCAATGATCTACTAAGGCCCTTTCCAACCCAAACATCTATGAACCTATGACTGCGCAGTAACTGAAGTTTCTGTGCAGTAGTGCTGCCAAATGGCTTTTTTGTGACACTGACTACACAGTAGCCTGAGACTACTGTGCGGTAGTGTCACATCACACTTTCTACCATGCAGTGCTACTGTGTAGTAGTCATGTAGATGCAGCATCTGTAGCCCTCTTGAGTAGTGCTGAAGATTGATGTGTCCTGGATGACTAAGGGTCATTAGAGATAAATGACCTCTGCTGTTCTTCTGTCAGAAAGATTTGTAAAGAAGGGGGCAAAAAGGCTGGTGTGTTTATAGAAACTTTGAAAACAACTGAGGTTTCTCTTGTTTGTGGTACTTGGATCTTAGGACCAGAGCTTGTAATTCGTGGCAAATAGACATCTGCTTCATTTTCTCACTTACATTTTTTGTCACAAATTATCTCTGAAAAAATCATGATTTGGCAGAATTTGTGTTGTTCCTAAATGTTAAAAGAGCAATTTGCATGCACAAACTTGAGCACATGGTTTGTTTGAAAAATGATCACTGGAACTGGTATTTGTATTGTATGAATGAGCCTCTAAGACACATAGAGGAAGAGTGGTCGTTCCTTAAGGAGATGATCCTCCAAACGCAAAGGGTGACAATCCCCGTGCAGATCAAAGGGAGCAGGAGTGCTCAAAAGCCCCCATGGCTCACCAAAAGCATCCACAAACGTTTCAAAGCTAAAAAGGAGGCGTACACCCAATTGAAGGGAGGGGCCATCACCAAAGAGGATTATACCTCCATTGCCCGAGATTATAGGGGGGCTAGTAGGAAGGCTAAGGTGGAGATGAAACTGGGACTAGTGACCCAGATCAAGGATAACAAGAAGTCCTTTTTTAAATACATAGGTGGTAAAAAGAAGGTACTGGGTAACATAGGGCCTCTGCAGGATACGTTAGGAAATCTGGTGGTCATGCCAGATGACAAAGCTAATCTATTTAACAATTTCTTTGCCTCCACATGCTTAGGGGCAATCAACATACGTTCATTTGAGGCAAGTCCTGTCAGACCAACTTGGCCTTCTACAACCAGCTCACAAAATCCTTGGACACAGGTGTTGCGGTGGACGTAGTCTTCCTGGACTTTAGGAAGGCCTTCAACACTGTCTCTCACTCCATTCTCATTAAGAAATTAGGCGACTGTGGCATCGATGCCTACACAGTCAGATGGGTCGCAAATTGGCTGGAGGGCCGCACCCATAGAGTGGCAGTGGTGGATGGGTCTTTTTCAACTTGGAGGGATGTGGGCAGTAGGGTCCCTCACGGCTCAGTCCTCGGGCCTGCACTGTTCAACATCTTTATTAGTGACTTGGACGAGGGGTGAAAAGCACCTTGTTCAAATTCACAGATGACACTAAAATGTGGGGAGAAGCGGGCACGCTGGAGGAGAGGGACGGGCTGCAACTAGATCTAGACAGGTTACAGGGGTGGGCGGATGAAAACAGGATGGGAGTCAACGCTGACAAGTGCAAGATACTGCACCTGGGGAGGAAGAACCAGCAGCATACTTGCAGGCTGGGGAACTTCCTTCTCATCAGCATAGAGGCAGAAATGGATCTTGGTGTCATTATTGATTCCAAAATGAACATGGGCCACCAATATGAGGGTGCGGTCAGGAAAGCTAACAGCACCTTGTCATGCATCCACAGATGCATCACAAGCAGGTCCAAGGAGCTGATCCTCCCCCTGTATGTGACACTGGTCAGGCCACAGTTGAAGAACTGTGTCCAGTTCTGGGCGCCACACTTCAGGAGGGATGTGGACAACACGGAGAGGGTCCAGAGGAGGGCCACTTGCATGATCAGGGGACAGCAGGGCAGGATAAGGGACCTGAGGAGAGGATAAGGGACCTGAACCTGCTCAGCCTCCACAAGAGAAGGCTGAGAGTGGATCTAGTGACCATCTACAAACAGGCCAAGGGGGAGCAGCAGGCTATGGGAGAGTCCCTGTTCCCCCGAGCACTACTGGGAGTAATGAGGAATAACAGCCATAAGCTGACTGACAGTAGGTTCAGGCTAGACTTCAGGAGGCACTACTTCACAGTCAGGGTAGCTAGGATCTGGAAACAACTTCCAGGGGAAGTGGTGCTCACTCCTACCCTGGGGCTCTTCAAAAGGAGGCTAGATAATCACCTAGCGGGGGTCGTTTGACCCCAGTACTCTTTCCTGCCATAGTAGGGGGTCAGACTTGATGATCTGCTCAGGTCCCTTCCAACCCTACCAACTATGAAACTACAGTATTTATTAGGGGTGGGCCCTTTTTGATTCAGATTTGGTCCAAATCAGGGGAGTATGAAGTGGGCCCTTTTTGATTCAGATTCAGCCCAAATCTGGGACAGCAACTCAATTAGTTGATTCGGATCACTGTCCCTGATTCAATTCAGCTGAATCCAGATCTGAAGATTCAATGCTGATTAAGAGAATCAGTGATTCGGCCATAGCTGCACCTTTTCATGTTTTTTCTACATACCTCAAGGTATTAGCACGGGTTGTAAATGCTCCAATACTGGGGTGGATAGAGCATCCCACAGGACTGTGGGGGGGGCCCTCCATGTGCTCAGCAGCAAGCCCAGAAGTGGGCTGTAACTACTTCTAGTCCATTTCCAGGTCCACTGGGGAGCATGCTGGGGGGCCCCCACAACTACAGCTCAGCAATCAGCTGTGGGCGGACCCCGGGTGCCTCCCAGACCCAGAAGGCACCAGTCGCCAAGCTGGGGGAGTGTGGGGGATGGGCACAGTGTGCTCCCCAGTGGACCTGGATGTGGACACAAAGTGCTTCTGTTCCACTTCTGGGTCTGCTGCCGAGCGCATTGGGAAGCCCCCTGCACTTCTGTAGGATACTCCATGCGCCTCAACATCACAGTGTTCATGAACCACCTGCTGCCTAGAGGTATGTAGAAAAAACATTTAAAGCTGTGTCTATGTCTAAACCTCCAATTCCACACCTACTGTCTGGGAAGTGACCCTCTCAGCAGCACAGAAGTGGAAAGGAATCTCAGAGTCATAGTGGACTCCAAGATGAACACTAGTTATCAGTGTGCCAAAATCATCAGTGAAGCTAACTAACTATACTTCATCATGCATGAGTAGATGCATGACAAATAGATCCAAGGAGGTGATACTTCCCCTCTATGCAGCACTGGTCAGACCACAGTTGGAGTACTGTGTCCAGTTTTGGGCGCCATACTTCAAGAAGCATGTAGATAGACTCAAGAGGGTCCAGAGCAGGGCCACCCATATGGTTAGGGGCTTACTGGACAAGCCCTATGAGGAAAGGCTGAGGGGCTTCGACCTCTTCAGCCTCCACAAGAGAAGGCTGAAAGGTGGTCTTGTGGCTGGCCTACAAATTCATTAGGGGGACACAGCAAGAGATTAGAGATGCTCTGTTCACCAGGGCACCTCTTGGGATAACACGGAACAATGGTCACAAACTGACAGAGAGCAGATTTAGGCTAGATATCAGGAAAAACTTCTTCATTGTAAGGATGGCCAAAATTTGGAATGGGCTTCCAAGGGAGGAGGTGCTCTCCCCTACCTTGGGAGTCTTTAAGAGAAGGTTGGATCTGACCCCAGCACTCTTTCCTGCCTAGGCAGGGGGTTGGTCTCGATGAACTGTTGAGGTCCCTTCCAACCCTAGCATCTGCGAATCTATGAATCCTTCTGAATTTTTCATCTCTCCAAATTGATTTGGAGGTTTCTGATTTGATTTGGAGACATTAAAGGGGCCTCTGATTCGATTCAGATTCAGAGATTCGGCCATTGAATTGGGCCAAATCTCTGCCAAATTAAATCAGGGGCTGAAGCTTTGGACAGCCCTGGTATTTATTCTGTTTTCTGATTCGATAACCTAACCTTTATAAAAGGTGATACCATCCCAGTACCCAGATTATCCACCAACATTCACAGTTGGTCAACAAGGCTTTTTTGCAGATAACAGAGCTTTTCAGAATGGCCACCAGCAATGCTCCCAGGTGACTGCTCTCCCCAACATTTATTCACAGACACTGCTGAAAGACTGCTTTTAGGTAAATAAGAAAGAAGGCTTGAGAAGACCGCAACAGTGAGACTTCCTCCTATGAATAACTGGGACGCTTTTTGGCTGTATTTGCCACATTCTTCTCAGAACTTTTTGGATTCTGCTGAGCAGCCATGACTGTAGCTACACTGGACAATCCAGATCTACCCAGGCAAGCTGCATGGATGAGAAACAGAACCATTCTTTTCCTCCATATGAGGATGAGGACTTGATGACCAGCTGGATGGTATGACAGAGACTTCACTTGTGTGTAGTTTGGCATCTTCTATCCACAAATAGTGCATGTCCTTAAGTTTCTCCAGATCCTCCTCAGAAGGTAGCTATGTGTGCACAGGCATCATTGCCAGAAACAGCTATCACATCATTGACATCAAAACTGAATGCCTGCAGCCAAAGCCTGGCTGCCAGAATACTTTCCCAGTACAGCAAATGGAATGAAACTTTCTGCTCTTTGGGGAAAGAACTAGAAGAGTGACATCCCTCTTCCTTCCACAGCTTGACATGTGCTCATGTGGGAAAGGGGAAGGGCAGCAGTTACCCAGGGAGGCTTCATTTGAAAGGAAGACAATAAGCACCCTCATTGGGATCAAGCTCATTGGCGGAAGAATAGGCTGGGCCTAATATATAAAGCCTGGATCTTGCATTTAGGCTTTGGCTGCTCAGTGATTCACAGCCTGTTCTCTTTCAGCCTGGCTCCTGTCTGGTTCTCCAAACTTGATTGCCCTGTTTGGGTGTCCTGGATTCTCTGGCTCCTGACTTCTGGCACTGCCTGTGCTATGGACATAGACCTTGCTTACTGACTAGGACTTTGACTTGACTCTCTGATTCTAACCCTCTTGTGCAGCCTTGGCCCCTAGGCTGGATCCTTCTTTGATTCTGGTACTTGTCTAACCCTGTCCTCCTCAAGATTGCCCATGACTCAGTCCTTACAGCAGCTGCCTGTTGTGGTCAGCATGATGGTGGCTTGACTTTGCAAGCCAGCTAATAAGAGCCTTTTCCTTTACAAGACTTCCATGGAAGAGAAGGGGAATAGCAAAGGATGTTGTTATACTAGAAACATTTGTATCCAGCCTCTTATGAAACATCCAGTGCAAAATTCTGCAAAAGACAGTTTCCTCAAAATCATGTTGATGGGTCTGCTACCATATATGCAAGGGATAGGGGCGGGCATTTACAAACACTGGAAAATGTCTCTTCTACAGTCCTGGACAGTCTCCAAAATAAAGGAAGTGGCCTTAGCCATATTCTCATTGAGATGATTTGCCTTAATTGTCTCCTCCAGCAGACTTATGTATCTGGCCTCTGAAAGTTTCTGCTGTGTCCAAGTGGCATGCAGACCATTCTCATCTAGATGAAAATCAGCCTAATACCAAGGCTACTTAGAGTTCTCAGTACTGTGGAAACACAAGGCCTCAACTTTAGTGCTTCCAGAACATCCATGGAGATGAGTGTGCCATGGATCTACTGACATTAGGAAACTGCTTTCATGGGATGGAGCAAATATCTTCTATGTAGCCACAATGTTCTGTTCGAATAAAGCTATCAGGCTGATAGTTACCATTTCCAGGCTGACTTCAGGTCAACGAACATTGGTGCCAACACATTCAGAATTAGGCTAGCAGGATGTCTCAGTCCCTTGGAGGTACGAAAGAAAAAGAGAGCTGCCCGATTGCTGGAAGTTAAATACTTCTATAGGACACAAGGCCTAACTCAGAAAAGACTTTCCTTTAAGCAGCACCAGAGCATTGTATGAAGATACAGAGGGCTCTTAAAGAACCATTCCTTTCTGTGCCCCTGGACGTTGGTTCTCACAGGTACTTTCAAAGATGTGGGGGAGTGTAGGCTGAGGCTGACATTAGCAATGCCATAATGGGCTACAAGCTCAGCTGTGAGCCTCATTTATGCATTGCTCAGGGATGAAGAAGGATCTTAAACTTTGCAGACTGACTTGGTTTCAAGACCATAAGACTGTGTGGAAACCCTTTTCAGGATGGACAGCTTCCACTGATATCTTCAAGTAAATCCAACAGCTGAATCATATGAACTCTGTTCTGGGGCACAGGATGCAACATTAAGACCAACCTGTATGGGACACAATGAGATGGTACGTGTAACATCTGTTATATCACTTGGGCTATCCTCAGTTTACATATAAGAAAAGGGAAGGAAGGGGAAGAAACCCATATTTTACAAGTTGAGGTCTAAAACTACAGTAGGAGGTACAGCACACACACACAGATCCTCAAGAGCCAACACAGCTGGAACCTTTTCTGTCTATGGTTATAGAAACTGGAATTTTCAGTTAAGTCTCTGCCCATCTACAGGACCTGTTTAACAAAGAAATGTGAAGGAACAGTGTGATAAGATAACATACGCTTTTGGGTGAAGAGGCAAGCAGAAGCCAGTGAGGTGAGCAGGTGGGATAGATGATCAGCTGTCAGCATTGTTGGAACATCCTTGCCAATACAACAGGCTGGTGTGAATCAACTTCTACTAGACAGAAATAGGTTCATAGATTCATAGATGCATAGATTGTTAGTGGCTGGAAGGAACCTTGCAGATCATCGAGTCCAGCCCCCCTGCTCTAGTCAGGAAGACAACTGGGCTTAAGTGACCCTAGCGAGGTGACTGTCCAGTCTCCTCTTGAAAATCTCCAGGGTAGGTGACTGCATCACCTCTGAAAGGAGTTTATTCCACAGTTTGGACACCCTGACTGTGAAGGAGTTTTTCCTGGTATTAAGCCTGAAGCAGCCTTCCTGGAGTTTGTATCCATTGGTCCTGGTCTTCCCCAGGGGTGTCCTAGTGAACACTTGTTCACCGAGCTCCTGAGGTACTCCTCTGACATAGCAGTAAGGCACTATCAAATCCCTTCTCAACCTTCTCTTTTTTAGGCTAAAGAGGCCCAGCTCCCTCAGCCTTTCCTCATATGGCTTGCCTTTCAAGCCCCTGATCGTACGGATGGCTCTCCTCTGGATCCTTGTCAAGCTTTTCCATGTCCTCATTGAAGTGCAGCACCCAGAACTGGATGCAGTACTCCAACTGTGGTCTCCCTAGTGCTGAATACAGTGGGAATATCACTTTCTTAGTTTTACATGAGATGCATCAGTTGATGCATGCCAGCGTGTTATTTGCCTTGCTGACTACTGCCTCGCGCTGATGGCTCATATTCATGCAATGATCAATCGTTACCTCTAGGTCCCTTTTGGCCATCGTGCAAGTCAAGTTGTCACCACTGAGCCTGTATGTATGTTGAGAATTGCTTGCCCCCAGATGGAGCACCTTACACTTGGAAGCGTTAAACTTCATCTGGTTCTCCGTCTGCCCAGTTCTCAAGTCTGTCCAGGTCTACTTGTATCTGCAACCTATCTTCTGACGTGACCACATTGCCCCATAATTTGGTGTCATCCATGAACTTGCCCAGTGAGCTTTTCACTCCCCCATCCAAATCATTGATAAAGATGTTGAAAAGCACAGATCCAAGCATGGACCCCTGAGGGACATCACTGGCCACTTCACACCAGGATGACACAGATCTGTTCATGAGAACTCTTTGGGTCCTACCCTGTAGCAAGTTTCCCACCCACTGAGCCCCTGAGAAGCTGAGCCCACAATCTTCCAGTTTTCCCACAAGGACATTGTGGGATGCTAGGTGATAAATGGTAAATGATTTTCCTACTCGCCACAGGATTTCTAGGTGTCAAAACTTTTTGTCCTTCCCACAGCTTTAGAAGCATTTTTTTTTTTGACAAATCAGAGATAGCGTGGATCCTCTATGTAGTCACTATCCCGTTCATTAGAGCCAGTATCGTAGCAAGGGTGAGATGAGCAGGGCAACCAAAGCGAAGGGGCGCCAACAGGTGAGTTGTAAGTCGAAATCGTGCTAGCAAGCTGAGAGCGAGCAGCCTTGTGCCTCTGATGTGTCCCGGCAGGAAGCGGGGTGGGGCAGGAGGGTCAGGGGTGGCACAGGGAGCCACCTGTGGGACAACCCAGGTGGGGCAGCCACCCCTCTCCACAAGGCAATGGTTCCTCATGAGCTGCCATACCCCATCTCCACACCACACTTGGGACTGCCTGGGGGGGGTTCTACCCCCTCACCGAAGCCCAGCTTGGCACGGCCCATCACCCCACCCTTCACCACTGGTACAGTCCACTCGCTTCCTGGCAGCATTTGCACAGCGCTGCCTCCCTCCCTTCTCCCTGGCCGCATTAGTAGGGCTGCACACCTGCACTAGTATAGCCCATGCTTCCCCCCTGCCACTGGCATTGGTATGGCCCACTCATGCCCTAGTAGAGTCCACCTTTCACACTACCCGCAAAGACATGTCTGCCCAAGCCTGCCTGGAAAGTGGTTTTGAATTGTAATTTTTGCATATATGGTAATAAATGTAATATTTTTCCCATTTAGGCACACAATTAAAATTATAATTATCTTAAAGTTTGAAGGCAATGTTTTTTGTTCTTGCTTCAGGTGCCAAACTTCCTTGGTAAGGCACTGATTAGAACATTTACTGCATTCAGAACTGAGCCCTGAACTTCAGTCATCCACCTCTCCCATGAGTATGTTGACTTGCAGCCTCTTAACTATTCTGGAGTAAATCACTTTTCTCCTTGGCTTTGATCCAGAAATTTCATTTTGGAACTTTTATTTCAAAACCAGTGCACACATTCCCTTAAGGTGGTTTCAAAGAATGAATGTTTTTCAAAAGGAAAAAAAAAGTTTATTGGAAAATTCCTGATCAGATTCACTGTTGGAAATGATGGCTTTACAGCATCTAGCAGGGATTGAGGGATCTTCTATGACAGGAATCATTTTTGTATGTTGAAAAGGTAAATGTTGAATTGTTGGTTGGCATAGTTACAATGTTCTATAGATAGGGTTGGCCCTTTCCTTGCACTTAACACTGTTTTACATTAGCTAAAAAGAAGGCAGGATTAATTTCTGTAAGGACTAACATTCCATTAGGTGTATAAAATAGCATGCCATTGTAGCATTATTATTATTACTGTTATTATTTTACTACTGTTATGATTGTAGCAGCAACTAAAGACTCTTATTAGGACCCTAGTATGGTGAATTTTGCATACACATGCAGGGAGACAGTGTTCTTGCTCAGTGGAGATTAATTTAATGAATGAACCTCCAAACACTTAAGTATGTGCATTCTTTTATTGTTATTATGTTGTCCTCTTTAGATCAAAGTTTTACTTAGGCGGGGTACCAGGAAAGGAACTTTACTTTTACCTGGAAGAAAGCATTTCCATCCTTTTATTTTTACAACAGCAGAATGGAACTCTATCATAACTCATGCATGAAACTGTTTTTTTTATTTTTTAAATGATTGTTATTCACTTTGAGGAAAAAAAATCTTTACTATTCATCAGCACCTCCCTTTACAACAGTTTATTGTGAAAAAATTCAACATGGGGTAACATGCGGTAAGCCTTCCTGGCTTCCACCCCTCTACTCTGGCTGGTCCTGAAGCCCAGGGCCATCACTCTAAGCTGGGCTTCTGGGCCCCAGCCCCTGCTCTACCTTGAACCTACCCCAGCAGGGCCCAAGACAATCACATGTCCCTAGGGCACTAATAGGACCTCTGAACCACCCCTCTAGTCCCAAACCCAAGACACCAGTCTTAACATAAAACTTAGAGTGCGAGAGAGCGAGCGTGAGCGAGCCTTTTCTCTCTCTCTCTCTGTAGCTTTCTTGTTCCCACACCTGCAGAGCCACTTCTCCCAGCCTCCTTGTAAATTTGGGGGGGGGGAGGGTGGGAAGCACCATGCTGCTGCCAGGAGCTCCACACTTCGTGACTCTCAGGGCTGGCCTCCTTGACTGGCTCCATCCCTGGGCTTATATAGCTGTGGCCTGAGCCTTCTTCTGGTGGTGTGAGGCCCTGGTCAGCTGACCTGAACTCAGGGTTGTTCTTTAACCCCTGCTCTGCTAGCTACCTGCGCTATAAGGACTCTGCTCTTAAACAGGCCACACCACTCTCCAGTAACAGGGCCAAGGTTCCCTGTTACAGGTAGATTTTCCTTGAGCATGAAGATAGTGAGGTCAGAAAGGGAATGATTGTTCTGTGAAAACTGTGCTTCTACCGACGTACGTGTGTCCCCATCCTTTATTTTAAACTTCATATTGTTTCTGTGTGTAAAGTTGCTGTTATGACTTGGGGGGACCAACTTAGGAACTCTGAATGTTTGGGTCCACCGGCAATGTCTATTCCACTCTAACATGGCAGTGTTTTGATTCTCTTTGCTTTAGTGTAAAGTACTACTGAAAATGCAGGTCATCCATTATTTAATGAAGGCATTGTTAGAATGAACAGTACTCACCAGCATCTTATTTAGGTTCAAGCAGAAGTAGAATTGTGATCATTTTAAACACAAGCACTGTCACATAGGAATACCTCTTCCAGGACCCCAGTCAAGAAACTCAAGGTCATTCCCTGGGACAGCACCCAGAATAAAGAGTTTATGCTTAAAATGTACCTTGCAGGACAACAACTCAGCTTCTGCACAACCCTGGGTGATATGAGTTTCAGAGCCTACGGTCCTTCACTTCAGAAAAGAGCAGATATTGTTCTGGAAGTAAATGATACAGTCTTCTCAAGAAAGTCTTCTTACCAATAAAAGTGGCTGTAATCCATTGAAAGTATATGGGAAAGCCGAAAGGCAGATACAGCAGCCAACCCTTGAGATACAAAATTGGAGGAAAAGATGTACAATCTTAAAGGTCACCCTTTTAGATTAAGGACACATTTAGAAAACATTTATAAAAGATTAATAAAGGATTAATTGATAGTATCAGTATATTACTTGCAGGTGATAATAGGCACCTCAGAAGAAACAATGATGAATTATTATAAGCCAGGGTTGGAAGCATCCCATTAAATTGTGTAAAAATTGTTGCCAACATTTTTCAAAACCTCCAGTAATCATTCAACTCTTCATAAGTTAGTTATAAATGTACCAGTCACTAAAGTGGAATGATCTTCACTGTGAGCTAGATTAATCAAGCAACATTAATAGGATAACAAGACTTTCACATCCCAATTGCCGGTCTGAACATAGCACAGGATGGGAGTGACTGGGTGCCACCACCAACTGACAGCTGCTTGACCGACAGTGGGAAATAAGGCGGCAGCCTCAGATCCTTTCCTTAAGGACTCTAATAAGCCTCCTTTTTGGCATGTGCATCAGAGGAAGCTAAAAGCTGCAGGAACATGGAGAATGAATTCTGTTTTTATATCAAGGAGTAGTTTGTCCATGATGAGATGAAGTCCTCTGGGTGTAGGGGTTGGAGGGGGCCTTCATTGACATGGTCAGTGCTAGACCTGCAGGTGAATAAGAGGTCTTTGCTCTTTATGGCCATGTGTAGATGAAACAAGAGGCATGTGTACACAACACTTTGAAGTGGGCTAAATGCTTTTTCACCGCTTTAATGGTGTTGGTGTTTGCATGCATTGGCGGCGTATTGTACATTAATTACAGCCGCTGTAGGAAATTCAGCAGCGTAATGCGCCTTAAATGACTTGGGGCACAGCAAACTAAAAGTCCTCTGAGGAGTTTTAGTTTGCTGCCCCTACAGCCGCGGAGCAAAGCACCAGGCTTTGTGCAGTTCACAGAGGAAAAGCAGGCAGCCTGGGAAGGCAGGCTCTGCCCAAGAAAAGTGGTAAGTCTGATCTTTTTTTTTTCCCCCTGGAGCCTGCCTGCCTGGGCTGCACGGGGCCCGGTGCTTCCCTCCGTGGCAGTGGTGCTCCCTGGACTGCCCAAGCCAGGTGCCTGCGGGTGGCTGTCACTTGTTGGGGAGGGGGGAGGGCAGACCGCTACCGTGGAGGGAAGCACTAGTCCCCCCGCAGCCCAGGGACCACTCTGCCTGCTGGCAGCTCGCCCTCCCCTCCCCACCACCGGAGAGGCAGGTAAGTCAGCAGGGTGTGTGCACGACATTGAGGTTTAAAGGGCCCTAAATTGAGGCGGTGTTTTTAAAAACTCACCCCTTCAATTTAGGGCCCCCATTTCATCTACACCGACCCTAAGACAGCTGGCCTGTTCCCTTTGGCCAGTACTAATTAAATTCACACTCATACAAATTAGAACAGATTGAGAAATATTTATTGAATGAGGCTCCCATTTGGGAGAGTTGAGGCCATTCTCTGTCTCTCAAAGAAAGCTGACAACCATAACTAAAATTAAAACCAGGGCCTTCAGCAATTGAACTAGTACGGTCATGAACATGTGGTTTTGGAAGTGAGAGACAGGCCAATCTGGACGAGCCTCCTGCTGATACTCTTAAAACTGCCCAGGCATTAGTGACAAACAAATAATGTGAAGTGCTCCTTAAAGGCATGTGAAACCTCCTTTGTTTTTGGCACAAGTAGAAACAGTGCCAGAAGCTAGAGGTGTCAAGGAGATCTTGATGAATCCTGCTGAGTTAAAGAAGGAATGATAGCTAATAGCAGGGTCATGGAGAGAGCAACTTGCCCGATCTCCCTCAGGAAAGGATTGAGTACAACACTTTCTAGGGTAGCCACTGGTTTTAAAGTACCTCTATTTTCAGGTACCCAACCTGAAACACCTTTGTTTCTGGATGCCGTTCCATATGACATCATCCCACAACAAGGTCAGCTCTAGGGAAACGAGTACAGTGTTGGAGCCCAGAAACACCATAGCTCTAATCCCTGCTCTGCCACAGCCGTATCATGTATTCTTGGCCACAACAGCCAGGCTGGTGTCCGCTGTATCACATCCAATGGGCATGGCACAGAAAATACAGTGCAGACCACAGAGTATAAGAGAAAGTTTGTTTTTCAGCACCACTGCTCCAGAAATGAGAATGCACCCGGACAGCCCAGATGTCAGTTATAGCAAACTGTAGCAAGGTAGGAGGTGAGTACTCCTTCCTTCTGAGTCCATGTGGCTCTGCATACCCTCCCTTTAGTTAGCAGTTATGCCCCTAAATCCTTCTTCTGCTCCCAGGACTCATCCCAGAAGTACTACTGCTCCAGTCCTTCCACTGGCACTATTAGGTTACAGTCAACATGTCTACATGTGCGCATTTGCATTAAAGCATCACAAAACACCTGTATGTTTTCACCAATATGTATTAAAATAGGCTAATGTGCCTTTTTCTAGTATCTCACAATGGAGATGCTAAATTTGATGTGCATTAGCAAACACTTTCTAATGAATGTGTAGGTAGCCCACTGTCTATCTTCTTTCTCAGACCAAAAGTGTTGAGATAGCAAAACCCAGGCCAAACTCCTGAAGCACTGTGAGGGGAAGTCAAACAGGCCCCACTCCTTTCACTAAACAATTCCCTGGGCCATTTTCTACTTCTCTTCTGCAGTTGCAACAGTCTCTGGACCCTAGGCACTTCCATGTAGAGTGTCCAGCCCTGGTCCAGATGTCTGGTAGACCCCGCCGCCTCAACTCTCCAGCCTGGACTCTCCCTTCATAGCTAGAAGCCTCAGCAAACATTCAGAAGTGGTTACGCATCAATCTCTTAAAAAGCCCGCTACCTGGGCTTCACTTATATTTTACTCTGCTACTTGCATGTGTGATTCTCAAACCTATCACTGAAGGCCCCAACTGTTTTAATTTGTGGTGGTCCATATAGGATTGCCTATGGGCCATGAAGAAAGCCAGAATCCAGGTAATACTATATAGCTGGCTCAAGAATGCCCTATATACAGGAGCTTATCGAGAGCAGAATAGTGAAAACATTTTGGCTGGATAGTTTCACTGAACTAATTGTTCCCTGCCCTTTGCTGTCTTTGTGCTTCAGTGTACCCACCTGTACAATGGAGATACCACATCTTTCCCAGAGATTCAATATCAGAAGAATACATCAAGGACTAGGAATAAAAGATGGCAAATGATTCTCATTACTGGAAAGGTGTGAAAACAATGGGTATGGATTTGAGCAGAAGCTGCCATCACCTTCTGCAGCCTGAAAGCCTTCAGCACACTGTGGCTCTAATAGCTGCCCATGCCTGCTAAAGCTAACCTTGAGATAAACCCTAAATACTCATTAAAGCATCCCTTGGCAGGAACCCCATCCTCAATTACAAAATTCATTTCTTTTCTTTTCTTTTTATGAGTCTGAAGCCTTTGGGGCCTCATAATCTAATTAAATAAAGCTCTCTTTTCCTGCCTGCTCCTCCAGCCTCTACTGTACCACAGAATACAAATATATTCGGAATTTAGTAAAATCCCTTACATCAAGTATGCCCTGCTTGCCAGCCAACCAAAAGCCTGCCTTCCTGTGTGTCATCCCTGTCTCCCTGGGTTCTGCTTGGGGAGTCCCTAAACACGGACTGGCTTGGCAGGCAGACAATGCCAAAAAAAACAACAACAAGCCGAAACAATGCCAAGGTCCCTGTCTCAGCCAGGGTTTCCCAGGTGCCCGCTGTTTGCAAGTCATAAACAAAATATTCAAAATCTACACTATGGGGAGAAATATAGTATGGGTAGAATTTCATTTATAGACAGGCAAGGAAAGGTGCTGCTTTGTTTCATTATAGAGCATTAGGTTTATCTCTGGGTAGCTTAGGGCAGGATGACATTTTTTGGATAAATTGTTTATTTATCTGAAATGCTGTTATGGATTTATTGAAAAATAGTTTTCACTAGACAAAAAAAGAAAAAAAATTCAACATTTTAGAAATGACACTTCAATTATTTTGCTTGGAAAGAGTCTTTCACTTAACATTTTGTCTAAATTTAATTTTGAGAAAAGAATAAAAAATCATCCCCAAATGCGAAATGTCAGACTGCAAAAAGTTCGATTTTTATTGTTTGTTGTTTCATTCTGCCCCCTCCAAAAAAGAAAAGACAAAAAAAAAAAATCAAGAATTCTTTGTTTTTGGATTTCTCTGAATCTAAAATGCTGTTTGATTTTTTGGCTTGGCCAGCAAACCAAGAAATCAATTAGTTGCACAGCTCTAATTAAAGTCTTTAGCATGTATAATGAATTGGTATGGCGGGGGACAAGCAGCACTGGGATTTTTACTTTTCCGACCCCTTTTCTCATGGAGCAGAGAACTGGATTTTTCTCTTGGAGCAGAACAAACCTGTTTCTTTTTCTGGGAGGTCCCTGCCTCTGTCTCTCATTCTACACAGCCTCTGACGGGAGGGAAAGAAAGTACATTAACTAGACTGCTTCTTGCAGAGAGATACAGACCACAGAGAAAGCACATGGAGCAAGAGGCCCCAAATATCCTCAGAGAACTGCGCTGGAATGCTTTACTGTCCACCACCACAAACACACAGCAGCTTGTTCCTGACTGAGTACGGAGCCAGAACCACAATGACGAGGCAAATAGCTCAGGTACATAGCTTGGTGTGCGTACACTTTTGCTTCTTAAGACATCCGGAACTTCAACTCTCCCAGCTCCTAACACGCTGAGTCTGAGAAACTTAGCTCCAGCAGGCGGAAAGGGCTTTTAAATGTTCATTTAAATGACACTAAAACAAACTTTAGGCCAAGCTTTCTTCTGATCTGGAACAGAAGTTCCATAAACCAGTTTGACTCAACCTAGGTTTCTCTTAAATCAGTTTAAGATACTACATTCAATCTGATACTAGATTCAATCAGGTTTATTTTAAACCAGTTGTGGCCATTTTGATACTGGTTTATGTGCACTGAACCTCTGTTCTGTTACAGGTTTAAACCAGTTTCCGATCACTTAAGACAGTTTACGTGTAACTTCTGTCCCTTGCCTTTGAGTTTGACTCTTCCTAAGGGTTTGCCCTGGAGAACTGGCCTTCCCTGCTGCTAATTCCTTTTCCTTCAGGGACATACTGGCCATGTCTACACAAAACGCTGACTGCCCAGTAGCCTGGGATTACTGCACAGTAGTGTCATGTGGCAGAAAGCATGATGCAATATTATTGCGCAGTAGTCTTGGGCTACTGTGCAGTCAGCATCATGAAAAAGCTGTTATGCAATGCTACTGCATTACTGCACAGTAACTCTGGTTTATACAAGTACTAAATAACTGAGCAGTAACAACTGCACAATCAGTGTCCCATATAGACATCACCTGCTTTGATTCCTTCAATTGGAGAGGTGGTACCTCTTGGAGTACCACCTGGGTTACACTTGCAACTGGGATACATGGGACTGCTCCAATTATAAGGCAAGGTAGATTTGCACCTTATAGACTAACCAATGCCAATTAAGTTGGCGAAGATCAAAGAGCATGAACAAAGTAACATAGTTACCTGTGCTAGTTTGAAGTTAAATAAAGGCAGAGTAGATTGAATCTTATAGACTAATCAAAGTGTGTGTGTACACAGGCAAACAGACAGACAGATATAACACAAGCTTTCATGGGCTAGCTTTCACAGGTTTCCATGAAAAAATGTGAAACCGTGAATAGGGTAGATCCCTACCTATAGGGTAACAGACTTCACTCTTCGCTACCAGGTCTCATCCAGATGTGTTAAAAATTGCATGTCATGGTATGGAAATAATTGTAAATCTCTTTTTGCCTACTGTGAGTATGCATTGAGCTCTCTAGGGTAAACTGTGGCTATTCAAAACTCGAAATTCTCATCTGAATTTTAGAGTAGTACCAAAAACTCAATGAGTAGATTCAGTGCTCTGGGTGAACACTGGTAGCCATAATGTAGCTCATAAACAACTTGCAGCCTACAATCAAGTCACCTGCAGGGCTCCAGTCTGCCCAGCTTCCCAGTGGAAACTGCCTCAGAACCTTTCCACGGCCAGCCCACCACTGAAACAAATGGCAGCAATGAGGAAATAAAAAAATATGCATCTGAATGTTTGTTACTCTATTCCCGTGGTCAGGAATCTGTATACTATCTGTTTTTAGGCTTTGCAACTGGCTCCCAGTGTAAGGGTGAAGTTACATTTTACACTTAGATACTACAGGCACTTATAATGCAAGTGTCCACATGTTAAAGTTCATTAACTTGTTCTACGGGTCCCCTGCACATCTCAGATTTACACCACTTCAGGCAAAGGTTAACTCTGGGCTGTGATACCTAGCTCATGTTAGGGTAATTTCAGTCTGCTCCACAGAGGTTTAAAAAAAGCAATTTGCAGTCCTCTGGCATCCCAAGATGCAGTGCTTCTAGCCCTTCCCTGACTCAGAGTAGGGATAGAGCCCAGGTGTCCCGGTTCCTAACCATGCCCCTTCTTACATGCCCTCTAGTAGCAAGTCGGAGCTACGCAGAAAAGAAGTCTTAATATGTGACTGTTCACAACACATTCTAACCATAACACCACTTAATATTTTACAGACTTAGGAAGCAGGGAATAACCATAACATGGTGTGCTGTGGCCTTCCGCCCCCTCCCCAAAGTCATCTCCTACTCTTGTGACTGGGGGCTGAGATAGCTGTTAAGCTCTTACAGTGGCTTAACTCTGGCCAAGGAAGTGTCCTGTGCAGGGTGGATTCCCAAGGAGCTCTTCCTAACTAGCTCAGGGAGCCTAACTCCAGCACTATGCATGTGCTCAGCGCCACTATGCTACCTCATTTTCAGGAGTTAAGTGCCTGTGGAATGGGAGCAAGTGGACAGAGCATGCTTCACAGAGGTGGTATAAACGTATTCCAGTACACCAAAGGAAAATGGCCATGAGAACAGGAGGCCATTTTCTATTCCATGTAATTGGAATTAGGTGTCTAAGTGGATTTAGGTGCCTAAGTGCAGTTCTGTTCCACCCTGTTCCAATCTCTAAAAGCCCATTATTGTACCTACTTTTGTAACACACCATTTTGAGTTACAAAAAAGCAGTTAGGAGAAGAAAACCCCACCCATCCTTTTTATTAAGTTTGCTAGCCTAGTGCATCCAAATCACATCCAGTTAAATCAGAATCATGCATCAGAATGGCAGGTTTTTAGCTGCATACCACTTACATACAAGTAACAATTCTATTTCCTTCACAGTGCGAGCGCATTAAATGTCCACACAGACTGAGCATACAAGGTAGGTTACTCACTGGCTCAGCACGTAGATGCCTATGTGCATGCACCCATTGTGGACGTAAGCTGATAAGGCTTAAAATTATCAGCTGCCAGAAACCCATAACTATTAGGTGTTCTCCTCACCTAAAGAAGATTTAAACCTGCATCTCTGATTTCTGCTCTTGCCACTATGCCAAAGGTCAGTTTTCTGGGCCAGTGATTCTTTAGAGGCTGGTTCCCAGGGTAGGCAAGACAGGGAAGTATATAGGTCCAAAAGAAAAAGAGCCTGCCAAAGGGTGTGTGACTCAGTGAGCCTCTAAGTGAGTTGGCTGTGGGTTCTAGTTTACCCATGCTTCTCATAGGACAGAAATTTGTCCACTGCACTACTCTCCAGGTAGTGCCTATGAAATGAAATGGGCAGTGGCTGAATTTCAAAAGAAACACCAAGAGAGTCTGGGTAATGCCATCTGAAGCTTTGTTCTTTCTCCTTTCATTTTCCCTGAACTTAGAGGCTCATGGCTTTCTGTTTAGCCATACATTGCCACAAAAAAACTCTCCCTTTGCCTTTTCCAAGCATTTGCAAATCATGAGCCAAGTCACTGAAGGCATGAGGTGAGCTTAAAATTGGAGTATATAAACCATAATTAATGTGGGGTTCTATTTACTGGCCTTTCTGAGTTTTTGGAGCCTTGAGATTATATTTTCCTTTTTTCTGGTGCAACAGTGAAGGCTAGAAATTTGCTAAAGTTTTTAAAGGAAAACTGATTTTTTTTCATTAAAACTGAAATACAACTCTAGGAACTTGGTATAAGACAATCACCAAATATTATGAAACTGGGATAAAATTGCAAAATTTGGCAAAAGAATCCCACCATGAAAAAAACACTCTGGTATGGTCTCAGGCTATTTATTTAGGAGGCAATATTATTGTAATCCCTTCTGATGTGAGCAGGTAGCCAAAAAGACAAGATCTTGAGGACTGTCCCAATTAGAAGAAGAAATTGGGGATGGAGTCAGGCGTTTCTTTGATGCCGTCCTGTTTGCTGACACCATTCTGTTTCCCAGAACAAAGCAGGCCTCAAACAGCAAGAGCCAGTTTCTTTGCTCGCAGCCCCAAATTGGGCCCCGCCTACATATTGTTGGGCCTTGGTTTTTCTGCTTCCTGCTCTGCAAAGAGCATAGGTCACAGTGAAGATTAACAGCAAGGGCCAAATCACCTCCACACTGTGCTGTGAAGAACAAAAGATTTCCTCTTCTGAGTGGTGTGGTCAGTGCCACCTCCAGGACAGTCTTTGGGTTGGGGCAAGTTTAGGGTGGAAGCTGGGCCATGGCTGCTCTTGGCATCATTATCTTCCCACCAGTCCTACAGGGCTCTCCCACAGAAGTCACTGCTGACAGAGTTGCCCCTCAGTGGTGTAAAAATGTCCTGAGACATGGGCAAGGAGCCAGCCCTGGAGAAGAGCCACTGGCAGCCTGCTTCCTGCAGAAGGAGGCCAAGAGAAGCAGCGCTGTCCATCAATACTACATGGTGCTCGGAGGGCTAAAAGGCACCCAGAAGCTCTGACCATCTGTTGTCAGGGCGTGAAAGCACCCAAGTTCAGGGGAGGGCTAGGAGTTCTCCCCAGTGCAGACAAATTTCTGTCTGGAAGTGACAGCTCCTTCATGCTACAGATAAAGGCAGTGAGTTTCCTTAGAGGCTCAGTCAGCTGTGTGGGGTGGTGTGTAAATGTGGCAATAGGGTAATACCCACACTGGGCTAGAATGGACTCTTTACCTTGTATTTAGCCCCTGCACCACAGGGGTCGAGGGAGGACCTTGAAGATGCCTAAATGCCTTTGAAATGCTGCCCTCTTAGGCTCAGTGCAGTGTTTGTTGCTGCTCTGGGCAGCAGCAGTGACCACCAATATTGTATCCCCTCAATCAGAGCCCTAGGGCTAGTGCCCTGCTCACCCGCTCCTGGTTATGGAATTGAAACCAGTATCTTGTGTCTAAATGGCAACATGACTACATCTACATGAGATGCTGACTGCACGGTTGTTACTGCACAGACATTTAGTAACTGGAGTTACTGCACAGTAGTGATGCTGAACGGTTTTTTCGTGATGCTGACTGCACAGTAGCCTGAGACTAATGTGCAGTAGTGTCATGTCACACTTTCTGCTATGCCATGCTACTGCACAGTAGTCATGGGCTACTGAGCAGTCAGCGTTTCATGTAGATGTGGCCCTTACGTAATATTGTTCCTTCTGAGCTTGATTTGGCTGCACGGAGCTGATTTATGAAGCATGGACGTATGTTAGCACATATCCAGTAACAGGGATAATCAGATGACAGAGCCTCTAGGGTGTTTATATCAAGAGTAATCAGCAAGGCCTTTGAGCCTGAAACAATCATGGCTCCAGGCATGATGGATGTGTTCTCCATTTCAGTTTCCTGTTGAGTTATGAAAAGTAAATTTAGGGAAAATGGCTCTGCCCCAGCCCTATGCTCTACCTATCACCCTTCTCTGTGCCAAGGCTCAACACAGGCTCAGAGCGAGGTGTCACATGCAGTCATTGCTTGCAGCAAAGGTTGGTGTGGTGTCATGTAGCCCCACAGGAAACTCCCTACTTGTGCATGAGGGAAGAACCACTGATTCATGGAGGAAAGCATGTATGGCCAAACATACATGAAGAAGGCCACACCTTGGAAACCCAGTGGGATGAAGCCAGGCCCCTTACTCACTTTCCCCCACCCAGTAGGCAGCCATAATCCTAGTGTTAGTGAAGAAATGGTATCTTTACTTCAACGACTAAGTCTCTTATTAAAAATACTGCTTCCTCCCACTCTTGCTTTTAAACTCTACACTGGTCAATAGTGTCTTTTAGTGCTTGTGCAACCCTTTCTGCAAAGCTTGCAGTCTAGTGATTAGAACAGGGGTAGGCATTAGCAACCCCCAGCACAGCTTCTAAGGTGTGGCATGCAAAGACATTTTCTTGGCAAGCGTGCCTCGGAGTGGACAGCAGGGAAGGGTCTGGTGCTGTGCTGCCACAAGGATTGGGCCCCTTGCAGCTCCCCTGCCGTCTGCTGCTGGC